>NC_050584.1:52220833-52585000 GCF_013368585.1 Megalops cyprinoides | reverse complement strand
CGCCCGGCCTATTCGGCTGCGATTTCCCTAGTTGGACAGGACAGGAATGAGCAATGAGGAATGTTAAAGAATGTATGAGAGAAGGGAAGAGGGCTACTGTTTTCCCTGTACCGCAGTGCTTCCAGAACAAATCCGCCAGGTGACAGAAGGTAATTAAGTGTGTCAAGCCTGATCTGGGACTTTATTCCAAAAAGCGATTGGACTTGTGTCAGTGTGGTGACTTACTAAAGAGTTCTTTGGTCAGGTTTCAGTCTGGCTGAGATGAGATTGGGTTTGTATTATCTGTTTGTGTGCAACTTGACCGCACAGGAAGAACCATATACTGATTATACACGTCGAGTGAGGTATCTAATTGTGCATATTGAAAAACATTTTATCATATATCATTTAAATATATATTTATTTAATATTCTATATTTTTTCAATACAACATTAATATATTTAAGGCATATCCCATAGGTCAATATTCCAGCACTTTGTTGGAATTAAATATATATGTTCAGGGAATGGTTCTTCATGGCAGGTAGAAAAAACAGCTGTTTGAGTTTAAACAGCATGATTGGCAAGAGGGATATAAACATCATGTTTTCATTTTTTATACAGTTTACTGTGTCTGGTTTGAAATGGGTATTTCTGCATTCACTGCAGATTACTCTCAGACGACACAAAGCTGATAAATTTTTTTGTATTTTTTTGAGATGCTTTATTTTGGATGATACAGATATGTTTTGTGTCTGTCACTCTTTACTGGGGCTCTGACAGGATTGAATTGTCTGTAAGGGTACATTATCATAACTTTCTACCTGAACTGAGCAGTTCAAACATGAATGACTGCCCGAAATGCTGTATCTGTCTGCTAAATATTACATTTCTATTATCAGATGTTATTGAACTGAAATGAATTATTGAACTGTAATTGTTTAAAAACCAATAAACAGTTAACTTTGCATCTGTTTGAGACTCAGCAATTAGGAATATCATTTAAATGTATTAAAGGCATGCCGTGTGTCCTGTGTTACTTGTATTATGATTATATGCAGTAACACCAATACCTCTAAAACATTTATTAGAGCCCTATATTTTAGAGAACATAGGCCTAATTCCAACATTAAAATAATGTACATTATCACTGAAGACTCCCTTGTGAAATGAATGCCCTTTTCCTGTGTTTTGGTGGATATATATAATGTCCTGTAGAGTTACACCAATTGGGCAAATAAAATAGAATTTACTCATCTTGTGCTGGAGTCATTGAGTATTGGTGCTTTCAGGAGAGCTGTATTAGGGTACTTTACTATAATATAAATATAAAATAAACATTACTGGATGTCTGCAAAAGGTTCTTAAGTATGGTTTATGAGAGTTTATAAATAGTTTTACATCTCATTTTACACTTCACACATACCTCAGCAAGTTGAGAACCTTCTTGAGAACCTTACCTGTCCCCATTTTTACCTGTCATTACATTCATTATGCCACAGTACTACACATCTGGCTGGATGCACTCACTTCCTTCTTGGACATTGGTGCCCAGTCTTTCTCTGTAGTTCTCTACTCTTTGGTCTCACGGTTTGCTGATGCACCTCTAACTCCCAAGAATGGTACTTAATCATTTACCTGAACCCAGCATCATTCAAAAGTCCTTCAGATGGGTGCATTAATAGAATGCTGTGAGTTAAAATGAGGGTGGATTGAACAGAATACCTGAAATGGGAGAATGTACTCACTCATGCTCAGTGTGAGACATTTCTCATTGTATGCAAAACCCGAATGCCAATGGCCATTACCTAGCTCTATTTTGTGTGTATTTCCCAGAAATCTAGTTACATTTTGATATGTAGTGACATTAGGTTCTAGTGACATTTTGTTTAAGATACATATATTTTGTTTGAAGGACAATGAAATGAATCAATGAGATGTTGATCCGTGCCATACGTGTAGAGCTGCAGACAGTAGAAACACTAAATAGTCATCACTATACATGCAGATATAGCTTGTTTTGTGTATTTGGTTAAAAATGAGTATAGCAGAAGCTTCCGGATCAGAAAACCACAGAACATCATACACTGAATACGCTGTGGTGAACTGTTGAATATAAGGCACAAATCCAATGAGTCCCATCCTCACTCAACATTAAAAGTGCACCTTAAAATGTAGACTCACCTGAGCCATGTCCAAACTGGGTTTTATATAGCACATATGCATGCCTCTTGTATTGCCTTGATACAGAAGCACAGTATTCATATTCTATATGCTTTGCAGTATAATCTCAGTGCATATTAGTTTGCTTTAGAGATGCCAGTGCTGCAGAGGTACGATTAAACAGGAAGATAATATTTGCTCCTGATATTGCACACACATTTTCCATATTCCATTACACATTCTGCTAAGTGGTGGAGAGGAATGATGGTGTATGCACCCCATGTTCTCTGGGGTTACTCTTTTTGTGCAATTATTTTATGCATTATCATTGCTGCACATTCTGTTTTAAAAAAAGTTCTGATGTTCCTGCAAAGACCCTTTGAACCAATATGCAAATGTTTTTTTTTCAACTGCAGCAACTGCAATGGATAGATAAATATTATTTTTGAACTGAAGACTTATGGTATCAGGTGTAGGTATCAGTGATTACGTCGGAGTAGATGTTAGTTACAATGCACCACACTACCTGCATTTAATTTATTGTTGTTTATTAGCGTGCACTTATCTAATCATGTAATAACCGCTGCATGTCCTCTATTATTTTCACTAATTTAGCTGCTAATCCCCACGACATTCTGTGCTTTTCCAAATATGTCCTGTAGATGGCACCATTACTCCAGATAACTGTACATTTCATAAAGTCTGTATGACACCTCAGCCACCACTATGCACAAGGTTTTACAATATGCCTGCATCCCCCTGGGGACTAATGGCTCTATTATGGATCATAAAGTTATTCCTAGTAATTCTCTGTATAAAAAAACACATAAATATTAACGAAACTCATTAAAGTGCCTCTGCTCCCTGAAGGGTAGCTGTTTTCCTGCATGGGAATTTAAAGCACAAAAACCTGTATTTCTCGCCTAAATTAAGAGATCTTCATTAATTTCATATTCCAAGGAGTGTACAGAGTCATGCTTTGGCTCGTATTAACCTCGGTGGATGATGCTGCTGGTGATGTGTGTTTTCAGAATACTAATACCTCCTTGCTTTCATGCGGGTACAATGCTGTGCTTTACAAACAGTGCCTCCTTTCACGTTAAACCTCCGAATGAGAGGCAGTTAAAAGCTCCCTGGGGAGATCTCCTGCTTACAATCCCCAGCCAGCACACTCACACACACATACCCACACACACCTCACACACTGAAAGACAGACAGCACAAAGATCCTCGCCTCTCCTAAAGCTCCCGCTATAGGGGGAATGACGGCCGAAAGTGATGGCAAAAATAATCACATTTCCCAATGGGAAGCTCAGAGAGAGCAATCCAAAGCCTAGGCAGCGGGCTCTGAGACACTCAGTGACAGCCAAAATGCGCCATATCCCAATTAGAGGAGAAATAACACCTATCAGAAGTGTTGGCGTGAACGCGTAGATTTGAGGAACCCATATGTGCTCAGTCTCCACTGACTAAAGATGGTAGAGGAGGGAGCAGGCACACAATCTAATCTCCCCCCCTCATTTGAATTGCTGATGCATCCCCTGCCCTGTCTGCACCTCGTCTGCCGATGAAACAAGCCATCCTCATTACGTGGGGAGTTTTAAGTGTAATTAACTCCTAATGGCTTTTAGTTGATCGTCTCCCCGCTCCGTCCCTCCCGCTTACAGCGTCTGGTCCCCGCTGCACTGCAGCGGGAAGCACGCTTTAATGATAAGGAGTGCGCGCCTTCTCACAGACAGATTATGTCATCCTTCATATTTCAAGCCCCGTACTCCTTCCCCACCCCAGCGTTAAGAGTGGATGGTAACTTGGAAAAACAAAATGGGAGATTAATCCTTCGTGGACAAAGGTGCCAACAAGATTAATGTGGCGTTTGAGGATGGCGCTGTTTGGTTGCCCTGCCTTTAATGTGATTAGGGAAGTGTGCCCCTCCCTCCCGGCTGAGCTGAGGAGATGGATGCGTCTGACAGGTGGAGGAGAAGTCTCCTGGAGGCCTTCTGACGGCTGTGTGTTACAGGCCAGGGGGAAGGAAACACAGAGAGTTGCAACAACGTCCCAGCATTCCAGCTCAAATGGCCTCTGTACGTCTTTCACTGCAATGTCATCGTCTGCTGACTTTACACTATTCCCACTCGGTTCAGATCAGTGCTCTCCAGAGCCAAGCATTCAGTACCGCCGGCAAACACACAACTGGCAAATAGAACATGAGAGAGTTCAACTACAAAATATATTAAACTACACATACACAGCAAATCCTCCTCTGACAGTTTGACCTGAATATCTGGGAGGAAAAGGAAAAAAACAAGGAATTAACTGGTTTTTATGAATTTAATATATCAATATATATAGATATTTATGAACAGCTTGATTTCATAGAAACGTGAGTGAGACCATTTTGGCATACAGTACAGATATTCAATGTAAGTACAGAAGTATAATTCCCCCTTGCTTTCCCCAACCCACCTACTGACACAAACACCAGAAACAAATACAGTAAAATGTACATTAACACAAACAAGGCACCAATAAATTAAATGATAACCCCTCTTTAAACACAAAACACACCCAAATCTATTAAACAATAAAATACAGAGTAACAACCCTACTCTCTGCAATGTTTGACTGTTAAAAAGCAAAACAAAATTATACCTTACAGAACGAAATAATAAAAACACTTTGGCAGATTATTAATTTTAGTTACAATCAAGTAGTAAAGAAATCCAGTGCTTTTGTGTACAAATAAATTCATATATGGTCTACACTCTTTTTTCTGGAGGCTTATATACACAATTTTTTACAGAAACGTTTAAAACATTATCAAAAAGTTCTGCAGTATGAAAACGTATTTACAAATTATGATTCAAAACCATTTGACTGTAACGATCACCCCCCCTCCCCCTCCGTGTTCTCATTTACACAGTGCAGAAGGCATTTTGAAAAGTTTGTGCAACAAACGGCGTACAAAATGTTTCCAGTATGGCTGTGGAATGAACATAATCCAGAATACTTGATCCTTCCTTGTGAAAATCACCCCCCCCCCCCCCACCCCCCACCTTTCCTAACCAACCCCACCCACTTTAAACCTCCCTCAACCCCCATTTACATTGACGGGTACAAAAGAGGAGCCTGAACTTTTGTTTTTCAAGTAATACACATTGATTAATATGAACTGAATACCAAGGAGAATGGGGGGGTCACACAACACAGAGGGCCAGTGGGAAAAATCACTGGGCTAATGCAGTCATATATTATCACAAGGGTTCTTTCACAGTCAAACACTGGGCCCGTCGTAGGAGAAGACACAACCAAAGCTCTGGAGGGGAAAATAAAAAAAAACTGGCCGTGCAGGTTTCCTGTCCTCCGGTTGTTCGAGTGTTAACCATTTGAAAAGGTAGCCCTTTCAAAACAAAGCGTGAACAAACGATGGAAACGGGAGTGTGGTGAAGCGCAGGGTGCTACTGTTAGTCGCAATGGAGGATGATGGAGCAGCGTGGATGAATTCCTGTTCTAAGCGAGCAAGAATCACCATTTAAAAATGCATAGAGTAAGAGAGAAATAAGAGGATGGTCAGTGGCACAGGTAGCCGTCTATGGTAGATCGGGTAGAACAGGCCATGTACTGAGAAGCACATCCGAAGCCTTCAGTGATTGCAGAATTATTCAAGGATCCATAATTTTAAAACATGTCCGGACTATTAAAATAACTATCTACTGAAAAAAAAGTGTCATAGTTAAATGTTTAATGATAAAACTGCTGTTTTCACACTTGGAAAACGCTTGCTCACTGAAGGCTTTATGCACACTCACAGCATGCCACTGTTGCCAGCCCCTAGGTTAATACAAAGTGCCACACAAACGAAGAAGCCTGCGCTATCCTGCAGACCTCTGTTAAAGAAAACTACATTAGCTGACAATGAGCTGATATTACATGCACACACAAAGTCATACAGTGGATGTGTAAAGCCAAGCTCAGATCCGAACAACAAGTATCGTCATATTGCTCGTGACTTGCGTGACTCGCATGAAATTCGTATGCGAGGACCAATAACCGGTTCAGAAACAGAAACTCAGCTTTTCCACTAATGAACAGTGGATTGCAGTCTTCCTGACCAGGGGAAAGCCATGGTTTTCACTGCAGATCATCAGCTGCCTCAGGGAATGCAAACCAGGCCAGAAATAAGGAGGTTAACACATATACCCCAATGTCATACACAAACAACAAAAAAGTCATCCCCCACTCCCGCTTCCCAATGGAATTGATGGTGGCTTCTACGAGCGTGACATTTGAGACCGGGGTAACGGTTGCAGTCTCAGAACAGGGGCTACCCCTGCACCCCAATCCACACGATGCACGAGAGAGCCTCAAAGGTGCCCCAGATGGCAGATCACCCACTAACAGAGCGCTCTGACAGGTAAGCAGGGCAGGCATGCAGGTGTCAGACGCTTGCACTGGCTGTTTCACACCCGTGGTTGACAACCTCTGCAGCACAGCCGGGCCTAATCACACACTCCCCCTCGCACCTTAAAGAGAGCGTGACTGTGTCGCCTCCCTGGCACCTTGCTCCTGCAGCAGGCAGCAGGTGCAGGTGCGGAAATGTGGCTCCCGCTCAAACGCATGAGGACACAAACGGCCCATTAGCGGGACTGGGGTCTGGGCTCTGATGAGATAAACCCCTTCCCAATTCATCTTCATGAGGCTTCCTGGCTGCATCTGGACCTACCCGTGCAAATCCAGGAGCGTGTGTTAGGGGGCCCCCCTAGAGGTTCACTGGCAGCGCCACCGAGCAGATACTTCCATTTAAGAGGAGAAAGCCGTGATCAATGGCTGCAATTAATCAACCAATCAGCCACCGCACAATTCAGTGCCATGTGCCCATGTTGCCCACCCGCGTATGGGTACCCAAGGGCTCCAACGAGTGTGGAAACTACAGTGTGTGTTTGTGCATGTTCCTCCTCTCTCTCTCTGTGTATATTCCACTGAGAATAAGTAGATTAAGAATAAGTAGACTCATTAAGTAGATGAAAAAATACAACAAAAACAGCAAAAGATCAATCTACTCAACAATTAGCTGCAGGGCCGCTGAGTTACAGCCGGATGATAAAAACGGAGCGGTGCTCACCCTCCTGCTCACATCTGAACTCCCCAATGACCCCCCCAACTTCTGCAGGCCTGCAGGGGCTCTACAGCTTGTCTGACTGCTAGGGTTCAAGTACAAAAACCAGGAAACGATCCATTACTGTCTCTGCTATCTACAGTAGACAAGAAAAAGTACATCTGCTACAACGTAGAAATATATATATGCACTGTACTTACAAATACAAAGATGAAATTGTACAACCATAAAAATAAATACTCTCTTTCCTTATGTAACAAAAACCGCGTGATCGAGAAAGCGCCATGCCGTGTGGACTCTCTTCCTGCCAGTGACAGACTCATGGAGAGCACAGGAACAGAAAGGCTCAAAACGCATGGAAGACTCTGAGCTCTCACATGTAAGACGCATTCATGCGCCGCGGTGGTGGAAGAGTGGCACCCTATGCTGACATCTTTACCCACATCCTACAGGACCCCCTACTCCAAAACATGCACCCACCCAATCCAACCGTCTTCAAATCATTCTTATTTTTCAGAGGCTGAAACTGACCTGACTCCTGTAAAGGTGGAAGACGTCTGAACAATAGCTGGAAAACTTTGTGGATCTGGAGTCGCTTATTGAATAAAGAGCCGACTAAGACAGCAGTGTGTTGCACCTGTGCATCTTATATTTGACAATTTTGACTGTTCTCTGATCAGTGCATTCCCCAATAAAATTACAGTGCTTATACTACTCTAGTTCTTCTACAGTACATTTATTCTCGCAGTAGGACCCAGCCTCTCTACATTTTACAGAGGGACATGTGGACAAAAAAAAAATCCAGTTTGCTTTTTAACAAGCTCCAGTTTCTCTTCTGGCACCTTACGGGCTGATATTTCACACCACATCTCTCTGCCATCCTGCGATCCTCAGCCTGATGGTGTGGCGTGCACACTGTGTACTGGCTGAAGTACTGACTGTCTTCACGTGGACCGTGCCGTAGCATCTGAGTCTCTGCAGTACTCTGAAAACCCCCAGGCACCGGAGCATATCGTTCCAGGTCTTCCTGGATTAAAAAAATGAACAAAACTACCACCATTCATTATCTAACCATCATATACCTCTGATGCAAGTTGAGCAGACTACCCATAATTCCATTCCCAGAGTTCTGCCCTGCTGCTCCCCTGTAGCACCACCTTTCTGGCAAAACCGCCTCCAACACCCCCCCACACACCTTTCTGTGCTCACGCAGAAGCCCTCTGCACCCTCTGTAGCCCTGCCCAGACTCTGGTTTATCGTATTTACACTGACTACCAACAACACAATAAATAAGTATAACAAATTAAAACGCAGCTGCTATTCCTGGCAAGATACAGCGTGGTACCGTGGCCAATTTTGAATCTATATACATGTGCACTGATGAGCAATGAGGTTAGTCATCATTAAGCAGCGTTCCTCACTACTGCTAACGGGGAGTAGGAGCAGAAGTGGTAGTACTGGTGGTAGTATAGTAGTAGCGGCGGTGGTAGTACAGTAAGTAAAAATACTCATTTAGAAACAAGATGTAGTGCCGTTTAACCTAAGGAGGACAGAGGATACACCCCCTCATTGGCCTCTAGGAGCGAGCATGCGTCCCCAGCTCTCTCAGCCGGTGCCAGTCTCCCCTGTGAGCAGGAAGGACAGGGTCGGGAACACAACGCGCTCCTCAGGGGAATCCATCGTCCTCCACACTGAGCGCCACGCGCTGCAGAGAGCAGATAAAACCGTGTTAACAGGAGGGCCAGAGAAAACAGAGAGAGAGAGAGAGAGAGAGAGAGGGAGAGAGAGAGAGAGAGAGGGAGAGAGAGAAAGAGAATGAGAGAAAGAGAGGAAAACAGAGAGAGAGAGGGAGAGAGAGAGAGAGAGAGGGAGAGAGAGGGAGGGAGGGAGAGAAAGAGAGAGAGAGAGAGAGAGAGAAAGAGAGAGAGAGAGAGAGGGAGAGAGAAAGGGAGAGAGAGAGAAAGAGAAAGAGAATGAGAGAAAGAGAGGAAAACAGAGAGAGTGGAGAGAGAGAGAGAGGAAAACAGAGAGAGAGGGAGAGAGAGAGAGAGAGAGAGAGAGATAGAGAATGAGAGAAAGAGAGGAAAACAGAGAGAGAGAAATGAAAAGAGAGGAAAACAGAGAGAGAGAGAAAGAGAATGAGAGAAAGAGAGAAAAGGAGAGGGGGAGAAAGAGAGAGGGAGAGGAGGAGGGACAGCAAAAGAGAGAAAGAGAGAGCGAAAGGAAGAGAGGCCAAGAGAGAGGAGATATCCAATATGCAGATCACACTGATCCTGCTCGTCTCTGTAGCCATGTGCGCTGGTAACGCAATGATCTGCGGCACGCCAAATCATTATGAACGCAAATGAATGCCGCCTCGGGGCGCTGGGGCGTGCGTCTGCAATGTGGCATGGTTAATGCAAAGAACGAGGAGACGGCACCACAGCTTGGCTTGGGAGGAGGGCTGTTTGCTCTCCAACCCCCGCGCCGCCCACTCGGCTTGAGTCAGTAAGAGCAGGGACCCAGCATGGCTGCTCTGACGGGAGACAGCAGACACCTGGGTATCGACGCGCGTTCTCTCTCACCTTCATTGCAGGGGCTGGGTCACAAACAAGACTGACAGCATGAGCCCCCCCAGCCCTTCCCATGCCATGTCCACTGGCCTGCAGTAGCAACGGGCGTCACCATGCTAGCACGTCTGAGATTTAACCATTCCCACTCTCGCCTGCTCTTGCCTTGTTATTGTCTAAAAAACGAGTACTACAAAAACACATGTAAAACACTGATGTCACCATGCTTAAATAAATACAGAAATATATAACGAATGAATATCTGTTCAGATTGTCCCATCATCTAAGGTGCAGATCTTGTTTTGTTAAATTATTCGAGAAGTGTCCCCATTTAAAACTTCAAAACAATAAATAACTCAAGTCATAGGAGTTCCTCCGATTTCAAAGCCAAAGTAACACACCGCAGGTATGTGCCGTTCTGCCTTCTATCACAACGCAAGCCAACACTGTACCCCTATGAAAAAAGGAGTTCAAAATCAATACAGATGGGCTGTTGTAAGTAGAAATGGAACTGGACAGACTGTGATGTGTTCCACCTGGGAGGCGGAGCCTAGCGGTGATCTCAATGCGTGGGTGCGCCTGATTGGCTGTCTGTCCCTTGGCAGGCAGGCCTCCACCAATGCAGTCCACACACTACCCCCCCCCCCCCCCCTTCCCCCCCTCCCACCTGCCACAGCCAGGTCTCACTTAGTGCTGGACAGCATGGGCTGGGTGGAGTACCAGTGAGCTGCAGGGTCAGGGATCCCGCCCCCGAGGGGCAGGGCGATGAAGGCCTGGCCACTCACAGCGGGGTAGACGTGGCCGATGTGCTCCGTCCGCCCGATGTGGATCTCGTCGTCCTCCTCCTCCGTGGTCTTGCGGTACACGGGGTTGTCGAAGTTCATGCTCTTGGTGTTCTTCCGCCGCCAGTTGCGCCAGACGAGGTAGCCGCCCGTGCAGAGCAGGCCGACGAGCACTGTAGCAATGATAGGAACTGCATGCGTTTAACATACAGCCACAGGACACGGCGGCGCGTTAACACAACCAGCGATTGATGGCACAGCCACAGAGCAAATCAGAGCGGGAGCGGCGCGTGCACACCATGGCGGCTCATTCTGCACCCTGAGTGCCTCTCCATGCAAATGAGTCTGAGGGAGGTGAGGGGATTGGTGCAGACGCATTGCTATTCAGGGGAGCAGATAAACACGCTTGGCTTCACAGCGCTGGCTGGCGAACCCATTCTTAATTTAAAATAATCTACCCGACAGTGGAATTCCTCTGAAAGTGCTCCTTAATTACTCTTTTGTTAGGGTGGTGGAGGGGCCAAGCCATGCTTTGTTTTGGTCTCATGCATTCATTGTCCTACTGTAAACACTCAATTTAAATTTTTGCTGTGACCAATTTTTTTTTCCCTTGTATGAATGTATTACAATTTTGAGCAACAGGGAAAACACAATTTGAAAATAAGGTGTGGGACAAATAAAGGATCTTGGTGAAATGACCTTAACTGTCTAAAGTTAAGGTAACTGAATATCCTACTTAGAGACCTCAATTATGCACATGTGTCAACATAAAATAATTATAATGGCAAGAAGATGTCCATGCACCCAATACATTTAACTAATCTAGCTTAAGTGACACTGAACCAAATCAATCACTTCTACCTACTGAAATTAGGCTCCCAGGACTGTCTCGCAAATCCAGCTTCAACAATGAAGATAAAAGCCCTAATTTCATATCTGTCTAAGTGGATCTGTTGAGCTTTAACAATGCCATTCTCTCCCTTTGTCCAACGCATGCACTGGCGCACAGGACTGCAGTCTGATCGCTTCATGCAAAGGAAAATCTTCCCTTTAGGATTTGAAAGGAAGCGTGCGATAAGGACCAGAGAAGCTACAGACACAGCTTTCTGACCCAATTATCTCAGGTGCAGAGGGAAAACCAGAGCTGAATAATAGCGAGGGAACAGAGACAACACAAGCAGGGTGGCGCGTCCGAACGTACCTATAGGGATGACGATTCCCAATACCGCTACCGTTATGTTGTTCCCGAGGAGGTAGCGCTCACTTCCAGCTGTAAGACAGACACAGAGAGAAAGATTGAAGAGTGAATAAGAGGGTGCTGTTTGTCACCATGACTAGCTGGGAGCTGAATTGCTTTTCCACTTGACGTCGTGCGGCCGCTTCTTGTCTCGGAACTCTCCTGGGCCTCAGCAATCTCTATTTAAATGCCTAGCACCAAGCAGTCTTCTTATCTCCTCCATCCTTTATTTTTATGGTGGTCCATTTCGACCGTTCTGTCCCGTGTGGAAGGTGTATTGCTTTTTCGCTCCCTGTAACACCAACATTGTGCAGGATTTAACAGAGCACAGCCATTCCACCTGCATAAATCATACCTTAATCTCACAATTAGAGGATGCTTGGCCATTAGTGACACAGTAATTAGAGCCTGAAAATTGAGACTTGGCAGAATACGAACAGGAGTGGATTGGGCTACGGCTACAGCCAGATAAAGCAAACTGAGACAAACTTTACTGCTAACTGCACAGAAGCACAAACCAGATTATCTCAGTGCACTTTCAACCTCATCAGCGCTCCAGCTCCAGGTGGAATCACTTTTGGAAGGTGAAAGGTCATACCTTAAACGATTCAAGCTCCCTGAGGATTGAAACAGCCAGTCCCGGTAATTCAAAAATCCTTTTTAAAAACTGTTGTAAAAGAACACTTGATCCCAGACCTTAAAGATGCTGACAAAGGGTTTTGGTGATACATCTCCACTTGACAAGTGATGGAAGGAGCTGTTTCCCTCCATGGCTACCATAACGAAAGCTGGTGTTTGCTTACACAGAAAAGGAAACAATACTATTTACATCAAGCTGTGACAGGAACAGAAAAATGGTATCAGTACATTTTTCTCATACAGTGTGGCATTGAAAACATTCAGCGGTTCATTTGTCAGACATCAGTGTGAATCTCCGGAATGTCAAGGTTATTGTGAGGACGCTGCTCGCTTGATTATAGTCATTTTAAGACAGGACACCTGCGCATTTAACAGGTGTAGATTCTGTGAATGTAAGGAAACAGTTTGTCCCATTATAAATATAGATTTTCCACCTCTATGCCTTTTAATTTAATGTTAACTGTATTTCTTCTCATGACTCATATATTCATATCTCAACTCCATAAAAATCCCAAACTCTGCTGTATGACATAACATGCATTCATATCTCTTTCACTGCACTTCTCCCGAAGCCCAGATCTTCACAAATTCCCCTCTCTCGTACCCAGAAGACCTTTTAAAAGCCTTTAGAGCAATTACAGAAAGGCCGGACCCCTGTGATTCCCTATCTTATTTCACAACATTCATCATTCAACATTCGTGTACTTCTCCTAATGGAAGTTTCCGGCTTTTTTGCAGTCCTGTTATTTAATGATGCCAGCGGCATAAATATTTAAGCACCTCCTTTGTTGCGCTCCTCTCCTGCATGGTCTGCAGGCAGCTTCCTCTCAGTGGGCCCAGGACACTGCAGTGAGTGCACCACCGCGCTCTATCTGCAGCTGTTCTCTCCTGTGCTTAATGTGTCCGCAGGTTGGCAGGGGTCATAACCCCACCCCGCTCGCTGAGTAACAGCTATCCAGTCAACGCTTTGACAGGGGGGCACCGTCTCTTATTCAGGACTCGGGCACTTGTAATGCAGGGGGTCACGGAGGACAGTGTGAAGGCGCTCGCGGAAAAAGCGGCCAAGAGATAGGAGTACGGCCCACATCTCAGCAGCTGACGCTGAGCTGGAAATGCTTTTATTTGTCTGATTTTTTTTTTTTTTCGCTCACAGCCGGAGCGCTGCCACGCTCCATCCCATTCCACCCACACATCCGAGGGAGTCGGGAGTCCCGGGCGGCCTCTGTGTAGGAGGAGGCGCCTCGGTCAGGTGCGGCAAGAGTCACGGCAGAGCAGAGGAGGATTCGGAGAGGGAGGTACTTGTTTTGGCAAGGGGCCCGCTGGAGCTAGAGGCCTAGTTTTGTTTGGTAGCCTGAGCCTGTCAGAGGGGGTGGATGTGCACTGGCTGCCAGTGGAACATGCAGAACCCCACATCTGATTTATGGGGTGCAGTGGCCCTTCCTGTCCCCTTCCTGACAGTGACAGGTGTCTGAACACCGGCCCGCCTGCTCTAATTACAGGAAAGGAGATGCAAGCAAAACAGAGCCGGGGAGATGAACCGGGATAAGGAAATGTTCATCAGATAGGGTCGGCTGCTCCTCTATGGCAGCTATTGCTACTAATTCACCAATCTGGGGCCAGTGATTACTCCACTGAGAGGTGCTATTTATCATCCCAAGTGATTTAAGCGTCTGTCTGCTCAATGTATGAAGTCTTCGCTGGGTTCACTTTTATAGCTGTGCCATCATACATCTTAACCCCTCATCATTTACATCAGCGTGACAAATTCAGGAGATGTTTCATGTTCGCAACCTTTGTTTTTACAAGAGGTAATATATGAGTTTGTTTTCCGAGAGATTTTCGTACCGTCGTTGGTAAACCCATTTGCTGCAGGTTTGTGTTTACTGAGCCCTGAGGACTGCAGTGAAAGGCAGCAGGAAAGGATCTCAACACAAAGATGTACACACACACACACACACACACACACGCACACGCACACGCACATACACACACACACACACATGCACGCACACATGCATGCACGCACACACACACACATACATGCACGTGCACGCACGCGCACGCACGTACATACACATACACACACACACACATGCACGCACGCATGCAAGCACGCACGCACACACACTCACACACAGACACACACACACACACACACATGAGAGGCACTTACAGCGGTGTGACAGATTGCTGTTCTCTTTAACGATGCTCTTGGTGGGGAGAGAGCCCGGTGGAGAGGGAGGGGAGCTGAAGGCGGAGCGGGGGGTTGAGGGGGGTGCTTGGATGGAGTCGGTGGTGGTGCTGGGGGGACCAGGAGGGGAACTCGTTGGGACTCCAGTGGCTTGTGTGGTGGGGGCAGTGGTAGTGGTGGATGACACGGTTGCCCTAGTGGTGGGTGTACTTTTGGTAGTAGTACTGGTGGTAGCAGCAGTAGTTGTGGTAGTAGTAGTACTAGTAGTCGTTGTAGTTGTAGTAGTAGTCGTAGTTGTAGTTGTTGTTGAAGGTGTGGTGGTGGTAGTCGTGGGTGGAGCTGTCGTTGTTTTAGGTTTAATAGGTGGTACAGCTGTAAGAGAAGGAAGCAGATTTAATAAGGGTATTATTATAACACAATCGATTTCTACGAGTGTTTATTGAAGAACAAATTCATAATTTTACACCACTGGTGAAATATTCATAAGATCTTTTAGTCCTTAACACCGTGGAAGATGGGAACCATACACAGCATATAAACTACTATTGTAAGCACTCATGTAATACAGCGCACAATGCCAGGTATGCTTCAGGGAGAAGATGATCAGAGATACTGATTTTGGCAGTATCTTTGCATGTAATATATGCGTCTCACCCCAGAGGCCTGGGATAAGTGCGGCTCAGTTTGGGAAAGCTTTCGAGAGGGAGTGAGAAGGCTGGGCAGCCTTCATGAATATGGAGGCAAACAGCAGAGGCTTAGAGGGTAGAGAGAGTCTGGCCATGCGAGCGTCTGCATGTCCTCCCTTCAGGCACAGCTTCATCTCTCTCTACACTGTGTGTGTCTGTGTGTGTGTGTGTGTGTGTGTGCTTACATGTAGGTGTATGTGTGTGTCTGAGTGTGTGAACGCATGTGCATGTGTGTGTATGCATGGATGTGCATGTGTGTGTGTGGGACATGCATATGTATGTGTGTATTCCATCACATCCCCTGCTGCGTTGACACTCCCTGCCATGTTGTGCCTGCAGCGGTCTGACAGATGCCTGCAGTGCAGCCTCTCAGGTGCCCTGGATTCACCACCGTTGCTTGGGGAGTGTACGTTAGACATCACTGCATCAAATCTATATCATCAGCCTGCTCTCACAGGGTGCCACATTTACCCTACCCTCTCTTCGGCCACCTACACATCTACCGCAGTGACGGAGGGGCTGCAGGAGCTCCGTCTGCGCAGCTCTGCGCAGCCGCCCGAGAGCTGTGCCGGAGCGTGGCTGATCGGGGATGTCGGCTAAGCAGATTAAACCCTGCTGCAACAGCGCAGCGGCGTCCGCTATTTTTCTGGGATTTGTGTCTGCCTGCTTCACAGGTGCGCAACACCGAATTCCTCATCCCGCTCCTTTATGTACAGGTGCCTCTGCATCGCCTATATATAGGAGCTGGATGTAATCTCCTGGGTGGTTAGCTGTGCTGCTGGGATTTTCAGTGCAATGCGGCAGTCTGATCTGACACCCCGGCGCTCTTCCTGGAGCTTGGGGGAGGAGGGGGTGGAAGAGGCGAGGGGGGTTAGGGGCTTCCTTACCTGTGACACAGCGGCGCATGTCTGGGCCCAGCTCCATCCCATTGGGGCAGGCGCATGTGTACTTCGGGGAGTGTTCTGTAATCTGGGGTGCTTTCAGACACAGGTACTCACACCCCCCATTGGGCAAGCTCCCCATGTTACAGCTGTCCGGAGCTGCCAGTGGACAAACATAACACAGCTCAAAACAAGAAATGCATCCCCTTTGCCCTCACCACCATCTAGCTAGCAGGCCTAACTGCTTTCAGGAACAGCCTTTGTACTCCCTTTGTTCTCTTAACAGGGATGGCAGGGACTACAAAGGCTTTAAAGGATCCTATTCAGTACTGTTAGATTAGAACTGAATTCATGAGATACTGCGTGTACACATATTACTGAAGACACTGCAGAATTCTGGGAAACTGTAACCTGCTCCCTTGGTCTAGATGGGGACGCATCACTTCAGCCGATCCTGGGTTTCAAAGTTCAGCACGTAAAGACAAAAACAACAAATAAAAGCCTTCTTGAAAATATCTGAGTGAAAGACTTGCTGACAAAAATGATACAAAAAATAAATAAAAATCAGTGAAAAATACTTCATTATACAGCACACGGAAATATCTTTTTGAAGTGAAACCTCCACGGTACTCCATATAGCTTGGTAGCTTATTAAATCATTCATTTCTGGTTATTCTTTAAAAGGCACATTTGTATAAGAAAGCACCATTAATTTTGCACCAGAGCAATTTTGGGCTGACGCGCACAGCTCAAGCATACAGTAGCTGACCTTGAATATTTTTGAAAAACACAGCAGCTCGGCTGAAGGTCATTCACATGTCTTCCCAATCAAATGTGGTTTATTTTTCATTGTTTCTGAGCATTCTGAACATTGACTCCTTTGGTTTTTGATTTATCTTTTAACACCACTCTTTACTTATTAATGCATGTGGGGTGCTATTAGATCTACTATTGGCACACACTGGGCTCTGTAGTTACTGAGGGAGAGAAAAACATAAGATCAAAACACGGAGCGCTCATTAAATTTATATACACACCGACAAGCACACATACATCTCTCTCACACACATTCTGGCTACCTCTCTCCCTCTCTCACACGCATGCACACAGATACATGCTTGACGTGTATGTTGATTTTTTTTTCTCCCACCCTTCAGAGAGCCCCCTCGACAGGAGACATAATTGAAAAAGACAAATGCAGCCTGCGGACGTTTCAATCGGCTGCAGCGGGCCGTCAGATGTAGCAGAGTGGAGAGGGACCACAGGAGCACGGCGCTCTTTCTGCAGGGGGGGCGGGTTGGCGGGGCCTCACCTTTGGGCTGCCGCAGCTCGTGGAACACCACCACGTCCAGTGGCTGGTTGAGGTGCTCGGCCAGGGTGGCCACATCGTGCCCCGTCAGCCGGTTGGCGCTGTAGATTGCCTCGTCTTCCAGGTCGGTCCAGTAGATCCGGTCCTGCAGACAGGTACGGAGTGGCGCATGAAGTCGGGCCATCTGCGGTCAACCGGTGTAATGAAAAATCCTACATCCGTGCCAGGATGGGCCTGCCGGCCTAATAAATCTCCTGGATCACAGGGCTTTCTCATTATCAGCAGGGCCTAATTACGTCTGCTTTTCAGATCCCCATCTTTCTCCACTATCGGAGCAGCCCATGGGGGCTTCAGGCAAACCTGTTTTTATTCTTTCTGAAAAACAACACCTCAATTTCCAGGACAAGTTTTCTTGATTTTTTTAATGCCTTCTTATCAGCCTCTCGAGCGATGCCATAACAGCATAAGGGATGGAAGTTGAAGGTTCTCCTGTTGCCTTAGCAACCTGAGATTTATCAGCCACAGGAGGACGTGAAACAACACAAAGAAAAGCTAACTCATGCTGGCATCTCCTCAGACACCAGCTCCAACAAAGGAAGGCGGAGAGGTGCATGTTTGCAAAGACACATTTTCAAAGGTCCACTATGCGACTGTTTTGGTGACTTATCAGTATTGCAAAACTATTGTGATTCATCTCACTCCTTAGATATGGCATGCCATTATAGTCTTGTGTGAGTAGATCAAGGCAAATATCCTACAACTGGGAACTTAACCTTAACCTTGAGAGAGTGAATTCCAGCACCTGACACAAAGCTATGCCACAGACACACACACAAACACACACACACACACACACACACACACACACACACACACAGGGATACATTGCAATCAAGTGTTAATCAGTTTTGCACTCAAACATATTTCCTGGTATTCCCAAGTCTCAAGGAAGCGTGCGACTAAAAAGAAGGCTCTTATCGCTCCTCAGGCAGTATGCCCGGGCGGCAGTGAAATATACTATATGCTAATTTGTTTAATGGCTGGAAAAGGAGCCGGGCGCTCAAGCTGTCTGTGGCCAAATGCGAGCTATTTCTCATCAGCACTATACACACTGAGCTCCTGACACACCCCCTCCACTGACACACCCAGAAGAGGTCCTTTATTTCCGCTACTGGGAGTGAGCTCTTTGAAACAGGCCTCCGCTCTGCGCCCAGGGCTTAATTGTGCGAGTCTGAAATCGCAATCTAGACACATCAGCGCTGCGAATTTCCCCTCACATCAAATGGGGGAAAGGAACTCCCACTCATGTCAAGCAAAGCTGTATCATTACTACCTGCTCCAAATCGTTTGTGTCAGTGACACAGAAACAACAAGGATTACACACGCCCCGGCGTCTTGCTCTCTGTATACGATATGACAAGGTGATCAGAATACATTACACCCATGGGGCTGACGGGGGGGTGGCGTGCTCAGTGCTCGACTGTACTTGTGTCTCTGTTAGAAGAATTGCAGCCGGAGAGCACTGAAGAGAGAACTGAAAGGAACTCCTCACAGCACCTCATTGAGGAATATACACGCACTCCATAACCACGTCAGCAGACAGAGATAAAACAGAGCGAGAAGGCATGATCGCTCCTTTCTGGATGCTTCCAAAGGCCCAGAGGGTCCCAATGGTCACGTCATCAGCGCTGTTAGCGCTCTGTCCGTGGTGTAAGTTAAGTGACTTGGCCTGGACCGCTCAGCAGAGCGCCGCTCTGGTCGCCCGACTGTAAAGGCTTTTTAATTTGGTTTCCGTCTTGGCTGCTGCTCACTCCTCAAGGCCATTAATCAAGTTCCCTGTGTTACTGCCCAAACCGTGCAGCCTGGCTCCCTGCACTCCCAATAACGCATCTTCCCCCAAGCTGGCGGAAGACCCCCGATACATTACCTCGAACACCGTGAGGGCGAAGGGGTGGCCCAGCTGGTCCGAGGACGAGAGGAGGACCTTCCTGTTGGCCCCGTTCAGGTCCACGCTGGAGATCAGGTGGAGCTTGGAGTCCACCCAGTACAGGCGTCTGTTGGACAGGTCTGGGGAACACAAAGCGGAAAGGAGTCAGGGGATGCCGCGAGACACATCTGATACTGAGATTTCCCCATCGTTGCACACGGACATCGCACTGTTCAGTGCAGAAATCAATACCGGCATTAAAGGGACGCTCTATCAGAGCGCGAGAAAAGGCAGCATTATTCTCATTCTGTGAGATAATTTGTTTTTGTACAGGTATACCAACATTCAGTGCCACATTCTTGACTGCTGTTCTTTTTTTACATCAACCGTGACCACTTTTCAAAGTGACTCGTGCTCCGGGGGGGAGAGAAATTATGAGAATATTGACACCATCGCTTGTGCAATTCCATTTAGTTTTCCTAACTGCTAGCTGATTTATGCGCAGGGCCCTGTGAATGATTTACAGCGCTGTCAAGGAGCAGGCCGGCCTTTATTAACCTGCTCTCTCTCCGGAGAGGCCCTTACCCAGAGTAATCCCGTTGGGCCACTCGATGCTTTCTGAGACCAGAACCTGCCGGTCCACGCCGTTCATCCCCGCCTTCTCGATCTTGGCTCTGGATCCCCAGTCGGACCAGTACATGAACCTAGAGGACACAGGAAGCAGCCATATAACAGTATGAGACGAGAGGTAACTACAGATTTCATACTGGACTGAGGAAGAGAAGCTACATCTCATATCTTTCCACATCCTACTCATCCTTCCAGCGATGTACCAGATGCAGTGCACTTGAGAATGCCAAAGCACTTGTTCATCAGCTCTAGAGTACAAGCTCTTGTAGACACAGCAGAATGCGCAGTAGTCCATAACTGGTACTGCTCATCATATCTACATTGCTATTAGGTTAAGAGTGTGTTTATCATCAGTGAATTCCACTGATGAGCTAGATCTTAAAAGCATCAAAGTGCAGACTAGAAACAATCTTCACTCATAGACCTCGGCTTCTGTATGCCTGCATGTACTCCATGCTCTTCTACCTTTGTAATTTAGCAGGAAGTATCATAAGGAAACAGATACTGCTGTCACGATGAACCAAAAAGATGAAAGAAGAAAGAAAGGGTGCCAAAGAGGAGCTGGTGCTGCAGCCTCACAGCCCGTGACACCCTGAGACCTGGATGACAATGAAGCGCGTTCACAGGTCACCGTGTTACAGTAAGACCAATTTACAGGTGTGGGACTCGCTCTCTACTTTTCCCAGCAGTAATGGCATGAGAGGTTGAGTCACTGGTGAAGAAAACTCTGCCCACCCTCTCAAGCTCTCTCCCTCCATCCCCAACTCTCTCACTCGACCCCTGTGCTTTTTTTCTTTTCTCCTCTTTCTCCTCTTCTCGCTCCAGCCCCCAACCTTATCCGCTGTGTTTTACCCACACCCCCTGTCCTGCCCTTTCTAACCCTGTCCGCTCTACACCATCTACCCCATCCTTTCATTCCACCCCTGTATTTCCACCCCCACTCTCTGTCTTACTCCCGTCCTCTCCCTCCACCACCCCTGTCCTGTTATTTCTGCCCCTGTCCTCTCACCCTTGCTTGGGGTCGACGGCGATGGCCCGAGGCTCGCTCAGATCTGTGTCGATCAGGACCTTCCTCTTCTTGCCGTCGCCGGTGGCGACGGAAATGGTCTTGGCTCCAGAGTCGGTCCAGTACAGGTTCTTGTGGACCCAATCCATGGCCAGGCCCTCAGGGGAATGTAGGGCGCTGTCTATCAAGGTGACCTGCTGGGAGGAGTCGCTGGCCTTGTTGATATACGCGCTGGGGACAAACCATACACATATGTGAGCACACACAAGCGTACACATATGCACGTGTGAACGCACACACACACACGCACGCACGCACACACACACACACACACACCAACCACACACACACACACACACACACACACACAGTATCCATTACAGACAGAAGAACCATGATTCATTCCACTATTCTTTATACAAAACTGGTATTTCACATCATCCAGACACGTATTGTCGACATTTACGGAACGCACTTGAAAAACACTGCAACAATGTGACAACTAACATAATCTATGACTGCATTTACTCTTGCGATGTGAGTACAAAAAGTACAAGACCAAGGATGCTCAATGCCTGACAAAGTAAAGGGGGGTTGGCAGGGGGTGTGTGTGTGTCTAACATCTCTAAATCCCAGGGATGAGCCAGATGTATCCACAGTACAGAACGGTCTTACATTTTGAGGATCCATTGAGATCACTATTATTAGGAAGACACTGTCCCAATTTAATCTAGCACATAAGAAAGACAACATAACAGACAGGGAAAAAGAGGTAAGAAAGTAGAGCGGAGAACTTGTGCTGTATAAATAAGGGCTCTCTGGGTGTCTTCGAAAGTGAAGGGGAGCTGACCAGGATTAGACAGAGATGAATGGGATAAACATGAGAAACAGATTGCAGCCCTAATTGCCTGTGTTATTGTTTGTCTCAAACATCTTAATTACTGCTAGAACTTAAGATCACATCGACCTAAACGATGCTAATCAGAATTAATTAGTTGAAAAACAACAACAGCAGCATTGTATAAATCACAGGGTATACTTAGACATGGCGTCCTCTGGAAGATCAAAGGGACCCTATTGAGTGAATATCAAAACACTGTGTCTATGAAGTCAGCAAGCTAAGGTCTGCCACGCGACAGGAATACATAACATTGTGTCAGACCGGGGCTGTTTCTTTAGTGGCTGCTGAGAAAACAGCAGCAGTGGTTTCTGAATGGTGTCGGATTAAAATAGAAATGTTGATGAGAGCTGCAAAGTGACAGTGGCCTTCTGTGCTCCCTGGGGAGACAAGCTTACCGGTGGCACCACGGCTGAAAGCAGGACTTTCTGAAAAGCCCTCCAAGGCTCTCGTGAGAGTTTATAAAATCAACATTTTATTTTCCTTCAAAAAACCTTCTGGAGATGAGAGAATGAATAATGAAGACAATTATTCCGGGAGGTAAATTACTTGCAACATATGGCATGGCAAAAATGATTTAGCAGCACTCCTGGAGTCAGGACTGAGGGTGACTCAGGGAGAGACGGAGCATGCAGCTAATGAAAGCGGAGCTGGGGAAGGAGCTGTGAAGGACAAAAAGGGCCCAACTCTCACTTCCAACGCCTCTGTGTGGCGAAAGGTGAAAGGTCACGTGCACATGCTGCCACCCGACGTGCGTGTTCTGCGTCAGAGCCGAAGGGGCTGCTCGCGCCACAGTCCCCCTGTATTATATAACGTTATTATTTTCCACTTGGTGAAAAGATGAGGAGAGATCACTGGGGCTAAACAGCGAGCTGAAGCGCATATCATTTAGGAGATCAGTCCTAATTAGCGCAGCAGGATGGTGAAGCGGAGAGGGAAGAGAGAGCGAGCCCTGCTTCGGTCTCTTTCATGTGCTGCCGCTATGAAGGCCCTGCCAACGACCAGCCAATTACCAGCCAGGATATCCTGGCAGGGCTGGGGCCAAGAGGCGAGTGACCGCTGCTGCTGGGTGCATGGCGTGTCCGCCTCATCACAGCAGCACACAACAACACAGTCAAAACTCAGTGAGCAGCCTCTGAGCAATAACTACTGTATTAATATGCATTTTTAAAAAAATGCAAACTAGGCCTTTAGAAGTGCAGAGATTTTCCCTTCAGGATGTGGAATTAGAAATAAGGCTGGTTTTTTCCAAGGTAATTAGTAGTAATCATACATTATCATATTTACATTAATATTAGCTAGTGGTACTGCCTCTCTAATCCTGAGACTGAAACACAAGAACTTTGTGTGTGATGTGACTGTGTGTTTCAAGGAGTACCTGTAGATTTTTCGGTGGTAGAGGTCACACCAGTACATCTTGTTGGTGGTGACATCCACATCCAGAGCCACGGCGTTCTTCAGAGTGGGCACTACCTGTGTGTAGTCCCTCTTGACCAGATCTATGCGGCGGATCTCATGGCGGTTGGTGAACATCAGGTAGGGACTCTTTCCTATGAGGAGACACAGAAGGAAGGACAGAGATCTATACAGAGTTTATGGAAGTGTTCCACCGGTTGTCTCCACAGGTCAGACACAACCAAAAGCGGGAAGGTTAGCTGTAGACCAATGCCAGCACTGTAAAATGTCAAAATTAAAATCCCAGCTGAAATTCTGATGGGTATTTTGGAGTAAAGCTTATTTTTTAATTAAATCAACTTCTCAACCAATGGCTATAAATTGTGTTTCCTTATGGATAAAAAAAAGTCTAACCATACATTTTACAAATAATGTTCCTATATTCCTGAAGGTGCCATACAATATCACACTTCCTGTTTCCTGCAATAATCATTCCTTTACAATTGTGCAAGAACATTACACAACCAAGACTGATGACTTAGCTAAGATAACATATCAACCCGACAAAAAGAAAAACTGTGCATTGTGACATGGTGTTTTTGTTTGCCAGCCTCCTCTGTCGGACCTTGATATTGTTCTTGAATTATCTTCTTGTGATTAGCCGCGTGTGTAGATATGACACACTCACTTATGACACACTCACTGATTTGCATTTCCACTATCTGTTTACCTTTCCTGGAACTCCGTAGGCAAAATACAGTAACAGCCCACCTTCCTTAAAAGCTTCCTGCTTAAAAGCTTGGAAAAAAATCTATTCCTCAAACCTTTATTCCCTCCATTACCCTTCCCAGTGCCCTCTATTAATCTTTAATTTGGCTTTTCATTTCTAATAGCTAGTCCATGATCTGATGCCTGCAATTCTGCATTGCGACTGCCACTGTATTGGCTCAGCTTCTGAAGTAAGAAGCCTCTATCCTGTTAATCTATTCACTCTGATAACAATGACCACAGCCGAAAGGCTTTAAGACATTGATCCCAATGTGTAGTACACAGGATCAGAGAGTTGTTTTAAGCTCACTCTCTTAAAAATGCCTGTGTGTTAGTGCTTCGCAGAGAACTCCTAGGGGCAACTGTGATGGAGCAGGATAAGCAGGAGAGGGCGAAAGACCCACGACAGCCTCGTGCCATTCTCAGGTCTGGACCCTGGATGCAATCATGACATGAGCATCTCTCATCAGACTTCAATTCTCAGCCTGAAACAGTCCACATCAATTCACAATACTCGGCAGCGGCAGCCGTGCTTGGCATAAGATTCCACTTTTAGCTTCCACTGAATGGAAAGTAAATATTTTCATCATGGGCACATGTAAGGATTCAATCATTTTTCCTCCAGCTGACGGAATTGCAACTATCAATTCTAGATGTGACTCCTAAGGGGAGAGGGACGGAGGTCTGGTTTAAGCGCTCCACTGATTTCTGGTCAGAACTCCCTGTGATGGTAATAACTGCCACACCAACAGCTAAGCACTTTCTACAGTCAGACACAGTCACTAGATCAGGTGCACCTCTACAAAGCATTTCCATTGCTTGTTCATCTATACTGATCACAACTAGGCTAATCCTGGCATTCCAACACTTTTTTACAAGCAGCTAATGGCACACAATGTAAGTAAATTAGCTGGGATGAAGACAGGAACTCAGGAGGACATTTTAAACTGACTTATGATAGTGCCTGTCAGCTCAGCTATTGCTATGCTTTGACTCTCTTCCTCATTGATCAGAAGCTTAATCCAATTTATTTCTGCAATTTAAAATTCTGTAGAATGTATTGTGTAAAAATGAATGAATCCACATTAGACGTTGCGCTAAGCTACTGCCATTCTCTCACTCATGTCAGGTTATCACATGTCAGGGTCATAAACGCAGTGCCACGTATACAAAATACAGGGGAAACCCCTGTGTTGCATGAACGTACCTGCTCTAATATTTATTAGAGTTCTTCCCGTAATATTGACTCAACAATATGTACCGAGGCTCACCTTGAACCCTCGCCACAAACTACAGCAATGACATTGCTGCCTGCCCGAACAGATGCTATGAAGGAGACAGAATGGCACCACATTCCGTATTTATACCGAGCAGGCGGGAGGATGAGGGGGAGCGGGAGTGCGTGAGAGAGGGACTGGCGTATGGAGAGGTCTGAGGCAGGATTACTCCGTGGCTCTCAATTCCCACATCTTGACCAGCCCTTCTGCTCTCACTTGGCACAGTCAGCCGCTCATTAGCTGAAAACTGCAGACCTCTGTGTTTCACTGTCCTTAGGAATAAATATATCTTTAACTACACCCGTTTGCTTTGGATTACAGGTGCCGGAGTGAATTCACTCGCTGGAGAAGCTGGACTGTACAAATAGCTTAATGAGGTGCCCAGCAACCACCCCTCTCCCAGACACCAATAATCAGGGCTGTAATGAACTGGCATCTCTGTGTGCCTACTCCTGGGTGTAGTAGGTCTGGAAAATTTGGGTTGGGCCTTTTCTATTGTTGAAACCACAAAGCTTTGCTATAATGTACTATAATGCATGGTTGACCACTTGCCTAGTCTTTTGTGGGGGAAGGGTATACGGTTCCAACATTTGGTAGCTTCTAGGTTTTTCACAGCCAGTGAGATAAGACAGAGATACAGAGAAGCGTGCTATACGAATGAAAAGCCATCCTTCACATCCCTGCTGTAGAGATATCAGCTTTACTCTTTTTTTTCCCCTTTTTCACTTCTGAACAAAAGGGGCACGCTGGCACATACCGCACTGAGCTCTACAGGGTGGTGAGATGTCAGTTCCTTTAATGAGACTGTGGAAACACCCTGCACTTTATATTCAAGCCAGGACTGATTGCCTCAGGGGAAGCCTACACCCAGAGGTCACTCTCTGCTTTCAGCTTCCACTACACCAACTATCTGCTATCAGACACTCTCGCATCAAAAAATGACAGCATTTATCTGAGTATGACACAGCCAGCCTCCCTACGCAGTACAGGCCAAAGATGGAATGGGGGGGAAAGTTTTTATTGCTCGAAAAATCAATGTCTTGCATACATGGATTCATTGTGTCACACAAAAGCCTTTCCCTTATCTGCACAGATACACCCGCACTGTATATGCCTGCTGGAAGAAGAGAGCGAGACACCCAGTCAGACAATCTGTTTCACATGCTGAAAGACTTCATATTCACTAACAGGAGGAGGAGGGGGCAGAGAAAAACTAAAATTACTATAATTAGGTCTCAGCAGTTGAGAAAGGTTGTGTGAGGGTCTGTTCTAATACTCCACTGTGTGGAAAAAAATGGCCATTTGTGATTCACATCCTCATGGCATGCAGTTACCTGGAATGTGTTTCTAATCACAGAGATTCTTAAATCAATTCTAAAGACACAGGAGGACATCCACTTCACCACATTCATCCATAAGAAACACAACACAGCCAGAGGGTAATTACAATGCCTGGAGATAAATGTCTCTCCAATAAATGGCAAATGAGCCACTCTTACAGAGGGAGACATGGGAGCTATTCCAGTTGGCTGGTTTATATTCCCTGATAACACAGACTGTACATGTAAGCAGTATTATTCACATGATAACTCACTTAAGTAATGGCATTTTTATGAACCATCCTGAATCTAGAACGTGGTTCCAGAGCAGCCGGCCCCTGGGTATTTAACAGCCCATTTTATGAGTCATTGCAGTCGCCTTAGGTTTTTTTTTAAAAATTAATTGATTAATTAATTAAAATATGAATTGGGTCCTCTGTGTTTCCTTTAAGCTGCTGTTTTCCTTCTCATGCAGCATTTGTGTGAACATGGATACAAGCCTAACTTTGGGGCTTTGTAACAACCTCACGTTTTATTGAAGTCCTCACACCCAGATTGCTGCCTGTCACTGACCCTCATTGTAAAGAGGCAGGTCAGAAAGATACTGTAAGTACAGAGTTCATAGTCTGCCTCATGGAACATGGAACCTTCACAGTACACATGTAATTGCATGGACTATGTCTGTCTGTTTATCTTCAGTGACATTTCTGTGGTTAAAAGCCTTTGTGGTTAAAAGCATTTCTCAGAGAACCATACTACAGTGATGATGCTGTTGCTACCAAGATGGTAATATGTGCAGTAACATGCAAGTCTATGGTTGTCAAAGACTGTTTGCTTAAATTACCAAAGATTTTAGAAATGAGGATCTCATTTTTGTAGGTTAAAGGATACTTATCCTGTATGAAGAAGTGATCTAGCCTATCCAATGTTTTCGTGAATGTCATATTAAATTGAAACATAATTTGAACACATGGCATGTGGCAGGTCATTAGGGACCTGATGTGGGACTCCTTAGTGGTTCAGATGGATGGGGTGTTCACTCTCAGTGCATGCATAGCCATATAGACCAGACATAGCTAGTTTCTGTCTGGGCTGTCATTTGCCAATTATGATTTGGACAGAACCACCAACTGGCTGTGTCCTGTTTGGGTAGGGTTACATTACACAGGATTCCTCAGATCCCTGCTTTAACAGTACCTCCACACGTCCTGCCTAGTACCTGTAGGTTACTATCAGTCATCAGTGAGATACACTGAGATACACTCCTCCTCCAATGGACACTAGCCCTCGTGTGGTACGCTGCTTGACCTACTGTCAAAAACCTTCCTGTGTAGCTGTACGAGGAGTAGTGGTGAATTGAGTGGGGTGCGGCAAATTGGTAATCCCAAAGTGGGGGTGAAAAGAAGGGGGCTTTCCACAGAATGACACTGGAAGTCTGGCCTTAATTTGGCTCACTGACACAGTAATATTGTCCTCTCTAACAATGGGCAACAATTTTAATGATTTTAATGACTTCTTTCGCAGAGCTTTCAGACTTGATTCTGCTCATCTTGAAAGGTTATTAAATTTGCAATTATACAGAAATTGTCAGTGGGTACAAAACAGCAGTGAATTATATGAAAATGGCATTATACAATCCCCAGTGACTGCTTCTAAGATGAAAAAGTGCACAATGAATCAAGTTTACTGCAAACAGCCTTCATCGTATGGGGGAGGCCTGAAATAAGTTTCCAGTCCAGTGTGGTTGATTTGATAACATCATCAATTCAGCTGTCATTTCTTATTGTACGCCGGAAGAGCTCCTGTATCTGTGGGCTTGGGGAAGAATGGGATAAACCAAAGAGAGCTTCATTAAATCCACATTACATCGGCATCAGAAAGCAAACAGCAGGATATTTATGGAAGCATCATGGCTTCAAAGCAAATAAGTGACTGCATAAATAATAACTTCCATCTTGCTGCACATGGGGTGCAATCACATTGTGGCTGTGCTGAACGTCAGTCTTCATCAAACCAAGAGGAGAGGAGACTTATTACATGTTGTTCAAACAGACGCCTTCGATTTTCACGAAAGTAATAAGAGCTCACATTTTCACAGTGGAGGCAATCAATGGGGTTTTCATGCCATTTAATGGGAAGCGTAACCAAATCGTACTTAAATTTGCTCATCAAGGGTGCTGCCAATAAATGATTTTACCTGAGAATGATGATCCAAATTGCACGGTTGTCTGCAGCCTGAACTGAGTGATGTTTGAGGGGTGAATTACAAGAGAAGCCTTTCCCTCATGCACACCATCTCCCCAACCAGTCCAGACTATTTACACAGTAGAGACCTCGTGGGAATGAAGCACACAATACCTGCCTGTGTCCTACAAGGACCTGACAACCAACCTTTCTCCCCAAAAAGATGGTAAATATTTGCCTAAACACTGAGCACTGTGTAAATGCAGCAAACAAAGTGAATTCATTCATTGGACTCTGTGAGGGAGAGAGGTTATGGGCCTGGCGCAGAATGCCTTACCCACTGCCTTGCAGGTCTTGGTTACTGGGTCCATCTCGTAGCCCTCGTAACATTCACACTTGTAGTCGCCTTTGTAGTTGATGCAGATTTGGCTGCAGGCGTCCGGATTCTCACATTCGTCTATGTCTGCAGAGGGACATTGGAAAGGCATCAATAACAGCGCTATGATCCCAATAGCAAAAGGGGGGTTGGGTGTGTGGATGCTGGGTGTAGATGATGCGTGACCCGGGCCACTGCTTTTGTGTGTGCGACTCAAACTGGGAAAAGGGCAAGCGCCGCCGGAATGCCAATTACCTCCACATGTCTTCTTGTCCAGCAGCTTGTATCCCGAGGGGCATTCGCATTCATAGCCAATCCGCTTGTCGATGCATATGTGGGAGCAGCCGCCATTGTTGTCCGCACACTCGTTCAGGCCTGGGCAGGGACAGGGGGGTGGCGGGAGGGGGGAAGGGAAAGGTCAAAGGTCAGCACAGCCTGTGGGACTGGGGGAATGTGATAAATGCCATGGCCACCTGACAGTGAGTGACAAGGAAAATTTTCTTTCCCGCTCGCTGCGGTGCTGCGGCAACAGATTATGTGAAAGTGATGAGGTCTGTAGCCCTGGAGGTCCGTCTGCCTGCACCAACCACCGTGCCTTGAATGGGAAAGGAACGCTGTGCTTTCAATGACACCTAACGGGACTGCCCCACAGGTTCAACTGCATGCATATGTAATGACTTTTTTAAATTTCAGTAGTATGCCAAATGAACTATCATCCATCAGAACACAGGCCACTTCAACTTTAGAGTCATCCTTCCTCAGCCACATCTACATATACGCTGTACATACATATCATTACCCATGCTACAGTAAATTAGAGCAGCCAGTCCCCTACAGCTGACAGTGGAAAAACAAAGAAAAAGAGGCTCCGTTTCTCTGAGTAATATTCAAATGGGAAATTCAGACGTCATATCACAGCTTCCGTTCAAAGTCAATAAGTTCAGAGTAATTATCTCACTTTCTGTTTTTTTTTCTTTGTATTACTTTTGCTTGGCTGCATCCTGGTCTGATTAAATCCGGTGAGTTTAGGGTTGAACAGGTTGCAGAGAGCAGCAGTAATACCAGCGATAGACAAAGTGGGAACGTCGATCTGTGGTTTAATGAGATGCAAGCGAAGCTGATGAGAAGCCTGTCTGCCAAAGCTGCAGTAATAAGCCCCGCGAGGTTTGCGCATGCTGGAGAGAGAGAGAGAGGGAGACACGCAGTTTCTCCACGAGTCCTGGCCGCATTCCTCTCTCCCTAGTCTGCAGCACACCTTGGCTGTTCTTGTAACCGAATACCCGCGCTCTGGGGCTTGCTGCTGTTAAGCTCTACACTCTCACTCTTCTGGCTGTGCCCTGGATATCACACAGCTCAGCAGGCCGCGCTGCGCGGCAGGTGCCTTGTCTACTTCTATTCCTTCACTGGAGGGTCTGTTTCCCACGAGTGCCTCTGGGAAATTAACAATTTGGAGAACTGGCACATCATTATGTATTTTACATTAAAGTTTTAAGTGAGGGCCCGATTGCACCGTAGAGACACAGAGAGTGAAGGAGGAGGCTGATTTAAAAAAAAAAAAAACACAACCTGCCACTTTAAAAATACCAGCGGTTTCTGTTTATGCCAGCAAAGGCGGTCAATAATTTGCAATGTTTTGTCACAAATTATGGTGATATCAGGTGAATTTGCAAAAGCAGTTCATCTGCAATTTACAGTCCACAGACACACACAGGAGCCAGCTGGGAAAGGCTAGATGAGGGTTTGCCTTTGATCGTAACAAGCTTTGCTCAAGATTTGCGCAGGAGTGAAGATCCTGTTGGTCTGATACTACCCATTAGAATCAAAGAGAATACTAATGTGTGGAAAATGCAAGCAGTGCAGGAGCTTACCAGTGACAAAATGGGCCACTGACGGTGGTGATTAGTGAGAGAACTGATCAGGGACAGGAAAGACCAGTGGCAGAATTGATCAGTGACAGGGCATGCCAGTGAAAGAGGTGTTCTTACCGCACTCCTTCATGGGCTCATCGGACCAGTCTTTGCAGTCCTTGTGGGAGTCGCACACCCTGCTGCTCTCGATGCACTCGCCATTTTTGCACATGAACTTCAGTGGTCCTTCACACTTGGTCTCTGCAGAAAGGCATGGGGTGGTAAGGTTTAGTGGGGAAATCTGGTTATGTGGCTCAGACACACAATTAAATCTCAAAATGGAGGAATCTGTCATCAATGTCAATCAATCTGTGCACATTGGCGGGTATGAGTTCATCCATAAAGATACTAAGATACTAATGCAGTGTGATACACAGTCTCTGGACCATGAGTTAACTGCTGCTCACTAGAGAGGCCATCTTTAGATTACATCTAATGCATCTAGACTAGAGCAACGATAGGGGAGGACGTTCAAGCCATCAAATGAAAAAAAAAATTGATTCCAGGAGTTAACAATAAGATCAGGTGGAGCAACAATGCAAAACCCCTTCAGGATAGAATTTCTGCTTTCCATCTATGGTTATTCTGACAGACTTCAAAGACTAACCCTTACAAGGACCCTGGGAATCAAACACTTCAGCTAAAAATTTACAAAAACACTTTGGACAGCAACACAATAAAATTCTCAAGCGCGTTTCAGTATTCCTCATTATCGATTGGTGAGAAGTTTCAGGGTTAACTGCCTCTCCGGAGACACAGCACAAACAGAGCATAGACTGAAAGCAGATGGGTCCCTGAGGAGCCGATACCCACTGTTGACGCAGCCAGCCTCGTCGCTGTAGTCCGGGCAGTCGTGCACCTTGTTGCACTGCTTGGTACCGTGGATGCAGGAGCCATCCCCACACTGGAACTCATCCGGCCGGCATGTCAGCAGGGCTGCAACAGACACGGCAGAAATTAGGCTTTTTAACCAAAGCGAAGTTACAGCACAGTGAATGTGCATGCATTTTCCTCGTGGCTCAAACAACTTTCATTACACTAAACTGCACAATAGTTGCTGTTGCAGTTTCTTCCTCACTGATAAGCTTCCACTTAAAAACAGAGGTACACAATGTAAGGTATTTTCTCATTCCGTGACACATCCTTGAGGAGATAAACAATGGCTTAGTCTGTCATTTGTACTAATTCCCAGGGGAAGCAGTTTATTTATCTCATTTATCTTTTTCTAGTGCTCTGTAATTATTGATGTGCTGTACTTTTAAATTGCATAACCTGGGAATGAGAAAGTAATGATAAATTTTAGCACTGTTTGGGAGGTACTTTGGGATGTACCCTTGGAGTGTCCCCCAGCCCACAGCCACACACACACATATACACACCATGCATGCACACACAGGTGCAGATGCATGCACACACACAAATAGTAACAAGAGGAACCCAAATGGGAAATCTAGTGAGTGCTTATTTCTCCTAAAAAAGTCTTACTGGATGAATGAAAATAAGAATATTTATGGCTGCAATAATAAAACCCTTGAATCTAGTCAGCACTGGAGTGCAAGGCTGACTGTGAGGAAACCCAACCAGTGATGAATGATTTCAATATCTCATTTATAGGTGGGTCCAAATGAGCCATTGTTCGTCAGACCTATCCACCTTGAGAAGATATTTATTTCACTCACTAAAATCCCTTTAGATAATGGCCTCTAGGTCTGTTTCAGCATTTCTTCTCCAAGATGAACGCAGTACATGGCATTCAAAATTATTACATACTGAGAGACATTAAAAATGCAACAAATGATTCTGGCTAATATTTTTGCAAAACAAAAAGACATTTCAGAATGATTTACTTCTTTAACAGAAAAAATGGAATCACTGCCTATAATGAGGCACTTATTGGTCAGGAGCCGAACCCGTCTGAATGCACTGATGAAAGTGTCTGCTGACCTGGACATTGACTTTCCTGTCCTCTGCATCCCAATGACCTCTTCCCTTCTACCTAGTGGCAGTTGTGGCATTTGGTTCAGCCACAATTACTGTCAGCTTTCCCTGATTTTTTGTGCCCATGGTCACGGGTGCATAAACACGTGAACATTGACATGATCATGCTGTTCATTTGTACATCTGCAAAATGAACCGAACGAAATTACTTTCGGTAATAATTTATGAGTATGTACAGTACCCATGAGGAAATTACAGAGCCAAAATCCCTTTGTCTCATTTTTAATACCTCTCAGTAAGCCACAATAGATGATTTCGATAGATGAAACCAAAATTATCTACACACTACCTGACAGAACCCACTGAAAATTCCATGTTGAATAAAAGATGAAATTAGGCCCACTGCAGAGTTTTAAATAAAAAAACACTCCCTGGATCTGTGTTCAGATCTCTGTGATCTGATTATGTGTGGGTCTATTATTTCCTGCACCGGAACAAAGACGCATCTGTGTGCTGAGGAGGTGCAGGGAAATCTGACACATTTTCCATTACTGATGCTACTCCTTGGCATTATGAAAACAGTGCATAATGCAGAGTGCACAGGCCCAGAGAACCCTGCTGAACCCTGCCAACCCTTCTATTCAAGGGCTCTTAGTTGTTCCAGGACATCAGATGGTTGCTTAGCAACCCCACGGACACTCATGAGCCTCGCTGATCCGACGCTCCTCTAACATTACTCTGATCAGTTAATGACATCACTGGCAAAACCTCTTCACAAGCACAAGCACACTGCATAGGTACGCTCGGTATCTGTGCAGTCGGTGGAGACATGGATATTTATATATGGCCAAAATCTGCTGGAAATAGTCTGATCAAACTGCTCCCATCCACTTGGACTCACTGCTGAGACTGCAACTTACTGGGCACTTCTGTAAGAAGACTGTAGATTTATGGTGCCCAAATTGATTCAGGTAATTATGAAATATTTCACTTATTTTGGATACAAATGCTTCAAAGCATGAACATGCTAGTAAATATTTCTAGTCCAGTTCAAAACTTCTTCAGACTGCTCCACAGAGAAATCAAACTTCCCTTCATCACCCACAATATTAAATGTGCTAAATTAATGAATAAGAAACTCATTAATTTTTTTCAATTCTACTGTGCATTTGACAGACCTAGAGAGAGACTGCTGATATGTTCCATTTTTTTTTTTTTACTTCCAGCTACAGTAAGTCAATGAACAGATGTGAGTGTGATACAGACTAAGAACAAAGACATTGTAGATGCAGAAATAAGAGAAAAAAGCACCAAACATAAAGAGGTCAGCACAATCCGCTGAGCCTGTGCGTGCTGGCATACGGCAGACAGCGGGGACTTACGGCAGCTGGTCTCGTCCGACTTGTCCTTGCAGTCGGCCTCCCCGTCACACTTCCAGTTGAGGTGTACGCACTCGCCGCTCCCGCACTGGAACTCCCCGCTGGCGCAGCTGGGCTTCTGGGGCTCGGTGCGGCGGCCGCAGCGCTCCATGGACTCGTCCGACTTGTCGGCGCAGTCGGCGTCCCCGTCGCAGCTCCACAGGTGGGGGATGCACTCCGAGTTGTTGCAGCGGAACTCGTGCTGGCCGCAGGCGGGCGCCGAGCACTTCTCCTCGTCGCTGCCGTCGCCGCAGTCGTCGTCCCCGTCGCAGTGGAAGATGGGCGCGATGCACTTGCGGTTGCGGCACTGGAACTCGTTGGCAGCGCAGGCCTTGGCATCTATGGGGAGGGGGGGGAGACAAATCCAGGTGGAGGAGTGAACTGGGGTGACACCTCAGGCGGGTTAGACGCTGTCTCATCCTTCCTCAATAACCTTATCGATTTCATATGCTGCCCTCAAGCGCAAAGGCTCAGACTTCTAATGGATGTTGATGATAAAAGTTTTAGTATGCAGTCATAACTGCCTAGCCCAGCTGTAATAGGGTCAAACAACACTACAGGAATGATTGCCTGAAGAGCTATGAATGCACTAAATTTTACATTTTAATGGCTCTTCATCTATGGATTCTCAGCACTTAGCATTGTGCTGTAAACTCTTGTTGAGGACGCTATGTTACACAGCATGCAATGTTACATGAAAAACTGTGGTTAAAACTATGACATTAGCATAGTGGACCTGTTGAGAACATCTTGTCAATTCAATCTAATTCTTAAAGGTCAAGCATGTCTGCAAAGGCACTTCAGTCTATGACATATTCTGTAATGTAATTCATATTCTGACTCTAAGCAGCGGTAATGCTAATAATTACAACAGCCAGCAAGAACTACAGCTATTTCATTTCCACTGATCATTTTGTGCTTTAACTATTTTGTCTGAGGTAAAGCCTATATGCACAATGTATAGACATGAATTTACCATCTGACAAATCAAGCAATTTACATACATTCAGTTACAGCCATTTGTTTCAAAGGTACCAAACACATGTAACTTTAATCCTAAAAACATATTCTTAATATATATGGACAAGGGACAGTCATGGGCTGCCTAATGGAATGGGAGGGGAAAACAAAGGATATATAAAAGTCATATGGTTTTTTTTCAGGGGGAAAAACCTTGCAGTTTAATGTTTGTTTTGATGAAGAACATGCGGTACTGTAGAGATGCAGCAGCTGCTCACACCAGAAGCACCTAACCTTCCAGGTCATGTTTACACTAAACTGGGAAATATTGAAGGCTACTAGTCCTGTTTCCAATGATTTTTGCATTGTATTCCACAGAGAGCCTGGTTAAGCTTAGGTCAGCGAAAGCGTCTGCAAAATAAATAAAATAAATGTCAGGAGGGACTGCAGTCAACTTCTAGAGGTACATACAGGAAGAAGACCCCCTCTAGATCTGACAGAATATATGGTATCAACCTGGCCAAAACACACATGCAGAAAGAAGGTCTCTCCCTCAATTTGGAGAAAGCAGACAGGTGACCGTCTGCGTTTCATTGTTTGATTCATTAGCTTCCCGTCTGCTCTGGTTTGCGGAGGGTTTATATGAGCGAGGGATTAATTGCATGGAGGGAGGTGTGTTTGTGTAGAGAGGCCTCAGCAAGGAGCACCTTGGCTTGTAAACCTGCTGCTGGCTATTTGTTTTCCTGGGTAAGTGTTTTCCCTTCCCCGAGAATTGGGCTGTTCCATAAGCATCCAGCACACGCTCGGCATCCATCTAAATCCTCTCAACGTTCCCCTACAATGACGCTGACGGCCACTCAAACATACAGCGTCTTAACCTGTGCGACAAGCATCGCTTGGGTGCCTGTGCTTTAAAATAGGTGCTAGCCTGTGAGACAGACCAAAAAGAACCCATTTCTTCAGATATGTGGTTTTTGAACCGCAGTGTTAAAAGCACATTCAATGTGATGGGCCATGAAGTCTGCCGTACAACAGGGCCTCAAACAGAGCGCGAGGGGAAACCCAGTTGGACTTCAAATTTCACAGCGATAAAGACGGGCAGGGAAATATCAAACAAAGCACATGCCACAGATGGCCGATCGGACCAGCAGCATGACAGTCCATCCAGCTCACTCTCCATTCAGACAACCCTTTGCAATTTCAGTCCACTCAAAATTTCTGATTACATCTCTGCCAGAGATCTGTGACTAATCCCAGGAAGTGGTCCTGCAGGGATCTCAGACTAATCCCTGGAGGGTGTCCTGTAGAGATACTCTGACACAGGCGGAGAGAACACCAAAGTGTGGCAGACACCAAAGAAAGGCATCCCAATTTATGAGGGTGAGCTTCTTCATACTCTTGCCTAGTCCTGGACAGGTAACAGAAACTGCTGCAGGCAAGAGAGCTTTGGGGGGAATGTTAGCCATTGGAAACAAGAATGCACTTCAAAAGACTTTAAACAACTTCTGAAGCATAAACAATGTGCTCCACATTTATGAGATTCAGTGGGTCCTATTTTTTAGAGCATGTTATTCAATGAGGCACCCTTATTTAGCAGATCAGCTTTTGGTCGACTGGCATGCAATGCTCCAGATACACTTTGCATCAGGTGTGGATTCTGTAGGCAAGTGAGGCTGCGTTCGTCCGCAAGGGCAGAACAAAATAACAAGTCTGTTAGCAACGCTCAGTGGAGCCTTGTCTGGACCACACACTCCAAGCTACACTGGCCGAGCAAACACCTTTCCTTCAACAGAACATACTCCAACAGAATAGCTGAATTTTGCATCTCTCTCAGCCTTTGTGCCATTCAGCAAAGAAGCAACACGTAAAAGAGAGGTACTCAGTCAGTCTGTATTACCCGGATATACACACTGTCCAGATGCACACACTTCTATCCATAAATAATCATTTGTCGAGGAGAATACACTGTTCTTTCAGTGTACAGTGCACCAACTTCTGAAGTGATAACAACTAATGACATAGTAAAGATATATTAAAGTCCTGGAAAACAATTTGACATGTGCTCTTTTACTGTACACATCTAAAAAAGGTAAAAAAAATCATTCCAGTCCCTGGTTTGCTCCATTAAAAAGCAGAATTTGACTTTAGCTTCTTTGGACACAGAGTTAATGTACCATTCACTACAAGGCATCATTACACTTACTATAATATCATTAAAGCAATGAGCATCAGAGATTCACCCCAGGGGGGCCCATGCGCTGGTGACAAGGAGCATTTATGATGTATGGTTTCAGGAATTGGAGATGACAGTGAGTCACTAAGTCTGTAAATGACTGGGGATGTTTGGGCAGTGTTTCTGCCACATGTTTGCATATGACAAGAGAGCTGGCGGGGTCGTAAATATCCTGAGAGAAGAAGCATGGAAAAGGACTGCCAGGCAGTGCTCTCGGAGGTGCAGTTGTGTTTATTGATGCCATGATTGAATTAAGGCTTTTAAGTGGAGTCTTCATTAAGCACAGTAACCGACACTGATGCAGTGGCAGAGCAGCCAAATCGGCTCCCCTGCCCCGGGTGAAAAATGAAATCCCCAAGAGTCTGAAGGCTGTCCAAGCCTCCCGAAAAAAGACCTAACAAACAGCAGTAACGTAAAAAGGACCCGGGTCAGGGAGGGGAGGGGCGGGGCGGGGGTTCAAATGGTCCCGCAATTAAGACGATCAGAGGTCTCAGTGATATGTGCCAGTTTGCCCCAGCATCTTCATCACTCTGTCCATTAAAGACACGGCCGCCACCCCCCCGGCTGACGGCTGCCCCGCCTACATCGATGCGCCGCAGTGCCGGGCAACGAGCGGGCCTTTGTCGTCCCCCCCCCCCCCCCAACAACCCCCCCACCCACCACCTGCCAAGAGCGAGCCGAGCTGATGCCTGGCTGACCTGCGGATCCTGCTGGAGCCGGTACAACTGATTCACGCATTCGCTGCCGCTGTCACTGTGCCTCTCTGCTCTGTCAGGCCTGCTGCTAAATACCACGCTCTCTCTCTCTTTCTCTCTCTCCCTTACACTGCTCTGTATTAATATTCACTGCAGTGCTGCAGACAGTAACAGCGCAGACAGGACTGTGAATTAGGGGGTGTCTCTCCAGTCTCCTGCACGCAGGGCTCTGATGCTCTCCCTATTCACAGTCTCGTTAAATAAAGAGCTGCTGCCTTTTATTACCCGGACCCCTTATTTACTGCTCCGTTTCCCCTTCAATGTGCTGAGATGTTCATTGCGCGTTTAAAATTTGAAATGTGGACTTTTCGGATATATTACCTCTCTGCATAAGTTACAATAGCAGCGGATCCACACTGAACAGGTTCTTTAGGGTTTTCAGAATTAATGTACAGACAACTGCAGGTCGATGGGAGATAAAAGACAGGCTGTTTGTTTAGCGGCGTGGGAAATAGCCCCCCCCCCCCCCCCCAACCCTTCCACATGAACTGAATGCGATTTGATTTGGGGGTGTATTCTGAAACAGTTTTCATCTGCTGCCAGTTTGGAAAGTGGAACTGACTTTCATGTTCAAATTAATCTAAAGGCTCTGGGCTGTTTACATGCAAGTTCATTCTCAAACCGAGTAAAGAGCAGCTGCCCACAGTTATGGATCACTACTTGCCCTTGCTTCGGTTCTAAAAGTAGATACTGGCTGCAGAGATGAGCTGGCTATCAGGGCCAACTGGACAATCCATAGCACAGAAACAAACATTAACTATATCTGAGCCTTAAACCCAAACACCCTAACTCACATTCCTGCAGATGAATACGATTATATCATAAAAGTGATTAATCACAGAATATGAAAAGAACAGTATTAAGAAACTATAAACTACACCCCCACTGCCTCCTAAATGAGAATATGCCACAAAGTGGAGGAAACTAACACTTAATGTAATCTGTGTAAATATCCACACATCAGCATTAATGTCAAAACTGGTATATAATTAATACCTTTCACAGGGATGCAATAACCAAAAAACAAACAAAACAGCAAATAACATACATAACTATTGCATGGAACAGACATAAAATCAATTCCACATTACATTCAGTGAAGAAAAGAACATGCTTACTCCCAAAGCATGCACTACTGAAAATTAATCACAAGGCAATTTAAATGGATGAGACCACGATGCACATATTCCTCTAAAAATAAAAGTAGCTTAGATACACATATTTTAGTGCAGGTACACCGAACACTATAATGTTTTGTCTTTTCCGAATGAAACTAGGATCCACAGTATAATGTTCATATATCTTGGTAACTTTTCAGGGGCTGGCAATTTCGAGCTGGCATGGATGCAGCGATGGCAAATTAGGATTGGGAGCTATTGCAGCAGCACCTAAGTTATAAACAAAAACAGCCTGGAGAAAGAGAGTGTGCCCCTAAACCTATTACACCTCCACAGTCCTGCTGTGACAGGCTTAGAGATGGGGAGCCAGGGGAAGCCTCACTTCACAGGCACACCCCCTGCAGTCCTTACGCAGATTTGGGCTACAGCACTGAATTTCCTCTGGGTTTATTTAGGGGCTGGATGGTCCCCTGAGCTTTCGGCTATTATTAAATAATAGGATGTAGAGAGTGGGCAGGCTTGATTGCACTGGTTTCGCAGGGCTCCAGTCTCTGCCGTTAGGCCTCACAGGTGCTCCAGTGTTGGACGGTTGTGCCACGAAACCCTGAACAGTGACAGCTGTCAAAAGAGGATCTGACATCTGATAATACACACTCTCTAATTTCTGAACAAATTTCCATTTAGCAATGGTCACTGGACCCAGAAAGGCATGCAGTAGATTATTCATAATACAAGAACAACAATCTTACAGATAATCCCACCAAATTCAATACACAGTTTCTTTAGGATGACATCAATACAGGCAATTCTGCCTTTGAGGGAAACACCACGACTGCCTATTCCACACTATGCTGAGCCTCCGCTTACTGACACTAACTACTTGAATTAGGTTAGGTTCCACTGACATCTATACAACCTATGTGTAGTTGCATTGCCACTGACCCGCCCTAGCTGTAGGTTACATTTACCAAAAGTGAGCCGGAGGCAATTTTACAGAAAATTGCTTCGGGCTAATGGTACGTTGGCCGATCCCAGGTTCAAAAATAGTTTTGACCTGGGCCCTGGTGACTCTAATGAAAGTAGGCGAGTTTATCTTGTAAAATACCAGAGCTATAATGAGTCTTTAACAATTTCTCATATGCAGGCATGCAGTCTGGACAGAACGACCACTAACAGCTGAGGCTCAGGAGGAAAGAGGAGGTCTGCACTGCACCTGCCTCTTTGCCAGTGCGGGCTCAAAATATCGGACTTCCCACTGAAACTACGGTAAAATCACATCATTTCATCGACACTCAACGCACCATGTCCTTGTTAAGAGCAGAATACAAAAGCCTTTTTTTTTTTGTTCAAACAATCCTGAGAAAGTCCATGATAATATTTTCTTTATTTGTTTGTTACAAAAGTTTTATGGGGCTATAGGCATGGATGTACACCTACATTTGGCAGCTGCTGTTGGCCCAGAGATCCCATGGGCCAAACGTGCTCAGCTGAATAAGCCATCTCTCCATACATGCCAGTGGTAATTCATGGCATTTAGCCGCAGTGCAGGCTGCCCTGCTCACCTCCTGGGCTTTAGCCCTCAGTCCTCCCAGCCCGCTGGCTCTGCTGTATGCTCTATAGTCTATACAGTATTTACTCCCAGCTAAGCAGCACAATCTTGTTCACATATCATCAATTCTTCACACTAGAAAAAGAACAAACATTTACCTCCTGTGCTGTATGCTGGATTGGCATATAATAAGCACCACTTGCTGCAATCTTTCGGCTGTGGTCTTGTCAAAACAGGAATAACAAAAGCGCAAGTGGTCAGATTTCTTCCTCTATAAGTTAGTGGGCAAATTCACAATTTTCATAAGAAACTTAATTACTTTTTTTTTTTCACAAAAACATAAGAAAGGTAGGCACGTGTAGGTAGTTCCAATGAAAACATGTTTTACGCCACGGAAGCTGACCCAAAACAAGACCTGCTCTGACCTTTTCTTAAAAATAAATCTATGGTGTTACTCACACCCTGCACCAGACAGAGACTGCGCTCTGAACTAACTGTGTCTGGGAAAATTTGTTGAGCTTGTCATGGCCACCAATTCCAGCCATTACAGTTAGGCGCCTTCTGTGAATGTTCCTTTTTCCCTTTGGGTGGGGGAGGGGTTGTATTGGCTAAAGAGACACAGGAGGCAATTACTATGGATTAAACATTTGGCCATCTCACCTAATATATTTGCTATTTATGAGATCTTTGTAATTAGAGGCCTTTTTCCATCTTTGCAGAATAATGTGTGTTAAAAACACAACTGGCTGTGCAGTCCCTGCGGGCTGGCAGGCCTGCTGCCGACAGGAGCCGCGCCTCTCTGGTGAGGCAGAGTTAAAAGCACCACAGGGAAAAGCAGGAAATAAAATCACATCTGTGAACTCGCCTATAGCTACGCAGAGATGGCCATGAAAACCATGGTGTCCAATTATCCTTAGATAAACAGCAAACTGTTAAAAAGGAGGAAAAAGAAGTACATGCAAGAAAGAACGCACATCTACATTATAACACTAAGCACTCAAAAAGACCCTAACATTTTTTTTTCCACCCTGAATTCCACCGAAAGGCTCAATTCTTGGCTCTTTCGATGAGTGTGAACGGCTATTAGCCTGGAGAGAGATTGTGTGTGGTAGCCTTGGTTGGCACCCTCTTTACACACCTTGGCAGGAACACTGTACCCCTGGGCAAGCAAGCCACACAGAACCCAAACAGCGACCTAACATGGATCTTGTCTCTAGAGGAACACAGCACCTCACTGACATTTATCAAAGGGCAGGAGAAGCAGCTCAATGACAACAACTGCATTTTGATCAATATACCAACCCAACCTCCTATAGGACAATATTATTTTAAGAGTAGCCCACAAGGAAAATCCTGTAGGTAAGTTTGTATATGCAAGACTATTTCAGGAGCATGAGTCAAAAGAGCTTCTTTTTCTATGGTAACGATGGAACTAATGAAAAAATGTTTTAATAATTTGAAATCATACTTCCCATGTTTATGCCTCTTAAAATCAAAAAAGTATATTTCAAGTCATTAAAGGCAGGCCAATTAAAGGCAACAAGACAGCCAACCCAGAAAATCCATCTGGTTTGCCATTCAAGTTTGTTGTCAACAGTCACATAGTTGTATTTCCCCAGTTCTGTGTATAGGACAGTTGGACTGTTGGATAGCATCTTTTATGTTCCAAGGTAATCAGAATGCAGAGGTGTCTTGTGAGCCTTTTGAACTACTGTGTGATGAATACATTGTAGCAGAAACACCACAGGCAATACTTTTCAGCATTTACCATTCATAAATGAAGGGAGGCAGCCCTTGTGTGAGTATGAGTGTGTGTGTGTGTGTGTGTGTGTGTGTGTGTGTGTGTGTGTGTGTGTGTGTGTGTGTGTGTGTGTGACACATACTGTGAATAAAGAAAGTTTGTGCATTTCAATGCAAACATAAATTACAGGCAACAAATGCTTTATGTTTTTCTTCCCTTTTGAAGAGACATGATGAAAAAAGAAAAAAGAAGCACAGGAGGCAATTGCTATAGGTTAAACAACAGGCCATCTCACCTGCTTTATTCCTCATGTACAAGATATTTGTAATTAGTGAACTTTCTTCATCCTGTACATACATGCTGAAGTACAAATGGGGCATATGGTTAGAATCATGGTTTAAATTACACAATTAAAAGCTAAATTGGAAAAATGTCAAACATACCACTTTTCCTTTCCTAATACTGGCATAATACATCTGCTGCCTGTACAAAGTATCAGAATGGATTCAGGAAAATCAGGTCCTTTCTGCCCTAGAGCGTAATTAGTCCCCAAAAATCAGAAGTCCTAAATGATTGTTGTCAGGTTGGTGTGTAGAAGGCTCTCCATTCTAGAATGTAGAGTAACTCTACAAATTAGAGAGTTAACAGTCAGATCTTAATTATCTTCAAAGGTTTACTATGAGAACAAGTGGCCTGAGAGAGAATACTTGAGATTCGCCATTTAGAATTAGCTGGAGGCCTTACCATCAGAGGCAATCACAATGTCATGTCTCACTGCTCATAAGTGCAGCAAAACTCTTTGTGCCATAATTCCTCCTGGGTAATTTAAAAACAAATTGCAGCATGGTCTTTACTAAAGTCCTGTTAATTGGTATTTCACTGCACAAAAAGAGGACAAAAAGGACATGTATCACAATCCAGTATAACATATCCAGATGACCAACACCTCTCAAAAACTGTTGAAATCATCTGAAGCTGGCAAGACTGAATAAAAGGAAAAGTGAGAAAAAATTCACTCCATGGTATTTTTCTCACTCAATTGTAGAGAAAAGGCATGTGTTTGTTCTTATGGCCAACATTTGCACCTTTTAGAATGACTTCTCAGAATACTAATCACCCTCTTCACGGACTTCAGATATTTAAAAGGGGTATATGTAAAAACGAGCTTCTTAATTCACGTGGTGAATCTGGTAATGCGGCAAATTCACAGTCCACATCACCTTTGATCATCTGCATCTTCCAAATGCGCCAATACAATATAATCCCCCTCTTCTGAATCCCGAGAGCCAGCCCCCCGAGCCCAGACATAAGCGATTGCACATTATTGTACATTAAGAGGTTGTAAACTTTGAGAGGGCTTTTTAATGTTAATCAGAATCTCTGCAGCACGAGTCTACATGCATAATTCAACATATGGATAATATCAATTAGCAAACTTGATTAAAGTTAAAATGCAGTCTGCACTAGGTGCCTGGGTTTCTGGGGGGGACTGGGTGGAGGTGCAGTTGGGCCTGTAGCGGTGTGGGGCTGCTGAGGCCCATTCCCTTGTGGGGTGGAGACTCATATTTGGAAATGTATTATTCATGTCCCTCCCCGCCAGGCCAAGCTTTGTGGAGGCTGTTCATTTTTAATATGCTCGGAGGTGGTGCGGGGTGGTTATTGGGAATGAAATGGTCTGTTAACACTTGGAAATATTTATTCCCACCACCCTCTGTGACTGTACCTTGTCATAAACGCACTGGCTAGAGTGAGGACAGACTTTTGAGAGGACTGTCTGGGTGTGTTTGTATTCCTGCAGTGGAGCGATGAAGAGGGCCTGTTTGAGCCCACTTCTCCTCCCAGCACGAGGCTGTCTGCTGTGAAGCGGCACGCCTCTTCTCTCAGCGAGACACATGTATTAACTGTGTGATGAAAGCAGGATCACAGAGTAAAGAATGTGTTTTTATGGGATCATGTAACCCCTATCCAATAAACATGAGGAGTTTTTGCCATTTCCCTTCCATTGATAGCTTCAAAAATCCTGCATAGAAAAGGAAAAATATCTGCAAAATATTTGGATTTACATTTTTTCATCAACTGTCTCATATTATTAAAAATGTAACTGCTTATTTATGTACTAATTTGTGTACAATGTACAGAAAGGTATTCTTAGGACATTCTCAATATGAGTGGAAGATGGAGCTAGTATGGTGTCTTTTGAAATATATCTTCAGTATATTATATAAGACAGTATAAGGCTTTATGAGTGGCATGAGAGAAAGTAAAAGATTCCTCAAAACACAAAAATCTGAAATGCAATTCCACTTACAGCCCTGCTTCTGTGAATAATTACAGCTAAGCAACAAAGATAATAGAAGACCCAACCACAGACATCAAGAGAAAGGAAATCAATTATATTCAAGAGCTCAGAGAAATATAGCTGTGATACTAATTGTTCTTATTTTCCAGTTCAGTTCAGCAATACAGAGAGTGGTTTTCAGGCCCAGGGCTGCTCCCCAGGGAAGTAAACCAGTATTATAAATGTGCTGTGCTCTAAATGTATATGCTGCAAAAAATAAGAGGCAATAAATTAGTTATCTGAGATGACACACAAACTTAATTTGATTAATTGAATGAGACAGCACATTTTGTTACTCTATCATGGAAAGGTACCATGGAAATATAAACTACAATACAATACATGCTTATATAAAAACATCTTGGCAAAGACTGCTACTTCCCTGTCTGCCCACAAACACCAGATTGCAAGGTCACACAAGCACAAAAAGGTTTCTACCAAGCTCCTGAAAAAGGGTTTTCCGAGTGGCTGAGACTGATTCACTGACTGATGAAACAACTGATCTTGTGGTCTGTTGATCGCATTGATTGTGCTCTGCTTTGTCAAAGCAGATGAAGGATTAAAGCTGCACTAACAGAGGTTAATGGGGAAAGCATCACTATATACATTCAATATTTTCTGCTGACTAATTTTCAGATGGAGAAATTAAGAAAAAAAATAACAAAAAAAGAAAAAGGAACTAGCAAAATCATACCTTTGAGGCAGGGAATAAGAAATACTACCTTTAGCAAAATTATGTGAGAGAATTAAAGGGGATTAGACGTTTATAATTAAAGTGGCATTAGGAATTAATATCAACAACTACAGAGTAGTGCGTGCTTCAGGGAGGTGCTCACGTGGCAGACTTGGGTGGCAGGGGAGATGCGCTTCCTCAAAGGTGAAGAAATTAAGATTAAAGTGGGAGGTATAACAGATTAGATATGGCTTGTGTCTGTGCTGGGAGGCCCCTACAGTGCAGAGAGATGAACCAGGCTTTCACCTTGTATTATAGCTATTAGCTCCAGGACAACCATAGACACTCATGAAATCAGCACAATAGCCATGTGCTGTATTTTCATTTCCATGAGGCCACAGGCAATGCCAGCCGGAACAGGCTCTTCTGTGGTACACACAGTACATGTCAAAATGAGTACTAGCATTAGCAGTGCTTTTTCAACTGCTTATATTTATTTGAAAATGTAGCTTTTTGCAAGGGGTTGTGGGCCACTCTGTATAAATAGACTGCAACCACACATATCCTGTGAAAGGGCAAATGTATGAGGCATAACATCATCTTATCGGAGGATGTGGGAAAATCAATAGCAGTTTGGGTCACAGGAAAAAAAAAAAATCAATAATGTTTTTTTATGATTTTGATACTGAATGTGGAAATGTGCTGTAGGCTAGCAGCCCCATGCTTTCCTGTGGCCTATCAGTGTGATGAGAGAATGCACTGTCTCCTAACCATGTTGGAGACAGCAGTATTACTACAAGCACACTGACGTTTCCATGGCATTCAAAGTGACAACGCTGCCCTACTTATGAGAAGTGGAAAACCTGCTCTTCCCTTCTCTCCAAGCGTCTGGAAAATTGATCAAGGTAATGTCACCGCAGGAGATTTCACATCTTTGAAGATGCAACACGAGATACACACAAAGACAAAAGTCTATCTGGCAGGTGGGCACGCCTCACTAAAAATACTCCATCTTCTGCTTGCACTATGCCTCGGTTTATAAATATGCATCCTGTCAACGAATCAGATTTCGGCAGCCAGGAGTACCCTTCTCTCCACGGCACATTCGGAGCCACCGTCGAGATAACGGTCAGACCTACCTGCGGCACACTCCTCCTCGTCCGCGCCGTTCTCGCAGTCCCTCTCGCCATCGCATCGCCATGACAACGAGACACACTTATTGGTGGAGCCCCCACAGTCAAACTTCTCAGGCGGACATGTCTGCCGACCTGTCGGGAGCGGAAGGGAGGACACGCCTCGTTAGTGGCACAGTCGAGGGTCCCCCAGCAGTTACCTCGGGGCTTAAATCAAATCCTTTCCAGTCAAGTCAAACCAAACACATACAGTCACACAGAACACTTTTCCTGGCACAAAAGCCATTAACAGCTCTGGCTATTGTTCTTGTTTCTCTGCCCACGGGTTCCTTCAAGGGAGAATAAGAGGTGTAAAATACATCAAATGAAGTCCCCCCCCCCACCCCACATGCTACACAGACACACACACACACACCCACGCACACACCACTCCCACCCCCCCTTGCAATCCGCTCAAGATTCAGCTGTGGGAATAGATCCTAGATTCCATTGCATTTGATGTCAAACGCAGATCCATCAATTATACATTTCTGTCTTCCACAGTCTGGCAACGAGCCGACAAATCAATACTGCCGGTGTGATTTTTGATATTTACAGTGTTATAAACCCAAAGAAGAACTTCTCAATTCACGATCCCGAGGTGCCAAAATGACAATTCGAGGGCTGTCCCTTTCATCACTGGCAAGGCGAAGCACAATTTTTTTTTTGGCTTGGCTGTGCCTGCACATATCTTAGCATCTGCTCCCATATTAACGCAACACCTCACCTGAAGCAGAATTTGAAATCTTTCTATATGGATTATAGATAAAAGAAGAAGGCTCAAATCCTATTTTGGCTATCTCTCCATCAGCCAAAGCGATGAGGAGCCACCTCCTTTTTCTCAGGGCTGCATCGGATCCACAGACTGACAATGGCGTAGGGTGGTGTGGTGTGACCAGATTGGGATTGGGGGTGGTGGTGGTGGTGATGGTGATGGTGGAGGGGTATTCGGATGGGCAGTCAGGCGGCATGTCTGTGCTCAACGTGGCATATGAGCGACCCTGACTGCTGCTGGAGACACCGCCGCCTCCTGACTGACGCAATGCCTTATCTCCTCTAACTCGTCCTCTGCGGTTCATATCCTCTCACTGTGTCACAGGCAACTGTCTGTGCTCTGCCCCTCTGCCTGCTGATAATGACTGCTTTCCTTTCTTTATTTAGCATCCTCCCGGCCTCCCAGAATGCCCTCTGTCCCAACACCCCACGGGGCAGATTGACAGCAAAGCTGACCGCATGTAATTGGGAAAATCTGATGCTTCCTGTCCTGGGATTTGATGAAAGCTTAGGGTGATTTGCTCAAGGGCTACTGTAGGAGTAAGTGGAGATGGAAACAGAGAACTGGAGCTCTCTCAGACTGAGAGTGCACATTCTCTTATGAATCGGCGTGTATAATTGGAAATTCTATAGATGGAGTATTCAGTTTCAGCTCAGCAAAACAATGATGGCATGTGTAGCAATTTGATCACTGCATTAATGATTAGATCAATTAACATTGTTGTGGAATGGATATGGTAAACATTATAAAGAATTCTTTATAAAGAGCTACCCATATGTGACACTACTAATAAACACTACAATGTAACAAAAAAGGAAATACAGCAGCATATTCTATAACATCCCAGTGAAAAATGAAAAAGCTTCAAACACCACAGCCATATGAGACTTCTGTTTGCACATCTGTGAGTTTGTGTGTGATCCACATGTGCGTGTGAGCCGCGTGTGTGTGTGTGTGTGTGTGTGTGTAGGTGGGGGTGTGTGTATGTATATGTATATGTTTATGTTTGTGTATGTGTGTAGGTGGGGGTGTGTGTATGTATATGTTTATGTGCGTGTGTGTATGTTGTGTGTGTGTGTTTGTGTGTGTGTGTGTGTGTGTGTGTGTGTGTGTGTGTAGGTGGGGGTAAGTATATGTATATATTTATGTGCGTGTGTGCATGTGTGTCTGTGTGTGTGTGTGTGTCTGTGTGTGTGTGTGTGTGTGTGCGTGTGTGTGTGTGAGGCAGACTGCGGCACATGCTCGGGCTCAGCTGGCCTCGGTGTTGGGGCCCCCCTGCAGGTCATGTTCAGTAAGGTGGAAACAGCACTCCATGGTGCCACCACAGAGAGCTCCACAGGGACTGAGCCAAAGACAGGCAGGACGCCAGTTCCTCTCGCAGGCCCAGCCACTCACACTGTGTAAACACCAGCCCTGACACCCTCTCAGCTTTAAAAAGAGAGAAATTCCGCTTTGTGGCCATTCCCACCTCTGAGAACAATTCTTTTGCAGAATACAGAGTAGCGTAGAGCATAGAAATGTGTAGAGCACAGAACTTTGCCTACACACGTACCCTTTGACCTGGCAGCCCACCCAGTAATATGCTCCTGGTTTAACCTGTGCTATATCCTTAGGTGTAAATCTACTGCTTCAGTGAAAATAACAACGGGAGAGGTTGGTCCTCCAAGGTCAGTCAGGTTCAGTCCTGTGGTTGAAATCCTATTGTTTCAGGGAGCTCACACTGTGCGGTGTTGTCACGCCTTGAAACTATATCCTAATGCACCATACTCTACTTGGCTTTACATATGTAGTCTTTTCCTCTTGTCTCCTGTGCCTCAGGCTGTTTTCTCACTGATACATGTCTGATTGTAATCGGTCACAATGTGCATGCTTAAGAAGAGTCTTCCCTTACCCATCCCTCAGAAGGTTGACTGCATGAGGAGCAGGTGCACGAGCGGATACCTATCAGTTAAAATTCCACCAAGTATACACCGCAGTGACGTCAAAGGCAGATATATTGACAGGTTTATTGACAGCTTTTTTTGGGGACACTGTGGGATTTAAAACTACAGCAGGCACCTGAGAGCTGAGACTGAAGCCATACTCAGCCAGGGAGACTCCACGTGTGAGACGACCTTTCCAACATATTTCATTACCCTTTTTTCCTCCCAGGAAATGTCATCCGTCCGGCACCAGTACACACTGATCTCTCGCGTTCCCGTTTCATAAAGATTCTGTCATAGACTGAAAGCTTTCATTCAGCCAGCACAACCTTTAAATAGTTCACATTACATACAGCGTAAGAGGTGAGCGCTTAATGAGAACTGACACCACAAACCACAAAAAGGAACTACACTGGGACGAGGGGGTAAGTACCCCCTGGTATTGGCCCTCTAGTGACCGTTGCAGATTTCTGATACCTAAACGGAAGGGCATGAAGTCAGCAGCAATCCCTCCACTGTCAAAGCGGTTTATTTCAACATGGCAGAGGACAAGAGTGCACAGTATACTGTGGAGAGGGTGCGTCTTGGCTGAGTCCCTCTATCTGTCTCTACCCTGAGCGCAGTAAGAAAGTTTAGGACTGCGATGAAGCTAGTGGGGAAGACGGCTTTGCTATTCTGTCCTCGTCCACCGAGAGGGTGGCCTTGATGAGCTGGGAAAGGCCACCCTTATGCTAATGCTTTTTAGATTAACTGCCCTCCTAATTATATTTCACGCGCAGAGCAAGAGTTGCATATCACAGGCAGACCTTGGTGGCTCTCTGCGTTAAAACAACCGAAGCGTGATTGATTCTGTTACCTCACAGCTCTTTTGCCTAAGGTAAAGGCAATCAATTCGTTGTGCTGCCCATGTGTGAGGGGCGCCTATAAAATCCACCAGCTCACATCACTCCTGCTGTAAGGGCACAGCTGTGGAAGGCATCTCCTAGTCTCAGCTTGCACAGGCCCTGGATACTGACTACATCCACATATGCAGGTGTGGAGAGGGACAAACACTAGGTTTCAGCTAGACCACATGACCTTGACAAAGCCTTGCATAATGTATGAAACATACATATGAGTATTAATAATTTTAAAACCCCCTCATTAAGACATCCAGAAGGTACTGTTCACCATGGAATACACTCTTAGTGTCCTTATCACAAGACAAACATATTCAGGAAGAAGAATAGCGCGACAGCTGGCTTCAAGAGCGGCGTGCTTAAACAAGCCATCGCATTTCTTTGACGCTTTGTGGGTCACTTAAAACCCTGTCAAGGCTTTATGCACACAATTAATCAAGTGTCAGCTCACTGTACCTGAAACACCAGTCAAGAGACATAGACAATATGCATCATTCAGGGCTTTTCATGGAGCCATTTACATTTTGGCATATTTGAAAGACAGCTAATCCTGAAATAAAGAAATGAACTGTATTGCAAAGGTTCCGTTTTCAGAGCAACAAACAAATCAATTAAATGCAGGGTAATGTGATAATAATAAATAGATGATGGCCCCGCATTAGCATAACAGAATTAGGCTGTGGCCGAGGGAGTATGATGAATGCAATAATGGAAGCGTTTCCACAAGCATTATAAACTTTTATCACACTGAGAGTGACATGTAGTAAAATGAGGGGCAGCGTAGTCATTTATATCAATAAAACACAAGGCTTTTGCTTCTCTCCAGCGGCTTTACCCTCTGCTGAGTCCTTTAACACACTAAGCTGTCTCTCTGAGCAATTGCCTAGTCAAAAGGGGGGCTGGGATCAGAGCCGGCCAGGCACGAGAGGCGCGAGAGAGTGTGTCAGGGGCTGTAATAAGTGCACCTTCACCGCCGAACTGAAATTGCACAAATGCGCAAATAGCATGAGGCAGAATGAGATTTACTGCTTCATTAGGCTACGCTAACATAAACACACCCCGCACGCTGAATAATAAATAAGCCAAAAACTGGATGGAGGATTCCCTCTCGCGTTCTTCAGCCAGTGAGGAGAAAAGGAGGTCAAATCCGGGTCACGGAGGCTGGAATATCAATGAGGGGCGCAGGGACTGGAACAGCCAGTCACCTGAGGACTGGCACACACACAGACACACTTTACACACCCAGATACGGTCCTAGACGTACCTCCGCCATTGCAACCAGGCAGAAATCGAACACACAAACACCAAATTACTGTAATCTTACAAAAAATCATGTTCCTCTGAGCCTTCAGAAAAATCTCCCAAGTTTCAACAACTGTTCAGCTTTCGAAACATGGTGAGGTAGAAAGGAGACTTGTAAGGACTTGTAAAGACTACCTGAACTTCTCTGTACTATTTGTAACTTGTCTGCGGATCATAATGTGTTAACCATAAAAATATTCTGAAATATTCTGAAAAAAAAAATTATTAATGGATCAAAGGTTAATTGATTTCTGTCTGCTATTCTGCTGAGGCTGAGGACTGCACACCATGGTTTCAGTCATTCAGGTCCAATGATGAAAAAAATATGAAAAAAAAAAACAGATATATATAAACCGACAGCATCCAGAAGCATCTAGTGATAAGATCAATTACCTGTTTTGAATATGATTTCAAATATGTTGTTTCTGTGGTGAGCAGTTGGGACTACAGGCATCAAAAGTACTTGAATATAACAGTCTCTATTGCCCTCACCTCCATTTCAATCATCATCTTCAGCCATCAATTTGAAATGTGATCAGACCACTGCTGTCTGTGACATTATACGGTGAATCAAAGCTAAGATATTTTCCATGCCAGGGGCCATCTCAGTAGTAATTCATCTCTCTCTCTGATGTCGTGGGTCAACATTACCTTGATGTCCAGTGAATGGGAATTGTAATCTTAATACAATGTATAGCTTGTGGGACATCATACCTCTTGTTTAGTTTTAAACATACGCATGAAAACACAGTATTTTTCATCCATAACCCCACAATTGAAGGTGTGAATATTCATTCATGACAGCTCACTGAATTGCCTTCTATTATTAATTTACAGTTGCTTATTCTATATTAGATATGGTAAATATATATTGTTGACATGCAAAGGCCCAGTTACTCCTGCCTGCCATCATTAATATATTTACTTGCCTGCCAATGTGGGCTTGCGAGAATCTCCACATTAGCCTCCAGTGGAAACTAGAGCGTGATGTTAAATGATCTGAGGAAACATCAGGAGAGCAATCTGGGAATCTCTAACCATCTAATCAAATGACAGTTCAGAATATTTTGGGTTAACTGCATTACATTACAGTCTTAATTATGGAAAAAAATAAAAATTCACTGATGCAGCTGTGCTGGGGGATGAACATTCTTTGAAGTCTGGGTGACTCATCTTGGCCAAACACTCCAATCATTTTCCACACACCTCATCTCCTTGTTGACTGAATGAAGACCTCAACAAATGTATTCAGACAACAATTTGGGTTTTACTAATTTGTTGCATTCCACTGTTTGTGATAATGAATGACAGTGCTTTAGAGAAACTCATCCCCTCTTTAAAACCGGGTCAGGCTAGCTTTCTGCATGACAAATTAAGATACCAAATAGGGGGCATGTCACAATTTGTGTCTTAATTTGGTACATGAGTTGTGGCAGGGTGGTGCTCCCCTAATACATATTTCATTATATTTTTAATCAAGGCTCTTTATGAGTAGCACATTCCATTCACTTGCTGGTCTTTAGTAATATGCTGCCCTCATGCTGGTAAAAGTGACCAACGACAGAGAGACATCACAACCATGAGGGGTTCTTTTCCTCCCCTACAAGAAAGATAAATTGTTCAGTCTGAAGACATAAAGACCGCTGGGACAGCGGGCTGTTTGTATGGACAGGGAGAGCATCTGCCACTCTAGTGTCACTAGGCGAAAGGGCAGATGGGTGTTAAATCACTGGCTCGGAGGACCATTAATGCAGCAGAGATTCAGGAAATCTGTCTAGGCTGGGCAAGAGCCACTACGTGACGGTGCCCGTCACTGATTTCAGCAAATTGTCCCCATCCCAAACCTCCTCCTTTCAGGGCTGTTTAGTGGATGGCGTGCTGAGCACAAAGGAACACTTTTACCTGCTAGCATTCAGTTGGGGTCGAGGGGTGACATCCCCCTACATTTCAAATCACCAATCAATAACTGTAGCTTGTCTCACAAGATCAATAAGCACAATAAATGCTAAACCAATACTGAAATCTCAGAGGAAAAATGCAAGTGTGGACAATATGGTATAAACAGTGCTTCAGTAAAGACCGGAGGGAAATCTCAGTGCCAAGTGGTTTTAAACACATACATTGAAGGAACTCCAGAAATCCACCACTGCAGGAGTGTAGCAGTGCTGTCCTGCTCCACAGTGCACCTGGCTGGGGGTTGAGAAAGGGGTCCTTTGGGAGTAGTCTATTACCCCTTCTCATGACTGTACCAAGGATCCAGCACTGGGTGAGACAGAGGGTCATGTCAGCACCTCAGTGACCCTACTGCAGACGCTCAACACTCTCATCAGCAATATACACCCACAAGCAAAATACATAGCAGATCAATGACAAATGTTTGTGAGCACGGGTGACTGAACCGATTTAAAAACCACTGACAGAAATACATTGCAATGGTACTTTAAAGTGTAGTAATGACTGAAGTGTCATAATGAACTTAAAGTTATTATTATAAGGTTTATTTTTTTAAAAACACAGAATGTACAAATGCTTACAAACAAGAGCCTTTTGTGGCCTCCAGCTGAATGAATGAAGCTCATTTGTCTACAAGAAGCTTTCATGTCCAACAATTTTCTTTAAAAGTTTTTCTCTGTTGCTTTCTTCACAAAACTTCTGGAGGTGACATTAAACACTTGCCGGGTTATCTGTTAAATTATTTATAAGTCCTGTCGACGCACAATCGATCTGGTGCCCTAGCGCAAACCCGCCTCTCAGTGGACTCTAGGCCCGACTCCATGCTGCCAGGGCAAGCGGAGTAGGTGCTGGCGATTTTGGGCCAGCATCAATTAAACCTCACTCCAGGGAAAAGTGCTCTGTGACTCCACCCCACAGCGGCTAGCAAAGCCATCTATTGTGCTATCAACGCCAATAAAGTGAGATTAACTGAAGCCTGAAAGAAGAACATGACTGATTAATAATGGAAATGCCACGATAAGTACAGACCAGTGCAAATGAGTCTCTTGTTATGTCCTTCTCTCTGTTACAAACAGAATTCTGCCTATCACAACTGGGAACAACTCTGATCTATAATGTCTACAAAATCATGTTTAAAATCATGTAATACTATTAAATCATTTTAAATTTACACGGCAGAATCATGTAATGCATTTAGATCATGTAAAATCAGCTAAATAAACAAACAAAAAACACCCACATTACTGACATTACATTTTAGTTCCTGTTGGAATGTCACATGATATTGTGCAGGCACATCAATACAGCATACAGTATAATTAATCAGTGAAATCGATTTAATCCAGTTTGTTTTAGTAGCATTATACAAAGCATGTTCATTACTACTTTACCTGCACCTGGTACAAATGGTAAAGCTATCTGGTTGCTCGCCAGATTGTTCAAACTCCCCAAATGGGGATTTAGGTGAACAGCTGAATTTGTGGCAGAAAATGCCACTAAATTCATGTGGTTTTGCAACTTTTGTTAAACTAAAAGATCTTAATTGATCAAGTGCATCAATTTCTAATCAATTATTCTACAATGAGTGTTCAACTCAGGTCAAGTGCCACTTGTTTGTTTCCATAGCACACAGCATTTGGCATCCCTGGATGATAGAGAGAGACTGGCAGTGACTGTGTGGGTGCTGCATACTGTCCTTTAATAAATACTGCAAAACCTATTCATTTGATGTAGTGCATTGTGTAAAGAAACCATAAAATATAGGTATAAGGGGAATACACTGTACACCCACATTGCAGAAAAAATATTATTTGCCTGCAGAGAGGTGACAGTATACTAGAGACATAAGCAGCGGCACACTTCAGGAAATAGGGAGAGGCAAAGGTTGCAAATATTTAACCTTTCAGAGTCACTCTCTCCGACTACCACCACACCCAGCCAATTACAGAGAGAGAGATTGAGAGATAGCAAAACAAACAAGATGGTAGACACCATACCAGTACAAATTCTGTTAATAGCAAATTGTTTTTAATGGAAAGATGACTGATCTTAGGTTGATTACAGAGTGGAGTACTGTCTTTGATTTATCTGAAGATTTGACAGCTCGTGTGTGTCCACAGCTTGCTAAACCTGCAAAATGGTCGTTCACTGAAATGCTTGCCACGTTCCTGCAGCAAATGCATCTGTACTGTAAAAGTACATCTTCTGCTTAGCAGTCTCTACCAGTGGTTAAAATGTACCCATTTCCCCCAAGGGGTGACAAAAGCATTTCTGATAATGTTTAAACTCAGCTAATTTGCCAATTTTGCTGAGACATACTTGCATAAAATATTACGCTTCAACACTATCCACATAGGGCCCCAGTCAGAACAAATCCAGTTGGCAAACACTGCCGAACACACCTCAGACTATAAAAACACATTTAAAATCAGACACAGTCAAAGTTGTTTATCCAACATCTGAAACTTCAATATTGTACTGAATCCCAAATGGCTTCCTATCACTCCATATTTGCCGCATCTCTTTTAAGTAAACATGCATAGATTCAACACATATCCAACAACAAATATACATTCCGTAATGAAAAAAATGTTCAAATAAGTTTTAGCCTCCCTTGACATGAAAGGCAGATTTTGTTGAAATTCACGCAGGGTGAACCTTCAGTTGTCAGCTGCTGAACTCCTGCTCTTGCAGAATGGGATCCTGAGGAGTACAAAGGAAACGGCTTTGAAAGAAACTAAATTAAAACGCTGATGCTAATGGCTTGGCTAAGCAGCAATCAGGCAACACTGACACTTGAGTTCTATCTAGGAGACCTGAGCAAGCGTCTGGGGCCGGGCCAGGGGTGGGAGCGTTGTTGGTGCGGTGCCGCAGTGCGCCCACATGGGAAATTACTCCAATAACCACAGCTTGAAGCATGAAATTGAACCCGTCCGGCTCATCTGACTGAAACCTTCCTTCATATTCTAAATAATTAACTTGAAAAACCACTGCACTCTGTAATAATAGGCTGATTTTTGTCTCCCATTTCAACTTACAACTATGAAAAAGGCAAATGCTGAAAAGGTAAATGTTGCCACACAAGGGAGTTTCTAGATGCCCTGATTCAAAGAGTCACTGACAACTGAGTTATGGTTCAATGTTCAGTATATGTGAAGGTTAGATCCGACAGAATTCCAACTACATACAAGACTACATACTGTTAATGAGTTTCAGCAGTGACATAAGAGAAAGTCTTGTACAATCCTGCAAAAAAAGTAACTAATTGTCTGTCTGAAAAGTTTGAAGGATCAAATGTTTTCTCAGCTTTAGATCTGAGGAAATTACATAGGTTGGATTTAAGCATTAATTCTGCTAAAAGAGTCTGTTTAAAGCTCAGCAGTGTAGCAAGTACCTGAGGAGAAGTGGATATAAAGTGGATGAATATGATAACAAAGAATGAAAGGCACTCATAACAGCGGGTGTTTGGAACAACCTGTCCTTGAGTGTTGTGGAGATGGGGTCCCGTGGGACCAGGGCCGTTAATGAGATTCTGTGATCAATAAGTGCCTCTGACCAAACAAGCAGGACGAGCATAACTGACCCCCTCTTTCATACCCGTTCTCATGTTACAAAGCTCTGATTCGACATCATACAATCCATTTGTGGTCTTTGTTCCTGCTCTGGGGTCAGCAAAGTTGCAAGCCTGTGCTACAGTAGCAAAGTGAAAGGATAAACTGGATCTCTGTCACAGAGCAGAGCTCAATTGCAAGCTGGCTAAGCTAGGAGTCACCTGCCCCCAAACACATAGCCTTCTCCCATACCAGCATAATCAAGCTAGGTCTTCACAGCTGCCAGACTGAGGTCTGACAGCAGGCATAACCTTTAGCATAACCTTACGTCCTCACTGCAACTCGGACATGGCTCTCAAAAGGGGCGTCAATCCACACACAGACACTCCCAAAGGTCTTCCTCTAAATATGACTGCTTCTTTTAGCTTTCCAAATTTGTAATTACCAAAGCTCCTGACCCAACAACTGAAGTCTAGACTTAATCTGATTTTAGGGTCTCCCGGGTGAATCACTGATTCCTATGGAGGTAAATCGATCTCATCAGATGCATTATTTAGCTGACTGGCTCTCTGTGGGGAGATGGGGAAAAAAAAGCCCTGTTTGAAGGTATCGGCGGGAAGGTGGGAAGTTAATTGCAAACTAATCAAGGTAGAGCGAGCAATGGCGCCCGTCTGGGAGAGGACTGAGGAGAGTGGAAACAGCCCACAGCTAGTGCCGACATCAAGGACGGAGTATGCAGGATCAATACTGAGCCGAATTTTCAAAACCTCTCCTTGCTATTGATGCTCTTTGAAGACAACAAGATGAAACTAGATATGCAATAATAATAAGGCTGGAAAACTGGTGGGGGAAAAAATGAAGTCCTTAGGATAGTAAATGATAGTGAATCCAGCAAGCAGCACACTTGAAACATTCTCACTTAGCGCAAATATTTGAAATGGCAGTCACCACTCAGTGCAATACACCATCTTATTTGTGGGTGATGTTGCCCCTTGCCACACTCGGGGTACCAGGATGAAGTGAAAAATGGAAAAAGCAATGATAAACACTCCCAGAGTAATGAAGTATAACGAGGCATATATACGGGGCAATCACTACCTCTTCAGTGTTAGCATAGTCTGGATTTGTGTAAGGCTCCTGAGATCCGTGTCGCATGTGAGGAGGGCTAGACGCACTCCTACAGGACCTCAGTGGTGTCGACACTAATTTGATAAGTGCAGAACGATCGATACTCCGCTTCGATTAGTGCACATCATCCTCCAGCTCTGGGGCCCGCTGCATGTCCTACGCACAAGATTCACATTCCTGCAGAGGACGGCCATTAGTGGAAAGAGAGAAGAGCTTAAAGCCGCGGTTCTCATCCCTTTGATCATGCAGGCAGTGAAAAAAGGCTGCCCCTTTATTGAGGGAGTTCAACTTCAACACGGACCCAGCCAAACTCCAACAGTATTTCTATAGCTGTGCACTAATGTGGGAAACACATCAGCTTACATCTGTTGTACACAAAAACGCTTCTCACTTACAATGTTTACATCCTGTTGCTCAGAGCTGTGGTCAGAGGAAACCACAACTGGCAATATTTTTATAACATGGATTAATTACAGTATAACAGCAACAATGTCATGCCTAATTCTTCATGATTACAAGAACATATGATCCATTTAAAACTAGTACAAAACTCATGTTAATATGGCTGTGTTTATTACTTTTTAATGTGTCCATAATGACCTCCACAGCAAAGCAATTGATCAAGACATCGATGGTATTACAAGTCTGTTGAAGGAGCCATTTCTCACCATTAGCCAGATTGTTTTACTGAGTAGTTTCTGCTCAGCTCCATAATGTGACTCTAGTAAATGTAGAAAAGAGCACTGAATTGACTGTTATATATTATGTGTAAATGAGTGAATATTATTACTGCAAATCTCTTTCAAGTGCTACCTCTATCCTTCAGAAAAAGACCACACAAGGATAAAGCAACCTTGTCCCTCCAGAGTCCAGAGTGCTCTCCGTGGCCTTGCTCACCTATCCTACGAATCAGTTCTGTTGGAGAAAGCAACAACTGAAAGCAATTTTTAAAGCAATCTACAAAAAAGCTGAGCTTGAAATGAAGGAATCTGTCTGACTGTGACAAGTTCAAGATTTCTGACCTCCAGCTCCTCTAGAGGAATTTGTGTTTGAGGCTGGGAGCTGTGCGTGTTCATTCTGCCAGTGTGTATTTGATCAGAGGCTCTCGTTGAGCACAGACCATTAGCAGGGAGCGTGGCAAGAATGAAATGAAACATCACGTTCACCGGGATTGTTTTCTCCAGTGAGGTGGGAGAACAAGGGGGACCCCTAAACAGATGTAAGTTTTGGTGGCCCCAAAAAGGGCCCACTGTCCACCATTGGCCTCTTTTCATACTTTCAGAGGTGGTGCCTATAAATAGGAGTGGGGAACTGGATTAATGAAACTCCATCTGAGAAATGAACATGTCACTTTGATAATCACTAAGAAGAAACAGTTTCATTTTTAGAAACGGGAATTTGTGTACTCCACAGAGGTAGTACTGCTGATTCAGCTCTCGAAATGAGGACTCGCTCACCGCTCTGGAAGAAGTCAAAAAACAAATGTGTTGCCGACATCCGGCTGATTTGTTTTTCTGACACGAATCCTTGCTGGCCACTGAGCCAGAAGCTGTCTTCTGCTTCAGAGGGAAGGAGAGAGATGCTCCCTGGCCTGTGCCGACTGGGCGGGCTGTCCGACTAACAGTGCTACCGAAAGCTGTGCTGAGAAGATCAACAAGCAAAGAGGAGGAGGCCAGGCAGACAGGAGCAGAGGATAATCACATATTCATGCGTCCTTCTTTTTGAGCCACCTTGTCATGGAAAGAGGGTGAATTCCATTTTCAGCTGGAACACCACAATTAGGAAGCACACAAACACAGTCACATAAGCATGTCCAAACATGTTTACACACAAAACTTGTATAAACACACACACACACACACACACGATAAATGGACTTTAACACTCCCACAGGGATGCTGCAATCACTTACTGCAGGTGGAGTCCGCTTCATCTGACCCGTCGGGGCACTCTGCCTCGCCGTCACATCGCCATCGAGCTGGCACACACTGCCCATTTTTACAGGCAAAGTCTGTAGTGGCACAGGTCTTCTTTGCTGCTGAGAGACAGAGAGGGAGAGAGAGAGAGAGAGAGAGAGAGAGAGGTGATGGTGTGTTACAGAACTCTGTGGATCGGCAAACGCATTAGGGACTAGTTATAGTCATCAGCGGTCTGCTGATTCAGAGAATGAGGGCCTATGAAAGACAAAAGCTGCTACAGTCAATCCATTGTGTGAGGGTGCATGGGAATACCAAGGTCTAAAGCCACCTGCCTGTTGAGCGTAACAGAAGCGCATTACAGTAAATGAAAACTCCCCGTATTAGATCTATTCAGCCTGTTAAGCTTGCATAGGCAAGGAATAAACACATAAACACCCATTCCGTCCACTATTGCTCACACTCATGGGAACATTTAGATTTTTGTGTGTCCCATACAAAAAAATAATATATTGAGAATATATTTTAGAAAATTTGGATTTTTTTTCTGTCAGAAAGTACGTTGAAAATATTAAAATACTAAAAATAAAATACAGTATATTTTTGCGCTGCATTAATATATTATAAATGCTTTCACAACATACCCATGGGCTGATAAAAATATTTCAATATATTGTAGAATATGTTTGTATGGGGTGCTTCTTTCACAGTCAACCTGCAGTGCTCCTTTCTGTCCAGTGTGTGCCGGACTGTTACAGTCACGGACTGCAGAATGCAGGCACTTTTATACAATCTTGGGAAAATTGGGGAGTTTGAAAATGCCACTACCAGGACAGAAGCTTCTTTCTTTCCTTGACACTGACTGAATGTAACAGTAGAGAGAGAGAGCACATCCCTGAAAAGAGCAGTATCTTAAATGCTTGATCCCATAACCTAATAGGTACTGACAAATGGTAAAGTAAGCTTTTACTGATTTCTTTTTGATGTAAATTCTCGTTTGTACACCATTCTGCCCTGCAGTCAAGAAAAAAAAATCTAAGTAGGTTACCAGAGAGCTACTCAGAATCAGAGCTGCAGAAAAAAAACATGAACTGTCTGCCCCAACAAAAAACTCAAGTTAACATGTTGTTTATATGGTTTACCTTGGGGTGTTCTGAAGGCTTAAGGTACAGGAATAAAATAATGTACCCCCTCAGGGAGCCATTATAGCTCTAACCATGCAAAAAGAGGGGCCATAACCACTGACAGACTCTGAAATCACCTGTGGTACTCTGTATGCACCACACATACCCCTTGGCCAGTGGAGCCATACTCTGAGAAAACAACCAACTATCTTCTTAGATTCTGATTTGAGCCCCATGTCACTTCTACTGTTTGGTCTGTCTCTGGCAGCTTTCATAAGTGTAATCAGCTGCATGTAAAGAGAGGTAAATTGCAGTGATTTTGCTTTAGTCCCCTGCTCAAGACATAGATATCATGAATACAGATCATGGATATCAGCTAAATAAAATATAATATATTCAATAGGCAACTGAAAGGCTGCTATGGTCTCTTGGTGTATATAATGTCTCAGCTGTAAAGACTGAGAGCTGAGATATTGTGCAACATAAGATTTAATAATGTGTCACATGAGTGGAAGAAAACTGAAGCCCCACAAAACACCAGTCTGTGGTTAACTGTTTAGTTCATCCCACAGTTAGTGTAACAGCTATGCATACATCTGTGTTCCTGGATCAATTCATTACAATTCACATACACAAGTAATTAAGAATGTGAGACTGTGATTAAATAACTGGTTTGTTGGGAGGGGGGTAAATGAAAAAAGACTAAACAGTTAAACCAAAAAGGAAAACGCAGTGGAAGATTAGAGGAGAGGTGTCCACAGAGGTTCTCGGTAATGGAATTACTTCTCCCGAGAGACTGAGCAAATCCCTGACTCTGCCCCCTGATCATGGTATCGGGATTTCATCTAACTCCCCTCCATCTCCCGGGCCGAGCAGCCAGATAACAAGGCCCCAGTCTGCCGCACAAATCCAGGAGGACACTTGTCATCTCCTTCCTCCAGCTCGAGGTTTGACCAAGACCGAGGAGCTGCTCGCAGGGGTGAAGCGGGGAGCCTCGACCTTGCTGATGCGAGGTCCGTTTGCACTGCCCTCCCCCCTAATTACACACAGAGCCTCGCCACAGCCTCCTTCTCAAGGACGAGTGGTAAACAAAGGGTGCGCAGCCAGCACCCTGCTTTATTATGGGTGAAATGGATTACGCTCTTCGGAGAGCGAGTTTTAATATTGTTACGTATGATAACATGTTTTTAATTATCCGAAGCAAAACTTTGCTTGAAGGCTCGCCAGATGTTGTCGAGCTGTGTGGGTTTAAAGTCTCTTGTGACTCCGCTAGCGCTCTCCATAGTGGGTTTTTCAACAAAAACTCAACACAGTCATGATTTTATTTGTTTCCCGGTTCTGCGGTGGGAGCTCCTTGGCTAACAATGAATGAATCTGGCCCATTCTCTGGCTGCTTGAAGGCTACAGCGACGATGACTGCTGAATTAAAATCTCTAATTCAACACAGAGCGTGCACACAGACTGCCCAAAATGATCCCACGGGCAAAGAAAAAGGCTACATTCTCAGACAGGCTGAGAAAAGGTCAGGGCAACATGTCCACTTCCATAGGAGACACAGTGTGCTGGTCAGAAGAGGCTGGAACAGAGCAGAAAACTGGTTATTTTTACTCATTCCCATGGCGATACAGACTAATTGGCAAAAGTCCATCTGTGGTGTACCTGTGTGAAAATAGCATTCAGCACTAAGAAGCACTGACATTTTCCAGATTACATGGTCTAAGGGTCACGGTGATTACTGATTGACTTTTCTGACCCGTGATGTTTACAAAGCACTGGCTGTTCTTTTAAGCTGCACAACGTGCAGTGAAAATAGAATAGACGCACGGACGCGATAAAGGACACATGAAGAGGTGAAGGTCAAAGTCATTCAATTTCCTCACTCCAGTTCCTCCATAGAACCTACTCCAGAATAGGAGGATTAAAGCAATAACAAAATAAGAACCTGGGGCAGTATCTACCTCAGGTGCGCTACTCCAAGAGATTAACCATGATCACCAATCTCCTTGTCTCCATGTGGAATTTATGCTAACAATCAGTGTCGGTCAGGGTCCATGAAAAGCCCCCAGATGTGGACGGAATTAAGCAGATAAATCGCTGGTTATATTATACCGATCATCCAAAGGCAACTTAAGCAGCCCAAACCTTTAATAACTGAATCATTTCCACTAATAGCTTGCCATGTCCAAGGCCTACACTCAGACTCCTCTATGACCCGGATCGGAAGGAGCAGGTGCATGTGCTCGCAGACCGCGCCACACTTCCCCCGCTGTGCAGAGCAGCCGCTGGCTCAGAGGAGCCGCAAGCCAGGGTGGGTGTGGATCCACGTTCAGGACGGTCTGATCAGAGCCGGGGAACAAAGCACGACGTCACGTGGACGGAGAGGAAAAATCAAAAGGGGCCGTGGCAAGGGGATTCCAGGGAGGAAATGTGTTTTCACATTTCACTGTGGTTCCAAAGAGTGGGGGGGGGGGGGGGGGGGGGGGGGGGGGGGGGGGGGGGGGGGGGGGGGGGGGGGGGGGGGGGGGGGGGGGGGGGGGGGGGGGGGGGGGGGGGGGGGGGGGGGGGGGGGGGGGGGGGGGGGGGGGGGGGGGGGGGGGGGGGGGCGATGGTGAAAGGGGCATGCTGAAAGGTTCTTCAGAAGATTAAAGGCCTTCTAGGAATCAACTGGAGACTGCAGATGCCAAGAGGAGAGGAAGAGAAACCAGAGAAAAAGAGAATATAAAAAAATAGCTGGGAAAAGTATAGCATGTCATGAGCACAAAGCGGAGAGATATGAAGAATCCTGTGAAGACGGACTTTCCCCCGAGGGAGAGGGCGGTTATCAACCAGAGGCATGTCTCACACAAACCCCCTGCAGAGGCCTGGGCTCCCTCTTCACAGAGGAAACACACTAGCCTCTCTGGGGACTACCAACTCAGCATGCCACTCCAGCTTTAGTGTCCAATAGTTATGTGGAGGAACCTTTGTGTAAGTAATCAACAGAACCTCCACAGGAAGGAAAGAGGACCTTCCAAGAAAAGGGGAAGAAACTGTTTTCCCTAAGAGAGTTGTGACATCTAGCGCACATCTACCACGTGCTTCAAAACCAAACACATAGGGCGACGGTAGATTTATTTCATAAGTGAAGTGGATTCCAAAGGCGGAACATAAAAAGCTAAACGAACACAAAAGAAAGCCATTTTCAAAAGCGCAGGCCCAGCAGCTCTGCAGCTGAATTACAAAGGTTAATCTACCTCCCCCGCCTTTCTGTACGCCAACATCTGAAAACAGTCATCCGCACTTCTTCCCCCTTTTTGTCTAAGACTTCAATGTGTCGGCGGCATCTGTGAGAGGAGAGGAGGGGAGCTCTACTGCAGGGGAATCCTCAGCTGCAGAGCGGGTACTGAGGACTATAATAGGGACAGCGCTCTCACACCGGCCAGGCCACACTGCTGCTTCCGAGGGGCAGGTTTGATCCATCAGTAGGCAGACCCCATAGATCCTCTCCTGTGCCTGCTTTTGTGAGCCATCATGATCACCAGAAGAGAACTGCCACCTGCGGCTTCCGCAACAGCACATTATATAAACAGAAAAGGCCATGAGAGGCTTCACTCTGAGATAAACTCCAAGGTGCCCGGGAGGGAAAAGGAAAAAATCTTGCAGTGCACAATTTCTTGCCCAATCTCTCTTCTATAGTCATATTAAAAAATCTGGCCATTAGCGCACATCTAATTTTGATAGGCCGCAATAAGCTGAGATCACGTTATGATCAAAGCAACAGCTCAGCAACTTTCTCTTATTTTCGGCTGTAAGGCTAAACATCCTTGTAAATTAAATCAATAGAAATATATTCCGCACAATATCTGAGACATAATGAGTTTTGTTTCCTTTTGACATGGCTTGCCTGAAGGTTTTGCACACCCCACAAATATTTTGATTGTTGCTGTCCAGCTGAATACATAACCGAATGGTTTGCGTAAGGGTTTTTCAGAGCGTAACTCGTAGCATTAGACGGCTTTCTAATTAAGTTGCAAAACAAAAGACCCATTGTTTAAGTGTGGAGGCAAAAGAATAGGAGTGATGGGGAGGGCAGATGGCATGTGATTACCATGCTTGGTGATAAAGTTCCTTTTAAAAAACACTAAAATAAGGGAATGATCAGATAAGTCTCGTCCACTGCCACTTCTAACAACCCTAGAAGACTGTCCACTCTCACACTTTAGGGCACATTGTAGCCTCCTGACAAGAATATGGGAGGAATACTAGAATTACTTACAGGGTTTAACTTACAGCTGTGAAAGAGTGGAAGTATCATTACAGGTGTGAGTGTGAGTATTACTGTAGGTGTACGAGAGTGAGAGTATTCTGACAGGTGTGAGGGAGTGTGAGTATCATTACAGGTGTGAGACAGTGGGAGTATTCTGACAGGTGTGAGAGAAAAGCGACAGGTGTTTTTAGGCACTCTGTAAGGCCCCCTCCTGCTGGCCTGCGTCTCATTAGATGGTGGCATTTGCAGCAGGCCCTGCAACCGTCTGGTGTCCTGCCTGCCCCTGACAGTGCCTGCGAGCGCTGACCTGCATTGATTTATTAAAATCTCCACCCACCCCTCCCCCCTGCTACCCATCTGCCCCCTCCTGCACGCTGAATCTCCTTGATGGGTCAATGTTTTAATCACATCAATCTGCGCCATGCGCACATTCTGCCTTGTGTCTCCACCCCAGCCCCCACGCGCCCCCTTCCCTCCCCTCCCCTCCCCCCGCAGTGAACCACAGAACAGTCTGGGCCGTAAGCGATACCCATGCTGTTATTGCCGGCCCATTAGCCCTCCCTGGGGTCAACTCCATCACTGGCGCAGGGGAAGAGAATATTACGCTGCCCTGTCTCAGACATGAAAATGCAGTTTAAAGCACTCCCAGTCCACCTTCAGAGTGCACTCTGCCCAAGAATGCCACTTCCACACGGATCCGTCTCGCAGCTGTGGAGCACCTCTGTCCCTGATCTCCATAGTGACCGAGCGAACGGGCCACCCTTTGACACTGTGATGACATTAGGAGGGTTTAAAGAATGGACTCTTCAGTCATTCTACAGTATTCTATTAAATAATAATAGCAGCATGGCCATGACAATATCATCAAGCAAAATAATATAAAAGCCAACAAAATGCTCACAATGACAATTTATGAGGGAACTATTCTATAAAATATGGGACTAGGAGCAGAATAATGGCATTTATATTACCTCCCTCTGACCTTAACGACAGCAAAAGGCATTACGAAATCAAAGGTATCAAAAGCCATCAAAGAATCCTCAATTACAGTACACTCTAGTTCCCACACAACTAATTATGAATAATGAAAAATGATTTGCTCTACTGCAATGTTTAATTTGATAAAAAGAGAAAAAAAAACAAAACGCTGCACTGCGCAAAATGTGTAATTTTTCTCCCCACAAGCTGCCGAACCACATAGGTTCTCATCATCGCAGCGCCCGCCATAAAACAAGATAAATTGCTGGCAGATTTATTTACTAAAAAAATCAGCAGACAGACGGTGACACAGACGACAAAGCCCGGAAACAAAAGACAGGATGAAATTCCCCCCACTGACAAAGAGGAATTCATTTCAATTGCAATTACCTGCCACGAGAAAAGGAATACAGCGCATAAAAACATTATCCTCCTCAGAGGGAGGGCTGCACATTAAAACTGCCGCCTTGAATTGCCTGGAGATTTTAGCGACAACAAGAAGTAATTATTTTCATTGTGAGGGAGCAGGGCGACTCTCCAGAAGGAGGGGATGGGGGGGGGGGGGGGCTGTGTCCAGGCGTGCTGATGGTGTACAAAGCAATCGAAAATTTCACTTTCCCCTGTCCCCTTGGCACAGCAGGATTTTCCCTGTTATTTCCTTGCTCCCCTCCCTCCCTTTGTCTCGGCGTGTGCGTGTTTTTACATCCGGTTCTGCAGCGACGGCACTCTACCTGCCCGCCCGCCATTCGTCACTGCCAGGCCAGGAGGTACGGCCCTGCCCCCGGGACGCGGGGAAGCTGCTGACGCGCCGGGAGCCGGCCGAGACGCGCTCAGAGCGCTGATCTATTAAGCGCATACCGAGCGTGGCACGTGTCACCAGCAGTTTTGTCTCTGTTGTTGTTGCCATTGTCATCAATGCACGAGGGAGAACGACACAAAAGAAACTCAGATATTGATGGAGAGCTGTTTTTCGTGAACAGCCCGGCACAATTTTTTTCCATGTCTTACACCAGGACACTAATAACCGGCATATGGCAAGAGTGGCTGTAACGAGGCTCGTGCAAACCAGTATTAATGACTGGTCGGGCTGTGTGACTGTGTGAAAAAACCAACAGTGAGAAGCACATTTCAGCTGTTCTATGACCAAAGAGATTACAGGGAAAGTCAGAGCAGACATGTGCCTGCTAATCCCACCGGTTTTTCGTTGATCATCGACTGAGGATGAAGAGAATGAATGTACACAATGGATAAGCCTTTGTATGGTGTTACAAAGCCTAATGATTTGGGGGAGGGTCATATGTTATGGAAACGACTTTGTGGCAACATATTAAGAAGACTACATTTCTGTGCTTTGAAAGGAAGCCAAATGATGGCATTCAAGCAAGCGAGGAGGAACATCAACACTTCGAATTCCTATAATAAGGTGCAGACGGCCAATGCAGATGTCGAAATTGAAACGTATTCTTTTGCGATTTCATGATTCTGGTATTGTTCTCCAGGACAGGGTCAGACATAATGTTAAGGTCTTGGTTGATACTTAGTAGTGATCCATAATTAGACTGGATAAGGACAGGCTGCTTACTGCATACAGAGAAAAGTTAAAAAACATCAACATTCAAAACAACAGGGCAGAGCCATGGGCAGTGTGCTTTCCTTGTGGATCGACCACTGTTGACTGAGACTATCTCGATTTAGTCTGAAAAGGTAGAGGAAAGTAAATGAGGCCCTGAAGAAGAAAAAAAAAAAACAAAATGCCTTCCTTGCTTTCAGGTCAAGTTTTAAAGGGATGATCTATAGTTACCTACTATTGTTGAGTGATTTTAATCAGCGTGGGTATCAGAGCACGCCGGCAGAATAACAGTTCACTAACTTCCTCTCCCTGAATGTTTTCCAGTCACCTAGGCGTATCCACGACAACCTCAACCATCAGAATACAAATGAATCCCCCATGTCACAATGTCACACACCGCCCCGCACTTGCTGACTTCTCATTTCATCGCAAGTGACAAGGGAGTAAACAGCAGGCAGGGCTACAACAGCCGAGGTGCAATTCCCAGCGCGAGTGAATTCAAAAGCAGCCGTGTTTTGAGACGGCCGAAGACGTGTTTGCCTTTTTCTGCAGCGAATTATGAAAGCAGAACCAGCAGGTGCTCTTCCCGACATGGCAGGACAGAGACGCTGAATTCGGCCCCTCTGTCCCCTGGAATGCCAGGAGGAGGAGAGCCCTTGCGTCCCAGCATTGGGGCTCCAAACAAGGGCCACCTCTTCACTGACGTCCAAGATGCAAATCGCTCATCAAAGTTTCACAGTTCGACTCCGGTTAACAAAATGCAGAGAACGCTCCCTTTATCTCTCTCTCTCTCTCTCCTCTTCCTCTGCCTGTGTTTTCATTCTCCGTACCGCGGGGGGCTTGGCATGAGCCCTGCCAAATTGGGCTCGGCAGCCATCAAAGGCGCCCAGAGCGAGTGGGAGCTGCTAAGATCAATGCCTCTGCCCCTAGCAGGTGAGCCGTTTTAATATTTCCACTGTCTGGCTTCTCCAGCTTAGGGAGCTTAGGGAGGGTTGAACTCTGGCTTTCAGAGATAACCGCTTTAAATACAAAATAAATGAAAGGAAAATAAATCTGAAGAAGGTCTTTCATTTAAAGGGCATCTAGGTTTACTCTCTGAGTAAAAAAGTCAAGCAAGGGAGTATGTTTTTTGAATGTACGAAGCATTTATCAATCAGTCTTGTCAAGGCCATCAACTGAATTAAGAGTCATGTTCAGCCAGACATTTAACCTGGGTTTAATTTTCAAACACTGGGGAGTTTGAAAAGTCTCTAGGGAGCGTAGGAATCCATATCAACCCCCATTCAGATATATGTATCAAGTGATAATAAGTCAGGTATTGATCACTGTTAAGAAGATGAACCTAAGTGTGTCTACTGGTGTCGCTGTGATGATTTTCTAATCGTTTACCTTGCAGAGACTTGATTTCATACAACAAAATGTGTACTGTTCACAGAAGAAATGTGACCCATATCTTAAGAAAGCCTGGTGTACCTGCATTTCCCCCGATCGCACATTTATCACACTTTACATTCATGCAATTCCCTTTCAGACAGCACCAGGGAGTCTTCATTGATCTGTGTTTAAATCCCTTCTTAAACCTTCTTTGATTTGGCATTAGATTCTTGATTCATGACTAGACGCACCCTTGTAATATGCATCACATCTTGCGGTGGAGGGAAATAATCCTGTTGGAGAGTTCTGGCAAGGCCTAACGATAAATAGCACACCTTTTAAGTCCATGCTGTATGACATCAGCATTCACACACAATATGTGTGGAGTGATTCATTCTCCAGGCCCAAAGCTATTTCACTTTTGTTAGGTACATTTAGAGGCCTAAAAATCTGTGTTGGTATATTGATTTCTGACTAATCTACAGGAAGCAAAGGTGTTCAGATGGGCCTCGGCGTTGCATAAAAATACTCCTTGTGCCCAAAACGGCACTCCATTCACACGAGTGCTGAACTACATCGGGGACAGCCCCACTTCACCACCTGACGGGAAGACCGCCAGCTCACTTGTCAGACTACAATGCGGAGGAGCCTGATGCTTGAAAAGAGAAAGCGGATGCTGACCTGAGCCTTCCTCTCCGAGCCCGCATGGGAGCGCAGCAGAGGAGAGGGAGGGTGGCCGCCGGGGAGCGCCGCCGCGAGACGGCCTGGCCCCCGTCCCTGGCCACAGCATTGTGAGAGGAAACAGTGCGCCTCTGTTCTGCTGCTCCGACATGCTGAGAATAAGAAGGGGGACGGCTTGGACAGGGCCCCGCACGGCACATTGGTAACGGTGCAGCGCGCCATTGTCTGGCCCAGTCGCTTGGGCAAAGGGCCTCGTTGTTCCTGATGAATAAGTGGACGCATAGGGAAAGGACCGCTGCTCCAGCCTTGAGTATGAGAGCAGGTCTAACAGTGTGCCGTGGAAATAATTTACAGCACTGTCGGAGTTAATGCTTTTCACTACAACTAAAGGCACTCTAGGTAAGCTCTCTCCCGCACAATAGAAAGGACCACAGCAGCATGTAGAAAAATAAATTATTGAGCAATTTCTAAAAGAAAGAAGTGGTATTATTTGGAAAGTTGGGAGAAAATTGTGTAGGACAAATAAGTGACTCTTCTGCCACCTGGCTGGGGGCTGCACTAGCTGAGTTTGAGTAAAGCTCATTGCCCTTCCAGTATTTGCACTGATGCACAGAGAAGGAATAAAATTCTCCCAGACTTAAGCATCCCCACTTTCACAACCACCCCGCCTCCCCCCAACGGCCACTGTGCTCAGAGTGAGATCAAATATGACACTACTTTCAATGTTTGTTTTCATCTTTTGATTTGTATCGGGTATAATAAACCAATAACCTCAGTGCCACATAAGCTCAACTGCACCAGCTGAAATTGGATCTGCAAAGCCAATTATTCTCTATGGCAATGGGCCGTTTGGAAGCACATAGGTCCTTAAAGGTAACTGTCCTCCGCAACAACAACAAAAATTGCATTCATAATAATTTTTTTTTAAAAAGAACAGAATGCATTTGCTTCTACTGTGTGTATATTCACACAAGAATAAATAAATAAACGTGTCGAACTTCTTTCTTCACAGTTGTATACATATGTCACACAAGAGCAGTTTGTGAAATAAGCTGGTATCTATAAGCATACACTCTCATGCCATTTCGAGAAACTGTTTCTTCTCAGAATGACACAAAAGCCTGCACATCTTTTGCCACACTCTCCTCTCAGCCCTTCATCATTGTAATTGGCCTTGCCTTCGTATGCTACACCGTGGAGTGCTTTTAACAATCTATATATGGAACACTTACAAAAATGCACCCAGGTGAGCAATTTTTCCATTCTACAAAAATTGCACTACCACTAAAAGGATACCTGAACAATAGATCAGGTCAATAAATGTCATTGAATTGGCCACAGTTGTTTTCAAACTAATGCACATTTGACAGAAGCATATAAAAACCTGGACACCACAAATGATATCTAACATACAGTATTTTACAAGTATACTACTTTTGCCCTGTGATCTCGAAACTCCCCTGCCCAGTTAACTAATAAGGTTTTATTTGGAAGGAAAAAGTTCAGCCTTGCTTTTTCATTTCAGTTACAATATGAGAGATTCAGCTTATTAAAATTCATGGCCTTTTTCTCTGTGGAAATTAAGCGCTAAAAGCAACTGCAGCCAGGGCATGTTTCTGATGACCTTCAAATGAGGTATGATGTAGAGAAGGTGCTGTGGCATATCATATCCCTCCCACGCAAACGGAAGACCCCTCACTAACCACGCATGGCCTACACCTCAGCCTCTACAACCCACTTTCATTTAGAGTTCCAACTGCACTGCGCAAACCCAGTTGAATTCAATGTTTTTCAAAAGTAGACTCAGAGCGGAACGCACACAAGCAGCATTCTTAAATGTGGGCAGTCATTTTAAAGTTAAGTTCTCCAGCTTTTAGTTTTTGCATGTTAGAGTAAATATATATTTATATAAGTAATATATTTGTCTTTCTAAATTTTGATTTTTTGCAGTGAGAACTCAGGGCCAGCATATCTAAGACCTGGGACAGATGGGGGGATGAGAGGCTAAGCACAGAGGGGAGCTAATCATATTGGCATTCTCCTCCTTCATCCTGCCTCACCCAACCAAGCGACTTCCCCGACCTCAGCGGGGCATGGAACAAGCTTTCTTTTTTATTTCATTATTTCAATGGCAGCTTATAGATCCTAATTACATTACTGCCAGCCGTATGGAGGGGACAAAAAACTAGGGGAAATGTGAAATTGAAATTGAATCATTATTTAATGGAAAGGAAGTGTAATCCCTGGCACTTCTGAGATAATTTGTTTTAAGAAAGAACATTACCAGTTCCCTGGTAAGAGGATAACACATGTACAGAGAGATGGAAAGAGGGAAAGAGGCATTTCTACTGAGTAGATGAGAGTGCTGACAGCGGGTGTCGTTTTGTGCTATTCCCTCTAACTGTAGGCAACACACAATGATCGTCGATCAATACCAGACTGTTCAGCCGATTGGATTTGTGTAAACTTGCCACTGGAGTTCGAACTAAAAAGGAATGTTGAAAATGCTGAAATGCTTTATTCAGCAGATGATTACACAGCAGTGATAGCCATTCAAACAGACGTGAAATTAATGCATTCTCTATGAAGGCCATTGTGTGGCCAAGACTTAAAAAGATGTGACAGTAATTCAACCATATTTTTTGCAACCCTCATTCTCTCAGACTTTAGAAAATATGAATTGAAGTTTCTTCATTTTGCACTTGAAAGATGTTCCACTGTAAATGTGTTGTAGCAATCCTGAATGCAAGTTTCAGGCCAATATTTTTCCTTTGCCTATGATTCACCTTTTGATTACACATTGATTGTGTTGAGGTTTTCCCTACTACATCTCAGCCTTGTTTCCATGCTTTGTTAAATAGCAAACTTAAAAGTGTTCATTTTTAATAAATATTTCCCCAAGAATAATGCTAGCTTTTTAATATGTGATACTTGGTGTATCCCCTAGTGCCATTCAGTCAAGGCAGGTTACCCTGACAAATACAGCAACTCTATTAGATGCACAGTTTGTAATTAAATTATTGGTCTTTGGTCTTTATTTCTAACAACGCTGTCTGCAAATGTGCCACATATATACCTTGACTCTCCTTAATCAGGTCCTGCAAGCTAAACAACGCTCTTGTGATCGATGTCCAAGTTGAGTACATGTTGTTTTCACATTGCAAAATTTCCTGACTATTAGACATTGTTTTGAAGAAAAAAGCAATAAAATACTAGTGATTTATGTAAATGTGCATCTCCACACCCCGTAATCTACCACGTTTACTAACAGTATTGTCAGGGGAAAGGGTGATCTTAAATGGAAAACATTAAATGAAAATACACCAACATTTACTTGAAGGTCAAGGTTCATTTCAGACTGATGTTTAGGCCAGCACCCATCTACATACTAAATGCTTGCTAATCTTTACAGCAGGCTGAACTCATTCACCCCACTGTGAACACAGTCACATTGTTCAGTGGCCATTGTGTACGATCCCCCCCCCGCGTAGCAACGTGACAGCTATACCCTTCAAGCCCAAGATTAATGCTGTCCCCAAATCGACTCCATAAACCCCTCCCCTCTCGTCAGGGAACACACCCTTTCCAATGATTCACTGTTGCCCTGTTCGCAGGGAGGTACAGGCAGGCCCAAAGCCATAAATGACATGACTGTGTAGGCCATGCCCAAAACCCTGTGCTTGCTGCTGTTACCATCATGGAGTCTTTCTGTCACACATCTGGAAACATTATTGCATGTTAGTGTGTGCATGTGTATGTGTGGCGATGCATGTGCTGTGTGCTAAATTATCACTATTACATGTTATTATTATATTCATTTAGGAGACATCCAGTTATCAAGGGCAACTTGAAAACGATTAGAAATTACAATGCAAAATGCAAATACCTGATGAGGCAGTACAACACAACCCGTTTGCATACAACTATCTAAAAGGTAATTTACTTACTGGAACAACAAAATCAAACACTCGGATCAAATTTGTTATGCAACCAAGTGTAACCAAAAAATGTTGGTATTCCCTGTGCCTGTCTCTTAAAGGATTTTTTTTTCAGTTTGAAAGGACTTCACGGAGAATAGTGCAACAAATTCAAATCAGCTCTGCTTATTACCCAGATTCAGTTCTAGGTTGTGACAAGCCGAGAGACAAACTTCTGCTGTACTTCCTCCAGAGACACAGCTCCCAAACAGTGCAGATATGAACAGTACAATAAAGTGACATTTACTGGTGAGGTCAAAAGGCACAAAGCAATTATTTCATTATGTCATCTTATTGGCAAAAAAGCACAATTAAATACTCTACACTGCAGTGACAGAAACCATCATATTCAACCAAGAGAATCTGCACTGTACACTATGTGTGTCCTTAAATAGGCTCTGAGATCTCCTGTGATGTGTTCTCTCTGAAGCCACGGCAGTGTCTCCCCCAATAGAGATATGAAGTTCTGTAAACTGCAAACTGCTGCTGCTGCCTCCGCACTGACAGCACAGTGCTCCATCGGTCCGTTCTCTTGCGATCACACAGTGAGTGCGCACAAATGCAGTGCAGGACAGCGCCATGTTCGACTCGGTTTCAGCTCTTTGCGTGTTAAAACCGCCTTGTCTCCATCTTTTGTTTTCTCTTTTTAGCCTTGAAGTATATGGCACTGCAAATGTTCTTTTTGATTCACACGCACATGCACTCACACACACACACACACACACATTTGCAGGCACGCGTGCATGCACACACACACGAACAGATGGACTGACGCACGCACGCACGCACGCACGCACGCACAGGCAAACAAAACAAAAAAAAAACAATAGAAGTGTGAGAAATGCCAAAAGGCAACTTTTCAGTTTTGAAAGGTATTAATGGCAATGAATTCCATTATTGGTGATAAGCAGCTTAATGGGTAACACTATGATAAGCACATTCTCTTCAGCACTACAAGACAAATGGTGTCATTATTCTTGACTGAAGTGAGGAAGTGTGGTTCATACAAAAACATGGCGCATCCTGTTTTGCAAATAAGATGCTAATAGGACTTTCTATTCAGACTGATGGATACACCAGCAAATTCAAGGCAAGTTTATAGTGCACACGTATGTGTAGGTTCACATAATACCCAGGCTTTTACTGAGGTGGTTAAATGCTACACACTTGCATTAGAGTTGTTATCATTAATAAAAAAGTAAGCAACTAAAACAAGATTACAGTTTTTTAGAATAAATATGCTTTTTAAATATTCACAATTTTATTCAGTCAGTGTACCCATAGTTAAATAAGAGTGACCACTCTAGTTCACAGTGATAGTCCAAAACAGTTCATATTCTTAATGATTAATAATGACGACAGCTTAACCCACACATGCAGAAGGGAGCGACCAGTACTTAGAAATTAAGCATGTGTTATCAAACAACAACAGTAACTAATGGGCAGCAAGAGATGCTCTCTGAAACCGGGAAGAGCTCCTCTAGTTCTTACAGCAAGCATTAGTTTAACTGAACCAGGATCAGCACTGGGAGGCACCATCTACGCAGATCTCACAGCCAGGGCAAGATTAGATCAGTATTCAGATTCCGCTTGCCAGTACAAACATAGAAAAAATATAAAGCTGTTGGAGGGAGCAAATCTCAGAGCAAACGATAAAGGGTTTTTTTTTTCGAAGTGGGATAGTGACATGGACGGCCAACTCTCAGAGAGCTGCTCTTTGAGATGAGTATTTGCTCACACTGATATTTCCCAGGCCCCTTGGCTAATTTCAGTGTGTGGCACAAACCGCAGAAATCCCTCCACATTTTCAGATGGAGCTGAAAAACAATGGTGAGCTTGGCAGACTGCTCAGTTGGCAAAAATGCAATTAAGAATTGTAAAAGCTTGAAGGCAGACACTGTCTTAGCCAGGATCGCCCACCAGCAAGAAAGCATCGAGAATGGATGGGGGTCAAATTCACGACAGCCGGCAGATAAATCACCTGGATTGCGCAATAAACGTCTAAAATATCGTGTTCCCTTGCTCTGTGAGCGCATTTGCTTATCGGCACGTCGGGCCTTTCGTCCTACAGAGGGCAGCCGTAGTGATGAGAGCACCATGCCAGGGTGCGCAGTCAGACCGCTGCTGAGAATTCTGGGGCATTTTATTCCCATGAGCGCATCTGCACTTACAAAGAAAAGATGAGCTTCGCCAAGAGAAACATTCTGGGCAAGCATCAAACCGACCTTTCTATGCCACGTAGCTGCAAAGTGGCCCTTCCGCTTCTGTCAGCATGGTTTTTGAGTGGTTTTAAAACTAAATTGAATAATTCACCACTGTCCGTTCTGGTCTAATCTCAGAAAAAGAGACACGCAGCGAGGACTATGCCAAATACTTCACATTTCTGAGACGAGAAGAATCCAATTAAAGGGAAGGAAACAATATACTTGAAAACATAATTATATCCATCGACTCAATGAAGGACAACAAGTTAATGTATGTGTAAAGCTGCAATAATATGTTGCACAGTCATGCAGAATGTGATGTATTGTCCTCTGATCTGAGGCTACAATAGATTGACTTGTTGTTCAAGAATTATCTCAATAGTACATTTATTTAATAAACTCTTTTATTGCCAGCATTCAAATGCAAAACTTAATATTCATAATTTTGACAAGTAACTTTATATGCAATTTATTTATAATTACATATCTTGAAGCATTTGATGAATTTGAACAATGATTCATTTATGCAGCACCTTGCATACAAGGATCTCAAAGCACATCTCAAAAGAGGGATGACTCATTTCATCCACTACAATGTGAATGATGCATGTTAGTCATTTTCAGAAATAAGGCAACTTCTTCATTTGGCTAACTGAGGCTACTAATTACTTGAACCAAACTGTGAGAATAAGACTCAGAATTTAGCCAGGAGAGTGGGGTTAAGTACTACTTGCAACAAGGTCCAATGACACAGAGACTCAGAGATTCAAAGGAGTTACACGAAGGGTCAGGTGCTCATCAAAGGTCTAAATGACAGCAGTTACCACTGTCACTCTGTGACTGCAGTGGACACTGGTGTCACTTCTATTACCTCCTCAAACAGCAACCTACTTTTCTCAAGAAGTCATCAAAAAGTCCAAAATCAAGTTAAACCTAGTCAGTCTTCTGACAAAAGAGATCTTTAAGGTCATATCAGTGCTGGCTTTTAGAATTGAGTAAGTTACTTATATTCATTGAACTCTTCATTGAAAATAACAAACATTTTTGAAACACATCAATGGTCTCAAACAAACTTAAAGTTTAGCACATGAAGTCTCCTTCAAAGTAAATAGCTTACCAAAACAATAGCCAAAGGGGTATTTGACTGGAGATTTTATTTTGAAATATCTGAGGTGTTACAACTGAATTATTTATTAGTAAAACAAATTTCTGGCTTCAGTTTTATTTGCCAGTGTGTACTGCATGCTAACAGTGATTTTAATATTCACTGATGTTAGATTCCCAAATTTTTACATCAGGGCCAAAAATCTGTTCTCTGCTCTGGCTGAATTTATAACAAATCTCTAATTAAATGGCAGTGAAAAAGCAATCATAGCAGGAAAGTAAATAACTGATTTCAAATGTTAAAATAAGCTAATTAGTCCATAATGTTAATAATGCACGTTGTGTTCATTGTAAAAATTACTCCCAACAGCTTATTTGTCTTAGATATACCTCATTTGTCTGAAAGCAGCTGGCTTGCTTGGAACAGTAACAGTAATAACATTAAACTATGCTTAGAATCTATTCTTTTACAAGCAATGAAACTATTTATACGAAAAAGATTTAAAGAAGAACTGAACAATAACTTTTTTGCATGTTTTATTATGAGGAGGACATATTCCCCCTCTCTTCTACAAAGGAAATATAAATTCTCAAAACAATCAGGATGCAGCTCTAGCTCTGTGTAATAATATCCCTCAGAGGATGTTTGACACTGATTGCCTGCATTCATCTGTGTTCCTGACATTCATCTTAGAAAAGAAACATATTCTTTAATTTGGATTTATCATCGCAAGTCAAGCTTGTATTGCTAATGATTCAGCCTTTAAGGAATTGCCTCATATATGCATGAGACGAATGATGCCGGAATTCTGCCAAAATATGTATCCAGAAATGCAGTTTCTCTCAGCGAAAGAACAGTAAAATGAATGTTATTGTATGAAAGAATGTTGGGAGGTTGAATTAATAAGGGCTTCATGTGTATTTCTCGCACTACTACTATGACCAAACATTTTATGTTATGACCACAAAAGGACACACTGTTTGTTTGTTTGTTTCTGTGTGTGTGTGTGTGAATGCGTGTGTGTGTAGTTGTGTGTGCGTGTGCATATGTGTGTGCATACTCATACGTGTGCATGTGTGTGTGTGGGTGTGTAAGTCAGTATGTATCCTTCATGAAGCAGTTTATTTTTTCATGTTGAAAAGTCAACAACATCCAAAAACACAATGCTTGTTTGTTTTCTGCAAATATATGTGAAGCACGGAGTGTCTCTTCTTTTCTTTGAGTGCCAAAATCATGATTGCAATGGCTATTCCATGGGGACCTTGCCAGTTCCAAGCAAAAGTGCGCATGTATATCCTTTCTGGATAAGCAGAATCCTAAATGGTCTACTTTTTCTCTGAGAGTAATAACAAGATCAGGATTAAGTTTTACCAGAATGGATATTTACAGATTTTTGCCTAGAAACAGCTTGATCTCTACGAATAACCAGTCATATACAATCATGGTTTTGGCAGCAAAATCTAAGATGAGAAAGTAAAGTATTTTGATGTAGGGTAAAAAAACCATTGCAAAAAATATCTTTCCAATATTTATGAACCCAACTCCACTGAGCACAGGTTTACCAGACTGAGCACCAGACGAACACCTACTATATACTGCAGCAGCTTTACCTAATGCAAGTGAAAGTACCATGTTGAGCCAGACCTCAAAACAAGACATTTTACATCTGATTCAAAAACTGAAGGGATTTTTTCTTTTTCTCACAAACATAAAATTCCTCCCAACCTTTAGATTTATTGGACAGACTCTTCTGTACTTAAAAACATGTACATTCAATTTCCAAAGCTTGTAGTAGCACAACTGGATAATCTGCAGAATTATGTCAGTTATAAATCTAAATCTTTCTTTTTATTTCAAACATGTTAAACATACAGATTATACTTTTAAATGTGCATTTCTACTGCCAAAAGAGGTTTAACACTAACCCACTGAAATTTAAATATGAATAAACCCCTAAAAGAAATTTTCTCTTCATTTATGAACGCACAGACAAGTGTCATCATCCTTGGGCTGACATCACAGCACAGCAGAGGTCACAAAGTTCACAAGGACAGTGATGTTACAGAACTGTCAACAGTGTTGGTGAACAAAGCCCTAAAAAAGCACCAGGAATCCATCAACTCACTGGTGGCTGCAACAGAGCAGCACCGACCTCTAAAGCAGCAGGACTAGGACACAATGAACCACCAGCCTCTCCTAAACCCAGCAGTCACACTGACACTCTGTACACTCAGCTGCCCATGGCGAAGCCTGGGGAATGCTGTGACCGCACAGTGTCTGGACAGAGTGTATGCATGCATGTGCACTCACATACAGAACACACACAAGACACAAAACATATACTGTAGATACAGCGCACACAAAGCACATATAGTCGGGATGCAGCACATACATACATACTAAGGATACATACATAATACAACATATAAAGATTCAAGATAAATCTGTATAGTCAAGAAAATGAACACACAGACATGCCTGCACGTATGCATGCATACACATGTACAAGCGCACACACACACAGTCTGGACCCAAGACACATACACACACATGGAAGCACACAGTCAAGAGAAAGCATGAGCACTCATGGGACACATAGGACAAAGATTGGACAGTCACAGCCACTCAGGGCAGAAGAACAATGAAAAAGCCAGACACGCACAGTCAAGGACATGGTATAACACACACAGTGAATACACATTAAAAACTGTAAAGGAGGTTAGGAAACTGATCATATCCAATCAGAATCCTCCAGGAACCAGGGCTGTGTCTTCTCCAATTACATGAGATGAAAGAACGCACACGCTTGTGCCACTGTGCTATATGATTTCCCAGGAGTTGCATCAAGAGTTGCGTGGTGAATCCCACCCTTTTAGAGTTTGCTAACATTGGCCATTAGGATATCAACATCCCCACAACTCCAATGTATGAAATGTTTGTTTGACTGAGGGTGCAAACTCCCATAGCAGTGAAATGGGTGAAAAACAGGCGTAGTTCAACTTTTATGTGATATGAAACTGCCAAATTGTCTCCATATCTATCATTATTTTTGAAACACCTTTGATCAAGGTTTGGAAGGCTTTCAAATCGGAGCCAACATCAGAACACTTCAAGGCTGACAGCTGGGGCTTTGATGTCAAAAAACATACCCTTTGGCAAATCAAGACAATAGAGGACACAGTGTTAAATAATCCAAAATCTATTTTTCATTATTACTTCCTTTTATCCCCCCAAAAAGTAGTTTGCTGAGGAGCTTTTCAAAGAGCTTTTTAATAATTCTCTGATCTGTGGATCAAATAACTGATTGACTTTAATACTTGGAGGATTTTTACTGTTACTTACTTAATTACAGTAATTCTACTTTTCTGTAGAAACCCTGCATACTGTACAAAGACTACCTTTATGGAAAATGTCTATTTCCACAAGGTAGCGTACTTGTCCTTGATACTGGAAGGTCTCAGCTTCACCATGAATTAAAGCAACAAGTATAAAAGATTCCAGTCACATAAAACTATTGTTCCTTGTGAGCAATCTAATGAAGAGATTCAACAGAAGGACAATGCAGGCTATTTATCGATTTTCATTGTTGAAAGAATTGTCAATAATTATGAACAAGCAAAGCACATTGCATTTATTTATGTTGCCATTTTGAAACCACAAATCAATGCACCGGTCTAAAAGTGTTCACAATATCCCGGACAAAGAGTTTGTTCAGCCTGTCAAATCAGCAAAAATCCAATTAGCCTTCACTCAACTCTAGACAGATAAAACAGACCGCATTCTGGCAGTAATAATAAGAATAAAAAAATCAATTTAGTGCACTTACCTATTTGTTGCCATACATACTTGTTTGTTTGAAAATGTACTGGTTTGTATACATATTCACCTTGGGTATGAAAAGGGGGATGGTTTCAGTTAATAAAGGGAATGCATTGGTTAGATGTGGTTATATAGCTACTGATTCGCTGGCTTTACATTACATTATTGTCATTTAGCAGATATTCTTATCCAGAGTGACCTATAAATTTTATGTATTTATACAGCTAGACATTTACTGACAAAATTGTGAGTTAAGTACCTTGCTGAAGGGTACTTCAGCAGTGTACCATGGGTGAATGGAACCAGCAACCTTTTGGCTCCAATCCTTGCTCCTTACCGCTACACCACAATACTGCTGGATTAAAATTAGTAGTTACACAGTTAGCACATTGTAGCCTGGGCCAAGGAGTTTGGTGGACTTTGGTGTCCTTGACATGATGAGTCCACAACTTACAGGGCATCATACATTAAAATTTCAGAACACACCACTGACCTTGTGTTCAACTGATTACCAGCTAACTGCATTCTAACATGTTATTTCAGCTATTTTTCATTGGCTAAAATTGACTTTGTTCATTGCATTGCTCTTTTTTACAACATTTCACCATCTATCTTGGGTGGTCTGAACCAATGGGAACCTTAATTACTGGGCATCCTGCACCATAAAGCATTTCAAAATCTAAACAAAAGGTATCAAAGGTCTTCAATAAGATTTATGACACCATTCAAATACACACACACACACACATTGTGTCCTTGTTTCTTGTTCACTGTGTAGGGAGTAAGGAATGCCAGGGATTATGCAGCCAATCCATTTCAGTTGGTGGTGAGATGGATCCATCTGAAGAATCTGACCAGGGAAACCAAATGTTTTAATATGTGACGTGATCTTCAATGACCACAGTGAGTCATGACCTTAGTTTGAAATCTCATCTGAAAATCTGCTCCTCCAACAGCACAGTGTCCTCATCACTAGATTTGGTCCTGAAGCAGGATTGCCCCCGCCTCCCCCCACATGCCAGCACAACAATACACATACACACACCAAACCAATATATAAACCAATCCAAGCAAAACACATGCCACCACAAATTGGTTCACATGCCAAAAAACAATACACATTAAACAGATAGCGTTATACATCCTGCGTAACACTAGTCAAACCTATGTATAAGATGTTAAACCTATGCACAGTGCACATGTACCACCAAACCAACATTACATATGATGATCAATGCCAAGCAAGCCAATAAATAACCCCATTAAACCAATTGTGTTATCCCCTTTTAATTCAATACATACAGCAGCTTGTAAAATCAACATATACCCAAAACCAAGCCAATCCTTACACATGCAAATGAAATACATTTGCCAATAAACCAATGCATAACAAATACTCTGTATTCTGAGAAGATTAGTATTTCCCCTGAACAGCACCACACATGTAGCTCTGAGAAAGCATTGCAAGACGCCATTCCGCCTCTGTTTTAACAGTAACATGGGCTGTATCCAAGGTATCTAACAAAAGCCTTTTAATTATGCCAATTAAACTTTGCTACACACAGTATGCTCAGTTTTCATTTTAATGGATCATACTTCCTGGATGTACTCTTCATTGCTCCATGAACCTGGTTTGATCTACCCAACAGGAAACAGGTCCTCCTTGTTTTTGAAAACAGCACAAGTACAGCATGGGGATATTCTTTAAACTGGACAGAACTTTGCAATGGGATAATGACAGCGGCAGAATCTCATTTCACGATTCACTGCGATGTTTGCAAAACCCGAATCGCCGCTGTGTTCTTGAGAGATCTTCGAAGCAATAACAGTCTTTCCAGGTGGACATCAAATGTTTGAGATAAGAGAGTTAACAAATGAGAGCCGGGGGCGAAGGTTACGGGTGAGGAGTCAGCTCTGCCGCCTCTTCTCATTTGGTTGCTAATGGCTTATTGATCCGAACACCTTCCAAACATGCCCAAGGAGAGAGCGTAAGATCAGCCGCACCAGCATGGCCAGACACAGCTGTTGCTTCCCCTCCGCTTTACTAGAGGTCAGTCAATAACCTTCTTTAACAACATCAAGCAAGAGCAGCATCTCAGCTTTTCTGAGAGTCACTGAAAAAGTAATGCGCCGCCTTTTTTATCCCTCAGTGAACACACACTGAAGTAAAGCAAAGTTTGCCCACCCAGTATTAGTGGACTTAGTAGTTAGATATGCATTACATTACATTATTGCCATTTAGCAGGTGCTCTTGTCCAGACTGACTTATGTAAGTAACAATTTTACATATTACCCATCTTTACAGCTGGATATTCACTGAGGCAATTCTGGGGCTAAGTGCCTTGCCCAAGAGTACAAAAGCAGTGCCCCTACAGGAATCGAGCCAGCACCCTTTCCATTATGACCACACTGCTGGCCCATTGCATTACTTTTCCTCTTTAACTCCAAGGGTTTGATTGCATCCCTGTAGAAACATCTTCTTTTCCATAGATACAAGTAATTCATTTCTGTGCAGTCACTGGGCACTACATTGTATCGGCATTTCTGCATCTTAGGACAAACATGACAAATTTTGTTTACATCTCAATACATGTAAAAAGGTTTTTACAGGAGTCAAAGGCAACAGACTACGTATGGCAAGAACCTGGGTGAGCCTCATCAATAAACTGTTCTCTCATAAAACTCCTGCTTTGGTATCCCCCTGAGAGGATCCTTCATAAGACTTTATGGTGCTTGAATACCTGATTCGTGAGGCCACAAACCTGACTTACGGCTTTCTGTTATCCCCGGAGAGACCTTGAGCCAAACGGTCAACTGAACAGGGATGCTGCATGATCTGACCGCGCTGGACAAACATCATTAAACGATGTGCGATTGCCCTTTACAGCACAAGAATAGCGATGGGCGCCATGTAAAAATCATTTTGACGGGAAACCTGACTGACTGTGGTGCCGAGATTTAGAGTGTTCGCCTGCATCAGCATTTATTTTATCGCCGCTCGTTTTCTGTTTATGATTGCGCTTGAAGCCCCTATATTGCCTTTTCTCGCAACAGTGCTGAAACGTTTTACTCCCCCCGTATGATGCGCGTGAGCTCAGGTAATGCCATCTTTACACCTCTGTCTTGCTCAAAAACACTATCACAATGCACCTCTGCGAGAATTTGCATTACACCACATGTGTATGGAAATAAGGGAAAATGAGAATGCACAGGCAAAATGATATCAAATGCACACCAATAAGCACACTGTGGGCGTAAAACATGGTATCATTTTGCCTGTGCAGTCTCATTTTACCTTATTTTCACATTTCCTCATTTCAATCGTAACATCAGAGGTACATGAATTTCGCTCCTGCTTCCCTGTTTTTGGGGACTTGCCCTGGTCATTTTGGCTTTGCCTACATTCTGTGGAGAATGTTAATCTTCATACCTCCAACCTATTAATCAGGGAAAGTATGTGAATTACTCAGAAGTGAAGAGATTAAATCATTAATGTAAAGCTCCTTTCAAGCTGACCATGCTGGCTGAGCTGGTCAAGGGTGGTCTCAGGTCACAGTGTGACGGAGCAAAAGTGTCTGAACTGAACACACGCAGACTGATGACGTCCAGACAAATGGACAACACAGGTAGCTATGGTAACAGTTTACAACCAACAAAAAATTACAATTGTTTAGATCCCTAGTCTGAAAAGCCTCAGTGCTCTGCCTTCTGATCTACAATCTGTGGCCGGCCCAGTTTGCTAAGACTGCAGTGTTCGGAAGGCCAACTTGGCAATCCACCAGGCAGGTGGGCTTTGTTCAGAGTACAGAAGTTTGAGATGAGCCACTGCAGCTCAGAGTAGACAAAGGTGAACGCATTGAATAATTTCAACCTTATCTTCAATGTGCAGGGTGACATAAGAGGTATTGAGTCTGTAGGTCATTAGGATACTGATGGGAGGAGAACACCAAGTGCTGGAAAACTCTGTGATGACACTTACAGTACACTCCCTGCTGCATTGTACAAAGGCCCGGTGAGCTTGTTTGGATACACCCAAAACAGCTCTCCCTAAACCGGTCCCGTTCAGCTTGCATTTATGCTCAGTGTCCCCTCCCAAAGGAGGTACACCCCTCAGGCAGATTTTTCCCCATAACACATCAAATTGTTCCGACAGCTCCTCTCTGTGAATCGGTGCAACTGCGTCATCAGAGAGAGAGCAAAAGCAAGAAAAGACTGACTGGGTCTCCACTCTTACAGCAACAGGCTGCACCTTCGTTGCAGACAATGGTCTTTTCTCACCTTCTCTCTGTGAGCCCACTAGCCTGTAGTGAAAGCAAAACAAACAGAAAAAACACACATTTTCTGTTGGTTGTCCTTCGGGAGGATACTGATTTTAAAAACGCATCCGCAGAAGTCAAGCGCACCAGTGGAGGAGTCACTGGTACTGAACCCCTCCAGCACTCACCATCCTACCTCCCTCCCTTCCACTACGCATATTAGCCCTGCCGATCCACACAGGACCAGAGCTGAGGAGCGGACCCAGGTGGTTCAGACCGAGGAGGCTGCTGGGCAGGAGACTTTCTCACCGGTGTGAGTGGGAAACTCGTGATGAGAGACAGATTAGACAGCAGCTTTATGCTGAGCCCATGTTTCTGTCTGCTGCTCACAACCAATTCACCAGGAGACACTGGGAGAATCATGGGGCTGCCGGGGCTGCGGTTGCCGTAGTAATAAAAACAAGCCGATAACACTTGAAGCTCAGCTATCTGCCGTCTGATAAAGGAAAAGAAAGAAATGATAAATCAGGCTATTCTTTTCACAGGCGGAAATGAAAAAGACAACATTATCTGCCAGGAATCCATAAGACCTGTCAAATATTTTTATTACTGCTCGTGGAGATGAGCAACTGCTGCAATGTGTGCTCACTGCACATGCTGGTCTCAGAGGAGCAGGAGGAACCATCTCTCCAGAAGGGATGAGTTTATTTTCCACTGTGCTGAGCCTCAGACACAGGGAACACTGCCTAAACTGCTACAGTCTTAAACAATGCTGATGTTACTTGCCTACCCCTTTCCCTCAGTGGACCTCCCATATTCATCTTCATTTTTGTTTGCGTGGAAAAGAATGTGCATTGGTTCACGGAGCATCTGAGAAGCACTCCTTCAAACACAGTTTAATAGTCTGGCAGATCAGTGGATACTGTGATTTAGTTACAGCAGGTTGAGTAGAAAAAACCACCATCTGCTAAAGGCTGAGAAAATGGAAAGATTCACAGAAGTGCCACTGAAGACAACAACTGAAGAACAAAGCACCTTCGGTTTGGAGGTGTTACTCCACGCATCGATTTATCAGAAAGTATGATTTTCATTATGTCGCCTTAGGTAACAAAGCTCTAAAAAACAGTCAGTCTCTTTGCAACATGAGAGAAAGTGCAGACAAATAAAGCAAAGATGTGTATGTAAACAAGATAAAGTCTCCTTCACATTATTCCACTGGTAACATTTTTGCTGTTTTCCAAGTCTCTCAGCCATGTCTTCCCAAGGTCATGGAATAATTTTTCAGTTTTTTCCCTCAACTGGCCCTGGGTTTTCCTTTTTTCTGCTCCCTTTGGAAAATGCACTACGCTGTATTTTCAGCTCTTTGTGACAATCTCCATTGTAAAAATGTGCAAACACAAATAAAATTGGATTGATTGATGAAACATAAACGATTATTATCTTATGTTGCAGTGCTCTTTTTTGTGCATCATGTATTTCGTGTAAAGACAGTACGTTTCCCATAGACTCACAATATCAAGTGAGATTCAGGCTAAAATTTCTTACAAAAGTTTTTGGCTTAAGCCATCATTGAGACTCTAATCTGTTACTCTCCTCCACAAAACAGGAAGTATTAGGATTCAAAATAGCAGATTTATATTATATTCAACATAAGAGTCTTACATCTCCACACTTAAAATTAAATAATGCAAATTTAGGGGGCAGTGACGCATTACAGAAGATTGCCACAGAATGACTGGGCTACGACGGCCGAGTTCTGCAACAATCTGTTCTCACGCTGTTCAGCAATCCCCAGGCCGACATGTCTGATACTCTATATAATACACCAGCATTAGCAACAGCCCCATAATCCCCTTTTTATTAAGGGGAAATATAAAAAGAAACCATTTTAAACACATCTAAGCCCAACCAATATGAAAAAATCATTACTCCACATTGTGCTAGGGCATAACTCCTCAGATAGGCGTGTACCATATTCTGACAGCTCACTCCTGGGATGCTCCACAGGGCGATCAGATACCTTCAGCACCCCCCCACCGGAGCTCTCCAGCTCAGTCTACATTAAAGCGAACCTTCCTCACTTCAGCCAGACAGCCCACGAGGTTAAACACCCACTGCAGAGCCACCAGAGGACAGCTGTCATTTCTCTCACTTTACTGAGCTCTGCTATGCCTGAGCTCTGGATATATCCTAGAAATCTACAATTCCTACAGTTCCTACTTTAAATTTCAGATAAAAAATAAGTAGTAGAGTAGCACAATGTCGCAAATCCATTTTCCAGGTACTCTGCCATTCGCTCCGCTCTTGCATTTGAGATCCCTTTACTTGGAGGCTGCACACAGGCCCATACATTACCAAGATAAAAATGACAGACTGGGAGACTCTGAGCATTAAATCTGCAAGTACACACAGGGAATGACACACCTTCGGGTTTCACAGCTCTGCTTCAAAAGACGTTTGCAGTGAGGGCAGAGCACTGTGCAGAACCAGCACTTCTAGAGTAAAGACACTTTGGGCCCACTCGGGCGTGCATAGGCCAGAACCAAGGAAACACAGGGGGGCTGGTCCCATGGTCACTGGTAATGTGACAGAACACAGAGAAGGGTCCAGGGCTGCACTAGACATGTTCATCACTACCATTCACTGACAGGCAGCTGAAAATGACAGATGTGGTAAGCGCGCTATAACCTGAAATGAAACTCAGGCAGAAGCACAAAAGCAAGGAACCGGAACCACAGGTGTTCAGAGATGCGCATATCTCTATCCAATGCAGGGAAATACCGAACACAGGGAGCCATTCATTTCGCTGTCCGTTCTGCTACCTAAGCCACTGGCTAATCGCTTTTCTGAGCAGTGTAAAAAAGCTTCATTGTGTCAAAGGCACAGACAAAGAACTTAGTGTCCCCTTACAACACAGCGCTTAAAACAGAACAATAAGTTGCGTGTGCAAGAGAAACAGTAATCATGCGTCAGCCAGTAAATACACAGCATTTAACTGTGGATGGCGTTCCGTACTAAGCTGCTTGGAACAGGAGAAACAGCACCATCAGTGTTTTCTGTTGCAATCAATGACAGAACTGAACATATCAGGAATATCTACAGTATTTATTTAATAGACAAGATTAAAAGAATAAACATGCCAATACAGAACATCCATCCCCGGGGAAACTGATGAGCTGCTATCATTTCAGCTGCAGAGGTGAGAAAGGCCCCTCCGGCCACTGTTAACCCTCACAACCAGACTAATTAAATATCCACTGAGACGCAGCTCGGTGCCATAGAAGCTCCGGCGGGTCAAAAGGTAAGCCGCATCCCACGGCAATCGCAGAGACGAGAGTGCTCTCAGCTTCAGGCGCCCTGACATGGAGCTGACCCGACAACGCAGAATCGGTTCTCAGAAGCGGAGCGCCTGTGACGCTCTGACGGAGGCGCTTTCTGCACGCCTGCAGGGTCACCCACGCGTGTGTGTGCAGTCCACCTCCTGTGCCAAAGCCCTGACTTAGCCCGGTTTTGAGGTCACTAAGCAGTCTTGGCTGATTAGAACATGCGTACCTGCAATGACAATCACGCAAGTACTTATCCACAGACGTCACCCGCGCAGCCCTATTCTTTATGCACCACTTCGTCTGCAGCGCCAGCGAGCTGTAAAATGTATTTTTATCTGAAGTTCTAAATGAAGAATGCAGTGGTGATGTTGTTAAAAATGCATATCAGCAAAACTGGAGCAACAAATCAACCAGTCAAAAACTACAAAAATGTGGCACTGAATCCATGTATTCGCTCGACAAATCAACTAATAAATTGTTCCCCATCATCAGGTAATCAATTACTGGCATGGAAGCTTGGACAGAATTTCCTATCCAATATTTAATCTACTGTTACCCACATTTCAGGGATTTTAGCTATAATGCTAAGCATTCCAGCAACTTTTTCTCTTGTGAAAGTTACATAACCACAGGACCAAAGAACTCATTAAACAGCCCAAGTTTCCACGGGAATTGACCAGGGACCACAAATCAAAAGGAACACACATCTTCACTTTTCAGATGGATAACACCGACACTAATACCAGAACATGAACAGTACAGACTTCCCGTACAGGAGTATGTCTTGCTATCCAGGTCATTTAGAATGGCACACTATTTAAAAAAGACAAACAATCTGACCCCTACCTGTCTCTTCCAGTGCAGATGGTGGCTGTGATTTGACAGCACACATTTCCCTAGACAGGAGTGAGGTTACTGCATGATTATGCACCCAGCTGACAGCTACTTCTCTTTTCTGAAAAGGACTCTGCAACAGGACCACATTGTCAGAGGCCTGCATTGATTCTTCTCTCAATTATAATCATGGAGGTTGCGTAAACACCACAACTTGCAGTCTGAAAAGATCAGAAGGTGCCTCACATCAAACGCCATAAATTTCCCTTTGTGTTCAATGATCAGTCTGGAGGCTGCCGAGTGAGCCCAATACACCTCTATTCCGAACAACTAATATTGTGTACACTCGGCTATACACAGAAGCATAATTATTACTATAACAGTGAAGTGCTATGAGGCAATAAGAAACTTCACGTCACACAGATTTGTGGGTGCTTACTGAGGGGACTGTGGGACCTAAGCCTATGCCGGTGGGGACTGACCCAATGGATCTGTTTCTGCAGAAGTTTCACGCTTGTCATAGACAGTAGACACCCCCGCCAGCTACCCACAAGGCTTGTTGTCGTTTAACCAATTAAGAGCTGCCTCTTCTCTACTCATTACTTAAATAAACAGCTCAAAGGCTCCAGGCGTTCCACTGCTCCAGCTCCAGCAGCCCACGGTTTCCATCAAGCTCTATCCTGTTCCATGGGGGTAAATTAAACCCTTGCACAACCCGCCTGGAGAAGCAGAGGAGGCCAGGCGATTGGTTTAGCACGTGCCGGAGTCTTTTGGAATTGGGCTGAGGCACAGCAGCTAAGGAGATCACTAAGGAGGCTCGAAACGCTCCCAGACACGCATCCAACAACAAGGGCTCAGTGGATTGGGAGGGAAGGAGGAGAGGCTGTAAGCAATCATATCTGATCTGTACAACTAGCATTAGCACGTCTCTGTCAGTCTTCTCTGAGGATTGCCTCGTTTTATGGAACATCTGCTGCCCATGCTTGTACCTCTGCTTTATGCAGGAGTGATAAAGCTGCATCAGGACCAGAGAAAGAACACTCCAGCTTCCCTGGTAATTCACACATCGTCTCCCCACCTCCATCTTCCTACGCTCGCTCTTACGACATTATGGAAGCCAGTACTTATGTCTGTGGAGCAGAGAGAGAAGGGAAGTGACTCTTCTGTGAATCTGGCCTGTATTTTCATCTGAAGCATTTGCAGGATTCTGCATTTTATTCTTATGATTGCTGCTGAATCCTGTAAGAAACAAAGTCATAGCAACAGTTCATGGATCACAGCGAAACTGTCAGTTTGCCTACCCCCACTTTTGCCTGACTCTGCTCTTTGAAAAGCTGATACTAACACTGCCTAAACACACGAGCAAAACCTCCGTTACCCAGCCTGCACAGCGAGGCCTGAGTCTCTGGGTCAGAGTTTGTGCCATAGGAGGCTGAGGAACATGTTGTTTATGCTATTAATATGGGGCATTACTGCATTAGAGAGCAGATGGTTACACACATTCAGCACATCTCCTCAATATAATGTAATCCATTAGGCATATTAAATAGGAAAGGGAAAAAATAAACAGGATTATCCCTCTGTGAATAAAGCTGTCCCTCTAAAAGAAGAAAATTCAAAAGTTCAACAATTCAAAGCATCATTCTTCCGGCAAGAAGTCTCAGAGGAGACTTAAATTACCGGCATCTGTCTGGCAGCAGGGGCCTTGTAACAGCTCAGCCGTCACAGCGAGAAAGTGCCGTGTCACTTCCTGTAATATGAGTCCATGAATGAGTGTCTGCTGGCCACACACCTGCTGTCACGCCCTCTGAAACTGGCTGCTACAGAAGGCTGACGTGTGCCTCTCTGAGGCTGCCTGTAGAGTGAAACTAGAAAAAGGCATTTATTTGAATGTGTGCATGAGCGCACCTAGTGTATTTTAAGGAGCATGATCGGTAGAAATAGAATTGCGAGAATTGCGAGAGTGGAGAGGAATGTCCTTCGGTGGATAGTGAATAGATATACCATCAGTGGAAATGGAACAGGAGGTTACCCAGGATCCTTTGTCGCTGAAAGTGTGAAAACTATAAGCCCTTTGTTCTGCTATTACTTTCATGTACAAGGAAACCCTGCATTGCCCATATAACAGCGTGGGTGGCCTGCAGGTAGTGGACTGGCACTGCCAGCAAGGCTACACCCTCACCAACACTGAGTTTAGTCTGCACCTCACAAACCAGAAGAACGACTCAAGCAGCCAAAATACAGATAACGTGCACCACGGAGGATTACATAACATGTAAAATATAATACCCATGTATAATTTGAACAGCATCAAATTATATTCATTATAGTATGTCAAATCATCTCGGTGAAGGTCTTTGAAGTCTTTTAAACAGCAAACACAATGCTTACCATCACTACTGTTCAGTTCCTTTCTTCTCAGTTACTGGCAATGTTACTGAAGCATCTGTTCTTATTAGAGTTTAACTTGGGTAAACTGATGGTAACAATCTCACTCATTTTCAACATTCATTATTCATGCAGCATGATAATAAGGAACTGGAAGACTATGCTTGCTTTTCCTCGCGTTGCCAAAATTCTGTCTATAAATTCTGAATAGCAGCTGCATAAACAAGAAAATAAGCAACTTAAAAAAGAGCCTCTTCTGTTATGTTTTGCTGGAGAGCACCTACAACACAGTACACACACTGAGAACAAGGCTGCCTGACATGAATCAAGAATGATTGGAAAACTCCTTCAACAAGTGTCTCTCAGTTCATTAAAAGCATTTCCCTGGTGGCTATGATGCCCAGCATGCATTTTGTTTTCACGTTGACATTTCCACAGAATTATGCCTCCTTCCTGGGCACCAGGACATGTACTTAATAACCCCTGCGCAGTGTTTCGGGGGCCATTCATCACAGATTAAAATAATTGGTCGTCCAGTAGCCCACGACTAATAAGACCTAATCAGAGCCTGAGCATTTAACTATGCAGGAGGGGTCGAGCTCAGCCTGCCTTTGAATAATCACCACCTGTGAAAAAAGAAATGCTTTTCGCAGAAGTCAGCAGCTTACGCCTGAAAACAGGGGGAAAGCTGCTTAGGCTCATGGGAAAAGTGTGAAGGTTACCAAAGAGGCAGACTTTTAGCAGAGAGGGAGGCACAAAAAGACAGAGGAAGTTTCATGTAAAAAAAAAAAAAATCACTGAAAAATCTTCACGACCCTTTAATCAGTTTAAGATTTAATTGCACTTATTAAGAGGAACTACACAACAGCTCCATTCTGGACATGTGAACTGAAGAAGATGAACACATGCATCCCAGTCCTACTGCTTGTTTGACAATGATGCTTAAGAACAATTATTTCTCACACACACACACACACACACACACACACACACACACACAAACAAAAATCTACCTTCATTAAATAATAACGCATAAGTGCCTACAAGGGAACTGGACCAACACTTTGTGACCTTTTCACAAGCACCAGAGGCAATCAAATGTCTATAACAAGAGTCATGGTCATAAATCAAGAGCCACATTGCGGTAACAAGCGAGGAGTGGCACTAAATGGAACCGGATGGGATGTGTAAGACAAGGGAGATAGTACCGTGTGTGAATCTCTCACTGGAGCAGACACCATTTCTACTGCAGCACGCACCAACAATGTGGCACAGAGTGAGCTGGGTGCCGTCGTAATCACTGTCCCATATAGGGGCCACTGGTACTTTAAACAGCTGCGCTAATCCTCTGGAGCTGATGTGTCGTTTCATCTCATTACGGGTTACATATCCTTTTAATCAAAAGATCCCTGTTTTGTAACAGCTCTCCATCCAGCTTACCCTCAGCTGACATCCCTAGGAGCTCAAACGTGGATGAAGTGGGGGGCAGCTCCCTCGCCGGTCAGACAAAACCATGTCACAGCTGGGCTGCAAGTCAGCACTGATCATTGTAATTGCTTTACTCTACCCCTAGCGGACTCAGTCTAGACGGAAAAATCACCAAAGCAGTTCTTCATGATTTTTGAGTCAGCCAGTATGTATGCTTTCATGTTGAGTTATGAAAAATGCATAAGAAAACAAGGCTTTAAAAGTAAAGTGTTTTCTAGGTGTCATAATTAAGCATTGCAGTGAGAGCAGGAGAAGGAAGAGTAAAAGGCAAGGGTAAATAATGGTTAAAGCCATTCCGCGCAGAAGCCAAAGACTGAGGGACTAGCTAATTCATTCATGAAGATTTAAACTCCAGTGACTCCAAAGAAATTTCAAATACAATATAAAATATTACAAACATGATGGTACACAATCTGACAGCACATTCCTTATTCATTTTGCATGTATCTTTATCTGCAGTGACTCGCATAGTTTATGTGTTTACATTACTATTAGACTGTGCTCCATTTAAACTGCTGAAAATTTAGTGAAGCAATTAAGACTCAGTAGCTTTTACTCAAGGGTAAAACAGGGGTGCCCAACCCAGGAGCTGAATATAAACATTCTGACTGCAATACCAGTTCCCAAAGCAATACGCCACACTGCCACCAAAGCATCTGTGTAGAAACTCTGGCTGCATGATGAAACACTGAGACATAAGTGTCACAGGTAGGTAGTTTGCTTATGCCACATTGATGTGTGGGTGGATGACCCCCAGCAGAAACAGATCCATAAATTAAACTGCATTTCTTTATTTTTATCTTGAGGTGTGGTTAACTCTGGCAGGACATGAGAATTCCTTTTCTACCATGCCTCTCATATGGTAAATATTAGAAAACTACCACTCGGTTACTTACTAGCTAACTAACTAGCTACGTATAAATTTATAAACCTGTTACAATGTTATAACACATGTAATCTCATTTCATGAGTTTTGCCCTTTTTCATTCACATGTAGCTAGCTAGGTAGTCAATAAGTGTAGAACAGTACCCCATATGAATAAAACAGAGATGAAGGTTATCGCTCCTTATCCCACATAGCGAGCAATGCCTCCACCTGGCTGGGCATGTTTACTGTTTACATTAAAACACTGGCTCTATTTGCAGTATTCCCACACAAATTTCCTGGTTTGCTCCTTTGTGGGTTCCACAAAGACACCTACTCCTGTCAAACATAGTAAAACCACACCTTGGACAGAACAAGTGCCAGGTAGCCATCTGAACCTGGAGTGACTCACTTTCAGCCATACCTTCCCTTACACCTGTCAGTGGCAATGACAGTTTCATCACAGTCATGTGTAAATGTACCTGAATTGGTGTGAGACGGCTGTCACAAAAACCCACATAACTCTGTGACCCTGGGTACCACAGAGGAAGAAACACGTTACGTCACCTTCCCTTCCTACAGTATGTGGTGATGGGAAAACTGCTCTCCTGGAGGCCCGAATAATTAGCACCTCACTTTGACTGCTGTTAGAAATGGGAACACAAAAGCACCATGATAAAAGGAGGGTCTCCTCTCAGGTAGGAGAAACCAGTATATAAGAGCACTGAAACTTTACTCATGTCTAGACATTTAGACTGAGGTCACCCACACTTGTTTTTAGACCACACACTTAGACTGAGGTCATCCACACTTGTTTTTAGACCACACATTTAGACTGAGGTCATCCACACTTGAGACATTTTTTTAAATGTTATATGCCTTTATTTTTCTTTGACCATACAATGCCAAATGAGTCAGCTCACACAGGGAAATTTCAGCTTGTGCACATAAACCAGCAAGGAGAAAAACCTTTAACTAAGAATGAAACTGTCCCCATTTATTTAACCCCTAAAAAAAGATTACAAGGATTCTAAAAAAAAAAGTGGAGACGTCATGGTATCCACTGGGAACTGGCTTAAAAAAGACAGAAATCTGGGTGTGCACCTGTCATAGAGTGCTCATCTGCAACTGAAATTTAAACTGAGACTAAGACATCGATCACCGTAAGAATATACATCATTAAGTAAAAGTTTTGGATCAACTTGCAGGTTGACAGATGTTATCTGTGAACCTCTTAGAATAAAGGCTCATAGTGAAGCAGTTAGTGGATTCTAAATTGACATGCAAAGAGGGCACACCTTCATTAAGATGGGATTCATTCAGCTGATAACACAGAGCTGTCGTGCCATAATAAGGTTGCACACATCTCATCGATCGCACACGATGAGGCAAGGAGGGACCGAAAAGCGCTTTGGCAAGATTAAGACTTAATGAATGAAAGATCAGATCAAAAAAAAAAAAAAAATGAGGGAGAAAAAGCAAAAACAGCAGAAGGTCATTGGAGCATTGGCTGGGGCGGTGGGGAGCGTGATTCAAGCCGAGACTGGCAGCGATGACACCCGCGCGCCTCCTCTAATAAGGCGCTCCACTGACTCACCCCACGCCCCCTCAGGATGGTGGTGGCCGCTCTGTTGTCTTCTAACGCAATTCGCGCCCTGGGCCGGTGACAGGCGAGTGAGAAAACCCTCAGGAATGTGCCGAAAGGAGGGGAGGGCAGGGGAGCAGCATGAGGGGGAGCAGAATTAACATTAATATTGATGCTAAAATGCATCACTACACATGGCAGAGCAGTGAATCTGACAAAAAAATTTGACTGTATCTGTGAATATCCCAGAGCAAAACGAGGGGAACCAGGGCGAACACCACCTCATAGTCCCAGTCTTGGAACAGACTTCACTCTTCCTCGCTTGAGCTGAACTCTGGGAAAGTTGCTTGCACTCTCAGATAAGAGTGGAGTCCGTGAGTCCAGAGTGATCAGGAAATGAAGCGATGGCGGACTGTACAGCTGTCAGTCAGACGCGGAGAGGCCAGGACTCCCAGAGGAGGAGGTGTGAAGCTGCTGCCATGCTGGAGAGGAGCCTGCTCATTAACATTCAGCTCAATTATTAATAATTAAACCCTGGGCACTGATGCCGAATCACATCTCTGCGCGCCACAGTCTTTATCCCCCTTGAAGCAGCTGCCAAAAACACTTGCTTTCCTCCAGAAAACAAGAAGAAAAGACTGACTTTATCAAATTCTAATTACCACAAAACTCATCTTATCGTTCATTACACACATTGGGAGCTCGATTTGAATGTTTTTTTACATGTGTGTGTCTGTCTGGGCACATGCTTGTTTCTTTATGGCCTGTGAAGCCAAAACACTCCATATGCTCTCTGATCAGAGATCTGGTGATTACTGCAGCTAACTCTAATGTACAGCACTGCATGTATAGCTGTGGTGTGATTAAAGTCGAGCACACGTTTGATGCACCACTGCAATCCAATCCAATCAACAACTGCATCAAGAGTAGTTTTGACGAATCTGCTGTATTTTGATGACATATGAACCATATTCAGGATCATTCTGGATTTTAATTAACTAAACTGATGCAAACGGAGAGCTGGTTCAAATGAATGTAAATGTGATGGTTAATTTCTTCCCCCAAATGCAGAGGTGTCTAGGCACAGCTGTTCCCCCGCAGTGGAGGTTCACTCCTGGCTCGCGCTCCAGTTTCCCGGGTCACGAATGGATGAGGAGAGATCAGGCGCCCCGCCGCGGCCCTGCTGCACTCCCTCCCCCTCCTCTCCGTGTTAGAGGTGAGAGGAACAGAGGAATAGACCCCAGCGTGCGGCACGGGAAAGGGAAGTCGCTGATTAAACTGCCTGTGTGCACACACTGCACTGGCTTTCTCCGCGCGACAGATGGACTCCTGACGCAGCAGGTCACAGGATGGGCCAAGTCATTTTTGGCCACGTCTTCTCACACGGATCAGGGAGGAGAGGAGACGGCTGGAGACGAGACAATGAGCAGGATGGAAGGAACACAGAGCCAGGGCCAGGCCTAGACCTGATGTCTGTTATACAGAGCCACAGACACAAAACACAGGCAGCGCACATAGAAAAGACACATAAGGTGTGGGTCAGACGAACCAGACCGATCCAACGGGCCAGCTTCCTCTGGAATAATGGCACCATTCTGACTGCAAGTAAATGCAAATGCCTTATTCAAATTGCATTCACTGCACGAGGGCTGCATTCAAACCCTCCCTCTGTTCTCTGAGCTTCCAAAGTTTACAGACCCCAGTGAAGGTTGCTAATGAAGAGGAGCGTGAAAAAGGCCATGAAACTGGGTCACTAAAGGCCATGCATTCCAAGTCCCTGGTGAACAAAAAGAGGGAAATTGATCCTCAGCACTCTCTCGCCATCAATACGTTAGCCCGGTGGAACCGAGAAGCATTTTGTCTTGTCTTGCCTTTCAGTCCCATCATGGGACACAGTAAGGGCCAACCTTTGGCCCGGAGGTGGCTGTCCGGCCCCGAAGACTGGGGTGGGGGGGTCGGGGGGAGGAGGGGGCTTGCGGCAAGCAGCCAGAGGGATTACGGTGAATGATGTAAGCAGACCACCCTATAGCTGGGGGAGTCACATGAAAGGCAGCACTGGGCTCCCTTCACTCAAGAAGGCTGCCAGAGCCCCCGGTGCTTTCTGTCTGCATTGTTCCCTCCGGCAGGGGACAGGCCCTCCTGAAGGAGCAGAGCAAAATCAGGGACAATGAGCAGTTCCTCAAGGAGGACACTCAGTTCCACTCACTACTCTGTATGTCACAGCTTGCCATCAGCAAAGAGAATTTAAGTAATCACATTGTGCATGTGTACAAGGCTGTACATTTATGTATATGTTATATAAGGATATTTATTTATTATTATTAATAGTAGTAGTAGTAGTACTAGCACTACTAGTAGTAGTAGTAGTAGTAGTAGTGGTGGTGGTACATCATCATCATTTTTACTATTCATGCAGCTGTAATGTTTACAACCTTATAGCCCTGTAATTTAATTTTATATTGTTATTATTTTCTGCTTTGATGAAAGAGACAGAAGGGGCTGGTCATTAGTTTCTCGCCTGCAGTCCACATCCCCAGTACACACTCCTGGAGCACGAGGAGCCACTCCTTCTTCACAACCAAGAATATCCCAGTTTTACTTACTTACTGCCGCAAATGATGTCACTAATTCCTCTGAACCTGCTAATAAACGTTTGTGTCAACAGCCTGTAAATCTCAACTGCTTTACTGTAAGTAAAGCCTCAAATGATGTCACCCATACCTCTGAACTTGCTGATAAAAGCTGGTGTCAAGCGCCTGTAAACCTGTATTAAAAGTTTATTTTTTGAAGAGTTTAAACCATCAGCCTGCCATACACATGAACCTAGCCTGAGTGGTTACCTTGTATTTATTCTGAATGTTTATTTTTGAAGTTATTTTGAGTCTACTTTTTTTAACCACAGCCAAGTTTATGAGAAGGTATGAAGTTTGTTGCCACCTAGAAAACTGACTCAGACTGGCCTCTGCCATGCAGCCAAACAGACCCACATTATTTTCTCATTTAATTTCCTTTATGCAGTCTCATGCCACAACGCCGCTTTGTGCTTGATCTGCTGCCTTTGATTCTGTGACTCTCCAGCTCAGTCTCAGCTGAACTGGAAGCATACCTCAATGAAGTCGTGGACGAATTCCCCTCTGACGAATTTCTGAACCTCTTAAGGGTTCGTGTGGAAAGGACCAAAGACAACGGCTGCTCTGACATCTGACAAATGGTATGATGGAATCAGCCACTGGATCGTTACTCATCCCTTATATTGCAGCATTCCTGTTAAAGTCCCCTTTCAGCATGACACAGCATGGAAGTGAAACTTGAGCATTTCTTGGTGACTGTGGCTGAGTTCACGACGAGGATGGGGCAAAGCAGCCCTGAAGGACCTGCCATTTTTACAGTCTCATATGCGCCAGGCTGCGTGTGCTTACCCTGCCCGTTAACATAAACGACTTCTTTGAGCACCTCCTGCGGCACCGTGACATCGCGCTATACCCCAAAATCAATACACTGCAGTAATCCCTGTTCCAGACGAGACAGACAGCTACCTCCCGCTGGTCAGCAATGACTCTGCCTCTGTCTTTCTCTTTGTCTTTCTCAAACACACAGACACACATACCCTCTCTATGATTTCCTTAAAGAGGTTATGAAGTCCACCAAAGGGTGGGTTTTACAATCGCTGCTCCCGTAGGTCCACTGCTGTAGACCTTTTGTGTAGGTGAAGCCTAGCCAGGAAGGGGACTACACCTGTGGCTCCCCTGCTAACAGGCTCTGTGGTCTGAGGTGGCTGTATAGGAAAGGCAGGCCCTGGCCAGTAATTAACCCAGGCCAAGGGGATTCATTAAAGAGAGAGCTCTGCAGACCCCCAGACCAGGGGTTACAGAGGACACAGCTTTCTAAAAATAATGGAACAGCACTGTGCAGGGCTACGATATCGATGTGCTACAGTCTCTCTCCCTGTCTCTCTCTCCCACGTCTCCTGCCAGAGATTGAATGCGTTTATGATCAACGACTATTTTAATGCCGGTGTGGTGTAGTGAGCTGCGGATTAGCGACCACAGGCTTGCGGGCTCAGATCTCAGGGGAGGCGCTTTCATTTTCATTCTGAGGGCTGACATTAATGCACATGTATTCCGTTGTATTACCGGCAACTCAGATTCCTTGATTGCCTACTATGTCATGATATTCCAATATTCGCTGACACGGGTGAAAGCTAGATCTCCAAGCTTCTGCCATCAGCTTGATTTCCAGTTCAGACAGGCTTCATGCGTTCTCTGAGAGGAGTAATATACGGGCTGGCAGATGAGCTCTCCGCTGGACACATGAAACGCTACTCCCCCAGTTTCATCACGTCTGAGTACGGTCAGAAAGCAGAAGACATAACCTCTCACATCAAGCTGTCCAACGTGTGATCAACACATCAAACACATCACTCCGCAGCCAACTGGGAAACAGGGGGTTAGGTCATAGATGACCTTGCTCACATCCACAGACCAAAAAGCTGAAGGAAAGAGTCTGGAGCACCATGAACCCTACCTCTCTGCTGACTAAAACACAGCCAAACATCTAATCTTGATTCCTTTGAACTGGCTGTGAGTCACCATCACAATGCCTCATCTTCACATTAGTGCAGTTCAGTGTTACTAGTAACAAAGATCTCCATAATATATCCAACCCCATCTTGTTCACTTACTCTAATGGTTCTTTGTCATGTTGAGTTAAAGTTAACGGTTTGCACATTGTGGTGGAACTCCAGGCTTACAATAAACAGTAGATACAGTACATCCAGGAGACGAAACATTTCTGGGTGACATTGAGCAGCTGTAGTGATGTAATCCTAACAAACAATGCGCTGTCTGCCACTGTCTGACAATCCTGCAGACCTGTTCAGAGAAGTAATGACAGCGGCTCTTTTCAAAAGCGTTCAATATACATTTCATTGATCTCGGACCAGCATCACTACCTCATGGATCGATGTGCAATGTTTGATGTGCAAAACAAAACAAAAAGACAGCTGGCAGATTTCAACAAACACTCCAATCCCTCTATGCAGCCCCTGTGCCCACCCTTGGAGTTCACCATCTGAGAGACATGGAAATAAAGGATCGATCTAATTAGTGAAGCTCTGTATGTACAGATTGCAGAGGCAACGTGCACCAGCTTCCCCCGCAGTCACTGTTCGGAGTAATTTAATAAGTGGTTTACAAACCCAAACATTAATTAAATTCAATTAGCCAAGTTCCCTCTTGATATCCTGCAGTCCCCATGGAGAGAAACCTCTGCAGAAAAACCTGAGGTATTCATTTCCACCATACCAGCACTATCTATAGCCTCTAAACCTGAGGGGTACAAGAAGATGGTCTAACGTATACAGGAAATGCATTTGTCTCTGCCTGAGTCTGCATCTTGTGATTGAGCACCATATTTCCTCCCCGATCATACTGCAGTTCCTAAACTCAATTCAAGTGACAAACTTTATGGTTTGCCAATGAGACTGCCTTCGTACTGGGTAAAGGCCAGCCGGGCTTTTGTTTTTTCCCTTACTTTGCCTCCATTGCATGCTGTCAGTTGCTTTCCTGTTCTTCTAGGAGGGATAATAATGCCCTGAAAACTAAAAGCAAATCAATCTGCTCAATAAACCCACATTTATCTTTCTCTGTGCAGAACAAGAGGCCTCTTTCAAAATGGGTCATTAGGCTACTTTTCTTAAATTAATGATCCCTTCTACGGCTAAAAGTTCCAAAAGATCCATATTCTCCGCTGGATGAAGGACCTGAGACTTTGTTGTGGGAACACCAGATTCACCATTGCATTCTCTGGGTTTACTTTCTCATACTTTCACTTCAGAGGGCTTTTAGATTATGTAGTATTCTATTTTATATTCAAGAAGGTGTGAAAGACATTTGATTAAAATAACTGCAAGCACAAAACATGCAGAATTCAAATTAACGAAAGCTTTCTTTTTCATGTTTTACATAAATCTACATAAAATATTTAGGATTCATTGAAGTTTGGAGATTAAAAACAAATGGCAGCATGTCCACAGATTGAAAAATAACTTTATAAGAAGCCTGGTCCTTGTTAAAATTCATAACTGTAAAACAGCTATGATACCTGACAAAGCAGCTAATCGGAAATTAGACTTCAGAACCTTTGACAGAATGATAACTTGCAATATTTAATATTTATAAGCTCCAGATGAAGATGAAACTAAAATAATTAATCACAGTAATTGCTAGGAGTTTTAATTACACGGGATCCTTCTCTCATTACCAAAGTCCACATCCAGGGGAAAAAAAATGACCATGGCAAATAGAATGATACCAAGTTAGCACTTTCCATTTACTGACAGACTTTGCACAGTATGTGACTGCATTGTGAGGCATGCACTCAGATGCATTTCGATTTAGACTGCATCAGAGCCTTCTTTAGAATCTTTGGAACACTTTGATTTCATGATACATTTCATGATGTGATGGCACGAAGGAATGTTAATAAATAACTGTTTATTAACATCGTCAAAGGTAAATAAAAACAGTAATGAACAAACTAATTTACTTCCATACTTTTGCTTCCTTATTGTAATTATTCTTGTGAACCTGCAGTGCTGCAACATTTGCAATGTCATGTTGTTGATAAAGTTAACTACTGCTATCTAATAAAGGTAAGAAGGTGTGAATTATGTCTTAATTAACAAGATGGTGTTTGACACAGTGAAATCAACCTTTACAGTTAAATATCTGTCAGGTAATCTTTAACATCTGAAATGTATTAACTGAATGTGTGTGTAATCATTATTTACAGCTGTGATGGAAAGCAATTAATATACTGTTAAAAAAAAGATGACAAAAATTCAGCAGGTGGCATTGGATCAATGCACTAACCAGCAGTTATTTATTGGTAAGTCAGCCTGTGGTTTGTGATGTGGTGCATTGGCCTCCAGTGGTCTGAGTGACGGAGCGTACTGTATGAATCTGTCAGAGAAGAAAGGCCCCTGGCTGATTTTACCAACCTCTGTAGAGCCCAGGTTAGTCAGCAATAACATGCTACGCTGTGTGTGTGGTATCACGCCATTTCGGGAAGAGACAAAGGGTGGTGCTGTTCCAGTGATGTCGTGATACAAGGTGCAGCAAGGGAGCAGACGTGACTTGGTCTACATGCCAACTCCACCAAAACATCATCTTCTTTTAGTCCACAGGACAACTGCTGTGCATCGGTTTCTACTCCTCGCTGGCGGTGAACACAGCCAATTCCAATACATTTCCTAGAAAGGAGTCTTTTTGATTATCATATCATAAGGTTTGGCAGAAACACGCTGAAGAATAGGAGGGAGAGAACAAAACAGCTCTCTCCATTAAACTGTGTCACTCATACCCTTATTTCCATTTCACTCAAGGAAATGAAAGGATCTTTGAGAAAGAGAGGCATCATTTGAACTTTGACTATAAAGCGGGAACTTCAAGCTGATTGTAAATGATGCCTTTCTGTGGGGACCTGCCCCTTTAAAAAAACTCTCCACCAGAATGCACCTCTAGCTCCTGGTGTCACAGACTAATCTGAGATAATTACAGAATTTGAACTGGAGAGTCACTAATGACCATACCAGACAGCTGCCTGTAGACAGGGCAGGGGGGTAAAGCCAAGCGAGGCATGATCTCCACACCAAATTACAGCACAAATTCACGGCTGTATGGGGGAAAGCCACACTGTACATACTGTATATTTATGAGCAGAGCATCTCCCACTCAAACGCAATCAGAGGGTGTTAAACTGTCCTAATCAGTCAGCATGGGGAGACCGTAAAAACTTAATGAGGACTTCCACAGAGCCCATGCACAGTGTCTCATGTAAATCACTCCGGCTTCCACGCAGGCCATGTTGTCAAAAGCATAACCTTCCCCTCCACCTACATTCAGCCTGGATATCTGTGCTAATAATGCTTCATATAATTCAGTTTGAAAAATATGCCCATGCTGAGGCTTGACAGTGACAGTTCCAGCCCTGTGCCGGTTCCACACTGCCACAGCACCAGCCGCGAAAGGAAGAACAGCTTGGAGAAAGAGAGGGGGAGAGAGGGGGTGGGGGAGCTGCATCATGCAAGGCTGTGAGTTATTTCCCCATCTCTCTGGCAGGGGTCCCGAAAGCCACTCCGCTCCATGGCGAAGGGAGGGGGTACGAGCAGACGCTGGCTCGTATCAGCAGTCAAAAGGATGCTTAATGATGCTCGGTGCTTCTGCTTTGTGTGTGGGTTTCTGTGGTTACGCCCACGTCCAGAATTTCTCAACCGGGCCAGTTCATCTGGTGTAATGGCATTGTCATCTGCGAACACACAATGTGGGTGGCTCCCAACTGAGTTAAAACTACGGTGACGCTTAAAGAAACAGCTAGCTCATTTTGCATTTATCATTGAGTTACACGAGAAGCAGAGTCCAGAAAATCAATATCAGATGCTCTACAATGGCAGCAGATCCAAATTTATACCATTGTTTATCACTGCACACATTCTGATGTTTGTAAGTGCTTTTGGCACCTGGCTAACCAGACCTCGGAGTGCCTCCAAAAAGGGTGAGAGGGTTATAAAAATAGCCCTATAAAATTGCTTCAATAAATACTTATCACTGTGCTCTAAGTGCCCTCTCAAGACTGAGACACAACAAAAACACCAACAACAACAGAGGAAAAATATGGCAGCCATCAGACACAAAAACAGTCACATACACTGGTACACAAATACACACACATGTGTGCCTGCAAATCAAGATGATTCAACCATCCCCCTCCTCCCCCACGCAACTCTTTAAATCTCTTTGAAGGCAGCATTCTGGAATGTGGGTCTTTTACTAATCAGGTGGCAAAGAGGACCATTGAGAAAGTGTCAGAGTGTTTGCAGACAGGAGAGGTGTTCGCACAGACATGAATATAAAGGGGCTCTTATATGTGGAGGGGGTCCCCCATGCCTGCAGAAGGGAGACAAATAAAGCGCCTTCATGGTGCATACTGCAAACAGACCTAAAGGACAATATGAAGGAAGTGAAAGAAAAAGGAGGGAGTGGGTAAGGGCGAGAGGGAGAGAGAGCCTACAGAGGCCTTGGTGATCCTGGAACAGTGTGCAAACATATGGGCAGAGGGGTGTCTATGACAAGCATGTCATCCCAAAGACAACTTAGAGCCTAATAAAGTCTTTGTCCTTTAAAATAAATGCATTCCCCATGCTGTTCTTGCTTCAAGAATTGGACTGAGTTCATATTTCATAAAAATCAGAAAATGACCCGCACTGTGCTGTACAATCATCATATTCAGGTCCACCTTCCCAGAGAAGCGCTGTCAGCACTCGCAGTGAAGAGCAGCTAAAGAGGCGGAACAGAAGGGTAAAATGAAAGCTGCGTATTGGGCTCCTCATATCAGGTCAGCAGCCACATGTTTCTGATACCCGGGATAGGCGTGCGACACATCAAAGGGAACATGAAGCTCAACGCCCTCAGAACCAAGGGTGGAAATGCAAATCTCCTTACCGAGAGCTACACTTACGGCATGCTTATGCCAACATCCAAGATTGACACTTTTATTATTATCCAACACAAATAAATAGCTTCCATCCATAGCTGAGACAGAAAGCCATTCAATGAGGCTCGTGTCACTGATTTTTTGTTGTTTTCTTAGAAGGAGGAGGGCTCCATGTACTTAATTGTAATGCTGAGGGAAGCTTTAGTGGTCATGTGAGATCTTTCGACTGCACCGATATCAAATGCTTCACACATTTCTTTCCTTTGGCAAGGATAGCATTCGAAAATCCACTTTTGCCTCCAAAATAGTCTGTACCCTAGGGCTGTAGCTTGGAGACTTGTCTCACCTCTAATACCAATTAGATGCTAGCCAAATTTATTTTCTGCTGCCATTCTGGGGTTTGGAGAGATTGCTTCTAGCTTTAGAGTTGAGAAAACCACACACGCAATGCTGAAGTATTCAAAGACATGCAAACACTGTTTGCAGTTTTCTAGACTGACAAGAAATGAAAAAAGTTCCCTCTGTGTCTCTGCTGCAAACTGAATCAGGATTAATAGTGTTTTTAAAACTTCACATTCTACAAAGAGAACCACTCTTGCAGTGCAGATAGGTATTAAATACATGTTTTATTCATGAATATTCCTATTGGAACACTGCACGTGTCCCATCTCTGAATACAAGGTGACAACTGGTTCGGAAAAAAAGGGATTACAGGAATGTAAATAAACTTGAGTCACATTAAGATATTTTCTAATCTGAGGAAGGATTAAGTGCTGATACCCTGCCAGGCGTAGTATAGATCAAATGGTAAAACAGAAAGCAAAATCTGCCCGTTGGTTCCACTGCTGTAAGCCATGTTATTTGAGAGGATTGTACTTTTCTGACACAGATATCCACAGAAAGGTTCACCTCATTACTGACAGCTAAAAGCACCGGCAGGACTGCTCCTCTCCGAGCCGCCTGCAAATGAACCAACAGCCCATAGCCGATTCCAATGCATATTTCCAGCCATTAAAATGAAGAAACCAGCCAACAGAAAACAAAAGCCTGTGCTTAATAACAGCTCAACAGCCTCTGACATCAGTCTGCAATGCTGGAGGCTTTGTCTTTGTTCAGCTCTCCTCTGCCATTTCCAGAAAGACCTGGGTTTTTTATTGCAGGAAGCGTTCTCATTATCACACACACAGATCATAAAAAGCCATGAAAAATCCTAACCCATAAATCCAAAACGCGATAAATCACTGTGAGAGAATGCAAATCAATAGCTGGTTGGGCGGCCATCGGGTCATGTGATCTTCTAGAGGCAGGGCTAGTTTCAGGCACCAGAGCAGGAGAGGTACGAAACCATCCAGTTGATGAATGCGTTCACGATTGCTGGACCCAACTCTCAGAACAACTGCAGCTCGCAGAGAGAAATGCGCGCTACAGTCACAGATTAATTTTTGTAGTCCCGGAAGAGCTGAGAGATTAATGACTTTCGGCACCTCTGCTGGCACGGCCTGCTGGGTCTGTGTAAACTCGGGATGCTCACCAAAATCTGGATATTTGGTTAGCCATTAATGCAAGATTAACAGGTGAACAAATTAACACTTAAATGATTCCACATTTTATGTTTTTAGACACAGAAGGACAAAAGTAGCAAAGTAAGAAACCAACACAGCCCAAGCACCCATTAGCACCACCGGATACACTTAAGATAATGCAGTAGTTTCTCCTTTCTCTCTGCTATTTTTGCAAGCTAGCAAGCAAGTTCAATATCAAATTTTGTTACAGAGGACTCAGCAATTATTAGTAAAGATTAACCAGACAATCATTACCATTCAATTTTTAGCTGTAATTTTGGGCATTAATTGTATAGTAACTGTTATTGGCACATATTTCTAACTGCTATTTCCATCCCTACTACAGACACAACAAAGCAAGCATGCCTCTTCAACCATGCGTTCTCACCTGCACACTAATTTGATTATTATGCAGATGAACATCGCTGTGGGTCTGCACAGCACACTTGGTCACAAGAAACAGTCTATAAATACAAGATACGCTCAATCTAACAGCTCCAGTTCCAGCCCCGCCATATTAACACAATCTGCCCCTGGACCCCACATGAAATATTTCACAAAAAACGCTTTGGGCTGGCAACAAAGATGGGCTTTAATTAACAAAGGCCTTCCAGCCAAGCAGCGTTCACTGAGAAAAATCCTATCGTTTTCTTCTCTGACATGCCGCACCGATAGCGAGTAGCTGCTGAAGACATTCTATAGGACTTTAAACACAGGTTCCATCGACGCACAGGAAAACACAGCCCCCCCCTCCTTCCCCGGCTCATTTACAGGTTAAGCTCAGCTATATTCCCGAGTGTGTGTAAGACAACAAACAACCCCATAACAGCAAGAACAAGACTACTGTCGTGAGAAAATGCATTCACAGGGCCACACTGGCTCTGTGTGGGAGAAAGCACCAGGCTAAAAGCTCTACCCATCTCAGATGTACACCAGTCTGCCATGTCTCCTGCGCGACTCAAGGTAAATCAAAAAGGAGCACGTCAACAGCAGGGCTTCCTGTAAGCCACTCAGTCAGTTAGTTTCTTCTCCTCTAATTCTGTGCCTTGTGGCAACTACCAAGAGCTTGGCACTTTCAGTCACAACTTACAGCGTCCCGTTTCCTTATCTCGTGTCACAACAACCCACCACCCTGCGATGGCCAGAGCTACAGCGTACACAGGAGTGAGCAAGTGGGAAAGGAAACTATACCCTGGGCTCATGTGCTGATTTGCAAAACACGGGGAGACGCCTTGTTCTCCGTCTCACACCGTGAGTGACATCTTATCGTGCGGCAGCTACTCCCAGCAAGCGCCATGCTTCGCAGCATGTGGCAGCATGTACTTTACAGCACCGTTGGAGGGGGGGCTGGGGGGGCTGGTGGGGGGGGGGGGTCGGGGTACCCACAACGCAGCTTCCACTGCACTCCAAAGGAAAAAAAAAAAAAAAAAAACACTGCTTTGTGCTCAAGTCTGGTAATCATCTTTATTAGAGGAACAGAAGCAGATTTGCTTTGCATAACTTCGTCTGTGCAACGGCTGAGGAGAGAGTGACGCTGCACTTCTCATGTAGGGCACGGCGGTGGAGGGGAGGCGGGCAGGGCACCGCAGGGGAACGCATGTGGCGGCACAGCAGCGCCGGCGCCTCTCCTTGGCTGCGTGTCCTGTCCTCCTCTCCCGCGGGTCCCAGGCTCGCATGCAGAGCTAGCTCCAAGCTAAGTCAGAGCCGGAGTATGATAAGTACACGGACAGCACAACTCTGCACTGCAAATAAATTATATTTTACATGTGTATGCGTGTGAGCATATAAACTCGGATGACATGTCAGGTTTGACCTTATCTGTAGGTGTAATTAAATATTTACTGCACTGCCTGCTGCTGTTAATAATATCATACTGTTGTGGTACTTGCGGTACTAATGTTGAAGTGTTCTAACCTGGGAAAGGTGAATGGACTCATTGGTAGAATTTTGACAAACACGACTGTCTCTTTGCCAGTTCCAGAACTCTGTCCCAGAATAGCCTGCAGACTGCAGAACTGCAGACAGGAGGCAGCTCTCTCTGTGCTGCTCCGGGTAAATTCTGCCCCTTAGCACTGTTCCAGGATCATCTAGCTCAGCCCCAACCATTATGTATAAAAAATCTGAAACCGATCCAGGGTCAGTAATGCTTGAGGGCTGCATATATTTTCACCCTGTGATCTGAGCGTATGTGTGTGTGTTTGTGTATTGAATTGAGACCCCTCTCTAGCTGCCTCTAGTCACACCGCTGTGTGAATATCTCCCTCACTAGTTTCAGAGACACAGATGCGTGAAATCTGTTGTGATGCCCCCTCACCAAAGGGCCTCATCTCTGACTACAATGGACTTGGACTCTTAAACACAGCCAGTCTCAAAGCTTTTTGTGTTCTTCAGACATGTCAGCAAGACTGCAGGATAAAACAGGTCTTTCTTTCCATATCACACATATGGGAAAGCACCCATCCAAATAATAAAGCACAACATAAAATCATACAAAACTCACAGATGTTACAGATATCAAAAAAAGCACAACAATGACTGTCTTAATACCGAAAGGCAACCTGTCCTACATCATTACAGAAGAGCAGATTCCGTGCCTGAGGGTTTACAAAAACAACAGTTTACATGTTTCTTTTAGGCCCTGTGTCGAAATCTGGAACACCAACGTAATAAAAATGTGTGAACAAGGTTATGATGCCTCAACACATGAAATATTGAGAAAAAGTGACCTGCTTTCTATTTGGAGCCTTAAAATATGTTCTGCTGGTTTCACTGACAGGAGTAGGACAGCAGACTTCCCGAGACTCTCCTCTGAGAGTGAGCTTCGCACTCCTTGCAGCTGCAGTTTCAGCGCTCTTCCGTCCAGTTCTCAGTAAAAGCCCCTACTCGATCTCCAAAGACAATCTCCGTGCATTATTTTGTGTGCGTGTGTGTTGGGGAGGGGGAGTGATGTTAGCATAGCGGTCTCTATGGGCAACCAGAGAAGAATCCCCCTGCTGCTCTGGTGAATGTCGCTGGGAGGAGAGGACAAAAGACAATCTTCTAGGAATTATTCTAATTCATTTTGTGGATGAGGTTTGGGTAATCTCCTCAGAGAGAGGCCCAGCACAGAGGCAGTGTGTGACAAGACTCCCAACTGTGGAACAGCCACACGGGCTTCTTGCTAACCCAACAGATTTGTTGGCATAATTTTCTTACAGGGCTTCGTTTTGACCCGAGACAACAACGCAAAACACTAAAGTGTGGGAGTGCTCTTTCAGCCAATATTAACATCCATAAGGTTGCACAATGCCAGTGAGCAATACTCTGTCCATCAATCATAGGCGTGTATTTATTGTTAATCTGTCAGATGATCCCCATTCTCAGGATAAAATTAGCGGTCCATACTTGTTTGACACAGAAGCCCAGGGCCAGAACACACTTTAAGGGCTCAGCCCAAAACATACAACCCAACATTCAGCAGCAAAACTGGAACCACTGTGGTACATACAACAATATACCCTACACAGCCAGCAGGATGTGAGACTATCTGGAGCTATCTGAGCTTCCAGCCCCATCGCAAAGTGGACATGTTTCCTTCTCCAGGCTTTATGATTGTGCTGACCACATTAAATGTTCAAATCCTGTGACAGTTTCACATTGCCAACAGGCATATCTGAACGTGAGCCTGAAAGGATTCTTACAGCATGCTTACAGCTAAATTTCTGATTTGTGATGTTCCAAGAACAATAACCAAGATTAAACGCAACCCAGTAAATGCAAATAATACAGGTTTGCTGTTGTCACAGACTTGAAAAGCTACCATCCAGCTAACTATGCCATATCAAGTTTCATAAATTGGCTTTTTGCAGGCTCTTCTGAAACGCTGTTTCTCCTTGACATTAGTGTGTTTACTATTACAACAGCCACTCTTTTAATAAGCTCCATTACAAATGCTAAAATGATAATTGTTCTTGGCTGATTCTTCGCATTTCTTCACCATGCAAAGCACTTCTCAATCAAGTTTGAGGCGCGCCCAACTTGACATTGGTAATGAACCAGAACAAACAATTATGACGCTATACAACAAGATAACAACGTGATTAGTATCTATCTACGCAGTTCTGTTTTACGTGTTTTAAAGTTGTTTAAAATCTCGTGTGTGTGTGTGCTGGGCTGTGCATGCGTGTGATTATCTCCGCCGCACCGGTCCCCTAGCAATGACTAGGATGTGAAGACAGTTTGCATCGTCAGCCGGACAGACCCGTCTGACAACTTAAATGTCTGTATAACACTGTGACTGGGACACCCCGCACAAGATGCATCACTTCCGACATAAGCACCTGTAGTGAACATCTACAAAAACGCCTGGTTTTCCTCTGCGGTTACAGGACCACAAACTCTGCAACGCAGCCTTTGTCTGGTTTGCGCATAAACATACATTGTATACATTGTATAGACATGTACAGAGGAAGGGCTCCCACCCTTTAGATAAAGATATCGCAACTTCAATTAACGTTTTAATTAAGAGGTGTTAAGTTTTTACTTACGACAGTTTTCTTCATCGCTGTTGTCGGAGCAATCGTCATCGTCGTCACACCTCCAGATGGATGGTATACATCGTTCGTTTTTGCATTGAAATTGACCATTTTCACAATCCGTTTTTGTCCCTGTGTTAACAAAAATAATTTTAAGAACGCGACTTTACTGCCGTTCACAGTAAGAATGTCACGTGTTACGATTCACTTCCCAACATATCAATACAAAGCCAAATACTTCCTCGAAATATTGCGCAAGTAGGGCTATTTATCATTTAATTATGACATACTAGGGTATAGGGTTACTTTGGCCACATTTACTCATTTGAATCAACCTGTATAAGTAAGTAGCTGGTTAGGACGGATTATGTACGTAATCAGTAGTGGTCCACTTGGCAATCGGAAGACCCCACTAGTGAACCCGTAGGACAGTATGACAGAATGTAAAAACAGACAAAATGAAGCTGTAATTGTGTGATAATTATTAACTTGACGTTTCCACTTCTTCAGAAATCGTTACGTTGAATAATGTCTGTTTCGATGTGTTTGGCACAATGAAGTGCTGAAACTGAAGAACGCTAGACTATAAGCATTAGCGAATCCGTTTACATGCAACGTTAGCTAGGTTATCAATTTGCTCATATATTGTAATGAAAATGAAACGGCTAAGACACTGCCCCCTGTGTATACGTAGTCTGCATAGCTAACAATTAAGCGAAGGTGAATGCTTCCCTCTTCAGAGAAACTGTCATCCTTCCACATGGACACGGACACGAAATCAATATCTCAGTGATAGCTCAATTGCACGAGATATACGAAAGACCAACTTTACAAACGTGTAATGCGCTGGTTACAACATAATTTGTAGTTTTAAACAGGCGATCACAGCATCAGCCACTGTTACAATGAAAGTGTGCATCAGCGCTCCGGCTCCGCAGCAACCCCATTCATACAGCGAAATGACCATTTTTTTCCAAGTTCAAACGGAAATGCTACGCACCTTTTGAAGAATGTAGCTCCATTAGTAACAAATGTAACAACATTAGCTTCCCTATTTCTGTCCACATCTCTTAAAGAGGTGAATTGTGTTCATGCAAAAAATAACAAACAAAGCCACCCTACGTTTCCCTTCCTTTAGCAACGCTACCGTGCTACCTCACTCACTGTACCCTCTCCTGCCTCACGAGCAATTTGAATCTGTGACGATGACGTTTATGGGCGGGATTATGCCTGCAGTAATGTAGCAAAAAATATATACATCACACGCGGCCGGCGTTAGTGACCTGTATTTTCGGACTAGTGGACTGTAAATAATTTTATTTAAGATACGGTGGAAAGAAGAAATTTATTGCGAAAAACATTAAACCCCAGGTGAAAGTAGAACCAACTTCTTATTCTGAGATCGAGGACGCGTTGGCAGACCTTGAAACGGGTTGATCTGCAATTGATAAAGACCTCAAATTGAAATGTAAGCGCAGAAATTTATTGCATAAATTCAATATGCATACATATTGAAACGTGTTTTTGATTTTGCCGATTTGATTTTGGATGATTCACTAACTCAATTTCCAAAAAATGGTTTAAAATGCAAAAGATTATATGGTGAGGTCTATATATTGCTGTTCAAACATGCATATGACAGGCAAATATATAGAATATTGGCTGATTAAAATTAAAATACCCAGTGCATGTATCAAAGGGAAGATGAATATATGCCACTGCATTTTTGACCACGATTTCCTTTAACACATTGCAAACATAACTTGTAATAGGACTGAGAGGCCTGCATATGATCAGCTTGGGGCCTCACATGAATTGGAGCAGAAAGCGTAATTCTTTAAGTCTACCATCCCCAATGGACTCTCCCCTGAAGTAAATCAGCTACAAGAATACTAAAACCAAGCCATATGTACAGATTTACTTTTACAGTAAAATCATGAATACAAAATTGAACTAAGTGATAACAACAATGTTAGTGTAGTGTGCCTTTGATAATGTGTCTCTCTCTACAAAAAGCATAACTGTTTTGTGTACTGTTTTAGTATATTTTCTAAAAGAATGTAGATCAACAAAAGTAACTCATTTCCCAGCTCATTGAGATGTTAATTCTTACCTTGTTGCATTCGTAATCTGACCTGAAAAAAGCTCTGGACTGTCACATAAGCATCATTTTAGCCTGTCTGACTTTTTTTTCCCTTTTACTTCATTGTGGCCTGTCCTCGAATAGGGGTGACATCAGAGAGGACAGGAAGGTGTTCACCTTAGCCTCCTTTCAGAGAGGACCTCTAGAAGTGCTGTTGCCAAGCTTGAGACCCAAAGAGGAAAGATGTCTTGTCAATACCTGGCCAACTGCCCCAATCTGTTGTGCAGCTGAGCAGGATTAAAACATCACTGAATCGAAGGATGTTGCAGAATCAGGGAGGAACCATCCACAATGTAAACTGTACACAGGCACTCAGTGAGCTTTCAACTCTGCAGTCTTAATCAGGTATTACAAACCATAAGAAAGTGAAAAATGGCACAGTCATTCCAAAAGTGCAAAATAAAATGGACAGAATCGATCCTATAGTTTATCCTATAGTTTACAGTTACAGAAGCAGTTGTCCAATTTCAATTTAGTTGTAAGATTATTACTAATAATGTTAAATGCATATTTACATATCAAACAAACGAGGTTTCTACAGAGTCAGCAAGCAAATCATATTGAACCATCTGTGTAGCTCAGACCTGGAACGTCTGAGCATTTCCATCAGCCTCTATCATAGACTGGTTTTGTATCAAATTTGTGTCATTTTTCCCTGTACCGCTGCCATTACAATGATTGGCACATGTCAGCTATGGCCTGTTCAGTAAGAGAAAGAGAAATCCTGGCTGGCCTGTCCTGGATGCATAGATGGATAGACAAAGGGATTGCTAGATATAGAAATGAGAAGCCTTTACATATGTTGCATGTGATCAGTGAACAAAAAATAAGAAAATTCCAAGATCTGTGAGCATAATAAAGTAACTTTACTATAATTTCCTTTCTAAAGTCTTCTGCAGATTTTGAAAAAAAAGGTGGATTACTTACCAGGATACTATAAATAGCCGATCAGCACCCACCTCTCATAACACTCTATTGTCCAAGTACAAAGGCCAGATTGCAGTTAGCTTCTACAAAACGGATAATCCTTCAAGCTTTTTCATTCAACAGGAGTTGATTAAAGGCAAGCTTGAGTGGCTGTTTTGTTGCGTACTGCAAATTCTTTTGTTCTCTCCTCCAAGGAAGTAGAAACAAAGTGCATATCAACAGTTAGAGTGTTACTAATTATGCATTTTCCAAATTTCTGTGCTCTGTTGTCTTTCTGTCGTGCAATTAAATATTTACATGGCATCTGCGCTTTCCAACTGTCTAAGTTATAAATAATGATTTCTATAATCATGACTCATAATACTGAGGATCTTTTTTAAAAGCAAAGTACACTGACCTTGCATATTGCCACTTAGTAGACACCCTTATCCAAATCGACATACAAGGTGTGAGTACATTTAACGTTGTATTTATGCTTTTGACATCCAGAAGATAATCCAAAGCAATATACAAGTAACTGACTGCAGGACAGCAAAGTACTTGTATGCTGAACCATTACTGAATTTTTTTTTTTTGGAATGATTATATTGTACCATGTACCATATTAAAAATGTAAATAGCAAATATGATAGATATTGATTACCACATATCTTATTCTCTCTCCTTCCTATAAACACAGTTATACAACCATATGAGCACATATATCTGTATTATTACAGTAAATATAATACAGTTCTCATTTAAATAAGAAAATGGGTGTTTTTGCTTAATAATGTGTAACAATGTTCTCTCTTACTAGAGATCCCATGGGAATTTAATCTCTCTATGACTCAAAATGAATAAGCAGACATTGTTTTGACTTTGCTTGCATGATGCTGACAGTTTTGTTATGGTGTATGTTTTTAAAAGCAATGGCCAAAAAGAAGAAATTTTTTATTATATTTTTTTGTTTGTTTTGTATATCCCCAGAATCTAAAGCAATTTCACACCCTGGCTCTTTGCACTTCAGACTCAATTTCAGGACGCATCCTCTTGTTTCCAATTCTTTTGTTTGTTTGATGCTTGTTTTTTTGTTAGGGTTTTATTTTTCCCCTTGACACCGCTGTATTCCAAGGACATGCTCTGTCGAGTTAAACATCTACATTTTGTTGAAAGCGGAGGGGTTCTGAGAGCATTTAAAGAATGTGCTCACCGTTTCCCCCGCTTTCCTGTCTCCTGCAGTCACAGGAGCTGATGGACAGAAGGAAGCCAGGTGGTGTGAGCTGGAGAGAGAAAGAAAGAGAGAGAGAGAGAGAGAGAAAGACAGAATACTGCCCCCTCCTCTTCCTACCCAAGCCCAGGCAGGCAGGGCAATCCTCTGCTCCCCCCGGGAGGATGGGGCTCATTGGTATGAGAGTCAGGAGTACATGTGACGGGAGGGGGGTGGCAGAGGGGGGGATGGCAGCCTGTGATGTCGGGGTCAAATGTTCTTATGGCCTTTTACGGCTTCCTAGGGATCAGCAGACAAAGCCCGTGTCAGACGTCACTCTGATAAATCTGAACGGAAGCAACAGTGCTTGCTTCAGACACATGGTGCCCCCCCCGCCCAAGCTTGTGTGCAAAAAAAAGAGATGATTTGTGTCTCGGTGCGGGAGGTTTACAAAGGCATTAATCTGCTGATCCCCTCACCTTTGTTTCATTTTCATGCCATTCTTAGCAGCCCGATCGTAATAATCACACTAAATGATGATCAACTTGTCTAAATGCAAATTCTAAACGGCATCATGGACGTTGATCTTGCAGCAATTCTGCATTCTGGACAATAAAGAAAACACATTTTAGAGATGGTTTAGTATGGATTTATATGAGGTCTTTTTTTTTTTTTATTAAATATCGACATTTAATGGGGATTTTTGGTTTGGTTTGGTATGCATACATGGCAGGCCACAACAGGCGTGGGTGGAGTCAAATATGTCATTTTTTTACATGTCACAGTGAAGGGACAGGATGACAGAAAGCCCCAGTCTTGAAACAAATCAGTCTGACAGTGGCATACACCTACGTGTTCCTCCGATTTTAAGAAAACGACACTGAAATTTTAAAAAAAAAAGTTAAATTCCTGTTGTTGACCTGCCTCTCAACATTTCAAGCAACAAGGCTGACACATAATGAAAAATGTGCCTGTGGTCTTGTGCTTCCTGTGGAGTCCCTACCCTTACAGAATGTCAGCTCAGACCTGGGTTCACTCGCCTGAAATATGCAATTTACAATGGGATTGACAGAGGAAATCAGTCTGGCTCCACCGAAATAAAAGTATAGTAGCTGACTCAGCAACACATAAAAGTGAGTGATGTCATTAGCTGTAGCCTAGATCCTTCTCTAGGGTGGGCTGGGTCGTGTATCCTGGCTGAGATATACAGACACAGGTATTATACAGATCCTGAGTGCGACCTGTGATTCATGGTAAAATGTCTATTGTACCATATGATGCAGGTAGGAATGAAAATATAGAGAAGTAAACTGGGTAAAATAAAGAATTGTGATTGAATGTGGATGAATTAGCTCACACTGTAGCCGATGTCCTTTCGCTGTGAAAGCAGGCAAAAGATGGGTATGAACCACTGATACACAATAAATCCAGAAAAATGGCTGAGATATTACTTTCCTGCTCCATATATCTATACACTTTACACTTTACGGACATATAAAACATGGCGTATATGGCTATGATTAAGCATTTTAGAAAGATATCTCTGCTACAAGATCTCTGCTAGCTTCCACCATGCAGCACAATATCTCGTGTATCTCAATATCTAGGTTTATATTCTTCTGAGCAGACAGACTTCTCTGGAGTGATTTACAAGTGTGCTGCTTTGCAGTTTACATTCATGGCAGTTTTTCATGTCAATTAATTCAGCTATGGATTTTTGCCGAGTTTCCACTTGACAGTCACAACTGCAGTATCTTCCTATGTGATTTCAATTCCCGAGTCCAACCTCTTCTCTGGTCAGCCAAATATCATTACATTACATATTTCCATAATTGGGGCCTTATCTAATCTTATATCTAGATAGATAGCTTACCTAGAATGGGATACTATGTAGATATTCTTGATATACATGTTATCCTTTTATACAGCTGAATTCCGGCTATGCACCTTGCTTAAGGGGAGAAGAGCAGTGCCCCACCTGGGAATTGAACTGGAATTGAGCTCCTTTCCTCTCAGCCACGCTGCTGCCCTGTACTGCTATACTGAATGTCGTTTGTTTGATTCTGTACACACAGATGAAACAGGTGAGGCTGCAGCTCTTGAGGCCTCCCCCAACAGGCAATCATCATGCAGTGATATATAGACACAATTTTCACCAAACAAAACGCTTATGACAGCACACACACTCAGGGAGATAAAATATACTTTGACGCAGCACACGGTGGGGCTCCTGCCATCCCCGATAACATCTGGGTCAGCCGTGAAAGCAGGACGGGTGGTTAGACAGCACCGAGTCACACCTGGCTAATCAGCGCACGGACTGTTTCACTGAGGCTTGATTGTAGCCTTCCTCTCCTCTCGCATTCTGTTTCACGCTGTGTACTTCACAGCAGCGATGGGTCGGGGAACATCCGAAACAATGGAGCCCCGATGCTTGATTCTCAACACATATGTTTCAGCCGCTCCACAGCATAATCAGCGCTATTGATTCAGCAAGCACCGCATGCTGGGAGCGAGCCTTCTAAACAACCAGCTCAAAAGCCCGCTCCTTGCCAGGGGGTGGGGCAGGGGGGGAGGGGCTGTGCAGGAGAAAGCTTGCTGGACAGGAAGTTGGAGAGAAAAGTTACTGTTTTTACTCAACGAGGACGTTCCCTCACAGGACCATCGTGTTCTTTTCTGCTGCATTTTTCTCGCTTTCGTATTTGATTAACTGATACCCAGCTTTGCGCCGCATCACGTCTGAGAAAGAGAGAGAGAGAGAGAAAGAGCCCTGCCCCTCTGCCACAGTGCAGTCTGTGATTCCTTAGATTACATCCCTGCCAATTCCTGCACCTGTCAGTCTTATCTCATAATAAATGCCACATCATAGAGCAGTGATTTATCTGACGCTTCCACACTGCTGCACCAATAGCCAGGCCGAGTGTGAGCAGACATTTCGCTTTAAATTGGTGTCATCTGCGGTTCCAGCTGGCATTTGCAGTCAGATCAGTCCTTTTCTGCATTTTTTTTGGTCAGCCTCCAAAACCTCTGCAGGGGTTCTTGCATTCCCACTGGCATCACTGCTATGGCAGCATAGCAGATTCATGCCCCCGAAAACTGGATTAAATGAAGAACTGTTAAAACCTGCATCCAATCTTCATTTAGAGTACAGTAAGCATTTGGACATCTGATTTAGTTTATCCTCAATCTCACAAAAAAAGACAAAAATCTGGTGATGTCTCTGGTTTGGTGCACAGAGCCCGAGAGGAGACAACCTGGCAGCAGCTTGCCACCGTACCATTCACAAGTGAATGCTTTATTTTACACTCTCCACATTATATAATCGATGATGCATGTTGTCCATGCCAAAATAAGTCCTTCTATTAAAGCCCGCAGATCAGATAGTGGGTGAGTAACAACCCCACCAACGAATTCTGAGCAGTAGTTTCCTCATGGAATAAACTTTCATTAATCTGTCAGTGTCAGACTAATCTGTTTCAGGTATATGCTTCCTACATATAGCCAAGCAGTGCAGCGAAATAAAGCTGATTTCACAGATAGGCCGAGGTATACTGATGGTCCACATTTTTTTTTTTTCCTGTGAGATCTGTTTCCCGGGGATGGGGTTTTATCTCTTTGGTTATTAATGCCTGAGTCGTATCGAGCAGAGGTAAGCCCAATATTTTCCATTACGGTTTTGAGATCATAGATGAATATGGTCGGCTCAGTTGATTTTTACTTTCTGCGGTGGGCACTTCATTATATAGCGCGCTCCTGAGAGAACACTCAGGGGAGGCTGTGATTCAGGAGCAGATGTTTTGGCATTCTCTGTGAGGAATGACTTGAGTGCTGTCATAAGAGCACAGCAGCCCGCTGAGAAACGTGGGGTCCAGCAGCGTTAGAATTACAGGCTAACACTGACTCACAAGCCCACATCAAGCAGGAGCAGATTCTGACGGCCATCAAAAGTCAGCACCATATCGTACGAGGAAGGTTGAAGTCCTCCTAAACCGTCCTACACTTCAGACGTCTGCCACGGTGACTGACAGCTAAAATGTCGCAAACTGGCAATGTCATTCAGCACAGCAGCATCATGGGTGAACAGTGGATTGAAATATAGGATGCACAGGGCCTCAGTAAAAGCTGTGAGTACATGATTATTTATTTGCTCGGCAGGCTGCCATATTCAGCACAATTTGCGTAGCTTGCATTTTCATATACCATCGGCTGATACAGCCTGATATTTACTCAGGCAGCTGAGGTTAATTGCCTTGTTTAAGGGGCACAATAGCAGTGGTGCCCCACCTGGGAATTGAACATATAATTGAACCAAGGGAAAATTTTTCCATGTGATAGGGACTGTATCAATAAAGATTGTAATGGCAATTTGCCAATCAGTGAGCAAGTGAATCATTCAGATATACTTTGTTGCAACAGATATACTTTGTGGCACAAAGCCTCCAGTGGTCCATCTAAAAATAGGCAGCATGTCTGCTAAGGTGTCTTCCTAACATGCAGTTAGCTCCATGAAGATATACAAGTTAGATCTATTACAACCATACCCTGGTCAGATTATGTACTGATTTGATTGATTCAGATTTGATTGACTCAGATTTCTTTCAATAAATCAGCATAATGTGATTTATTACGATATGACAGCAGCTTGACCGATAAACAACATTAAATTGCACTTAAAAATGAAAGTACAATAGATGTAGAAAATGTGGTATTCCATAGCATTGCCTTTGAACAAATGCCGTTATCAAGTGAAAGCAAAAAGGAAAATCATCTGAGTGAGAGGAATGTGAAAATAGCTGCATCTTTGTGAGTAGTCATTAATGTGACAGGGAGCATACTAAAACTCCTTATTATGTTGTTACCTGAAGATAACATGAGATGATTTACTTCAGGCCCAAATTTAACATGTTCCCCAAGAATGAAAGTTTGAACAGATACAATTACACCATGGATAAGCCGCCTCATTTCACTTGAAAGGTTTTCTGCCGGTAATGAATCCATTTTCTTTTTTTTCATGAATTTGGTGTAACAGATACCAAATCAGAATCATCCTTCTCTGCTCTTTCTTTGATGGGGAAGATGAGAAGAGGTTGACTAATAAAATATTCTTAAAATTTCACAGTGGAAAGCCAATAATGCTCGATCCATGCAAAACAGCATTAAGGCCATCTTAACTAAAAGATCGAGAGCGGGCTCACGGGGAAGCAAGCTGATTAGTTCCCAAGCAGTTTGTTGAACAAGCTGGTCATGCTATTTTCACAAACAAACAGAAATCTGTTCCCGCCTGAGCCCAAGGATTAAAATGGTGCCTAAAGCCTTCAGGAAACACCTGCATTGAAAGAAATGGTTCACGCTAAAAGAGCTTGCGGGGTATTGATAAGCCGGCCTTCCGCATTTGAATATTGCTAAGTCTCCAAAGAAACCTTCCATTAAAATTTACTAAGCATCTTAAAAAATAGTTTCTGTCAAACCGAGAAAGAGGGCAATTTTATATATTTTTTTCCATTTTTCTTTCCACACACCCACAAGAGTACCTTTTCGATTTGTTTTTTTTATAATTCTGGAGTTCTGGATTAGAATACAGTATATTTATTGAAATTGCAGGCTGAACAGAGAACAAAAGGATTTATTTCTTATACAAAACAAACATAGAATTAGAGCTACATACAGTACATGCAGGTAGCTTTACATCAAACGAAGGAGATTACAGTGACATGAAGGTGAAGCAAGGATGTTTATAAATAATAGTAAATCTCAAAAGTCAAGCAAAAGGAAATTTAATCTGTGGCCTGCAGAGGAGGGTTTATACTTTGCTTGAGTCATATTAAAACTGAACACTGAAACCCTGCTTCAGGAACACTAAATGTATCAAAAGCCTCTACCACACCTTTGAATCAGCCTGTGATTGTTTAATGCAGACAGGCAGTCACAGAGGTGTATTGACTCTCCCTCCTCCACATAACTCGAAAAGTGGATAAGGTGTTACGGCCAATCCCACCTGCTCTGTCTGTTTTAGCGTTATCTCTGAGTCCTTTTGAGGACTCATTAACAGTGCAGGCACGCTGCTAACCAGTGGCCGCTGCCCCCTCTAAAAATAAAGCGAGGAACCTGTCCACCCGGAGGATGGTGAGTCTATCCACTCCACAACTCTGAAGAGGCTGCATCATCACAATTGGCATGGCATCCTTTTCGCTGGTTGATGTTGCTGTTGCCTTCAGTGCTGTTCATGTCTTGTATTCTCTTCCCCCTGTTTTTTTTTCTGTGGAGAAGCAGAAAGCACAGAGATCTCTTCATCTCCAACTCTTTCCTTTACATTTGCGGCCAGTGCCGTCATGCATATGATAAACGCAGAATCTGCCAGGAGTTTCAAAGCAACGGCTGGCTTAACTCCCTTTTCATTCAAACTGTGTGTGTGTGAGCGAGAGAGAGAGAAAGAGAGAGAGAGAAGAGGGTGTCTCTTGTTTGTTCTTTTTGGTTCTCTTTTACACAGATTACTCAACCAGCCATCAACAATTTTGCAAAAATATGTGAGAACAATCAATTCTGCCTGGTGGTAAAAAAAATCTTAGATAATACAGGAGCACCAAAACAGAAAACTGCACCAGGTGACACTAGGTAGTCTTCAAAAAAGTGACCACATTATAAATAAGGTCATGAAAGTCCTTCCTTAGAAGAGTATGTTCCAGACCATACGCAAGCCGTGGATTCCACGCCACACACACTGACTCATTGTGCAGATGAGGGGATAATCCAATTGGCAAAGAAAACAGCTGCTATGGCAGCGAGGGCTTAGTGCTTCCTTCCAATAACCTTTCAGCCACTTTCATCATTCCCAGAAACCCCAGCTGCAGCAACGATGCCACCACACGCTGACACACTGAGAACTACATAAACAACACGGGGGTGACTAACAATACCCATAATCGTCTGCACGCCTTAGTGTCAAACATTTGGGACTAAATGGTAAATAAGTGCATGAAAAGCTGTGACAAACTGTCACCCCCGCCCCTCGATTCATGGCAGCGCATTTCAGATGCGTAGGACAGGGTGTTGCGCACGGCATGCTTTTTAATTCATCCTTACACATAATTTCAGCAGGCTTTCCAAAACAGCAAACAATGAGACCATGAAAGGAAACAAAGGAGCTTTAGGGGATTCTACAGAAACTTGCATTGTAGTGAAACTATCTATTTTCACTCAAATCAAAGCAGTTAATGTATTCATGTCACACCACTGACAACGGCACACTGGCATCAACTTATTTCTCATTGGCTGGGCAGCTATTTAAAAGTTCTCCACACATTTTAAATGAAAGACCGCTGTCAGAGCTAAACAAAGAAAATGTTTCAAATAGTGGGTGGGGATAAATTTTAGGCTGGGGGGTGGGGGGTTGTATTAGTACAGTCCGTCATTAATCAGATCTACCTCATAACTAAATTCAGTGGAGCAGTATAGCATCAGCAAATAGACTGGGCCAGCTGAAATATTATACATTAGCATGATTTCCTCTCCTCATCCATAAACATTGCACCTGTTTGAAAAGCAACAAGGTTAGGGGTACGGCATGGAGGAATATTCTCTGAGACAGGTATATATTCTCATGTTTCCTGGCCACTGCCTTCCAGCAGCAGACGATTTGACTAAAATGATAGAAATGGTAATCTTCCACAATTACTGCGGCATTCTGGGAATACATTTGCAATGAGAGATTGCAAGAGATTAAAAAAAACACTGCAAGAGCAATTTAGGTTGGCAATGGAGAGAATAGAACAACACAATAAATGGCCATCAACAGTTTTCTGAACCTAATTTAGCTGTAATAATTGGCTTTGCATTTCAAAGTACAACTAGGTAAATAACATCACAGAATAGACCAGGGTGAATTTCAGAAAGAACAAGAGTGACTTCTGCACCTTATACAGTCCAGAAAAACCTAATAATTTACCCCAGTTCATGATACCTGACCTCCCATGGTCTTGGAATTTCTGAATCTCATTCATGAATACCTCTTATCTCCTGGGAGTAATCAGGTCATTTCAAGCAATCAGTAGCTTATGTATTCCATTTTAGCATTTTGCACATCATGGCTACCAACACTTGCTTGGTCTCTGAGCTCTCTAAACACAGGGTATTACCTCACTACCATGCTAGCAGACAACTGCATAGCATAGTCACACTGTTTGGCCTACCTTGGCATAAATTAGATATTCATGTTTCAGCCTTGGAGCATTGCTTACATGAGATTGGATGGATGTGTCTTTCTGAGCCACCATTAAATAATAATGGAAACATTTCCTCCCTGCTCATCATCAAATGTGACTGTCAGGTGAATAACCTATCAGGGGGTATGGATGTTTGGAGTTCGAAAGGCCAGTCATTAGCAACATGAACCCTCCAGCTAGAGGTGTCCTGATATATGATGTCAGCAGGGCAGGCTACTGTGACACAATACATATGTGAAACCATGCTCATCCTCTATCATCTTCACTACCAGAAATCAGATGTAAGGATTAGAGTTAATTACTTCATCTGCATGAAGTAATTAAATCTATATCAAAAGATATGTTGTTTAGTCGCATGAATTAAGGCACACATTTCAAAACTTACATGCAAAGCACAAAATAATCGTAGGCATCATCACACTCCAGAGGAATCTTTGGGCAGCGGTAGACAGATACTGGTGGAGAAAATAAGACCTCCGTCAAGCCGTCTTCATCCATCACTCACTGGGCTGTCCGCCCTGAGCCGCGATGGAGACGACATGGCCCAGAGATAAATGAGAGTCTGAAAGACCGGAACAGCGGAGCGAGCAGGTCTCCGTGTGCCCAGGGTCACGGGTCGATCAACCACCGCACTTCTTTCAGAAATAAAGAACACCGCCGAGGAAGAATCGCAAGGCATCATCAAATGACGGCCGTGCCTTGCATCCATGGTGATGCTGATGTCTGACATGGCAAATGCTGTCCCGTTCAATTGCTGTTCCAGGAGGCGGTCTGGTGGCAATTCTTTTTACTCTGTCTGAAATGCACCCAGCACTAGCTGATGTAAATTTTGAACAACAGACATAATATGGACATTATGGTTTTAAGGAATTGCTGTTCAAACAGTCTAAACAAACTCATAAAATGTTTTTTTTAACCGTAAGCATTGATTTTATTCTAAACTACATCAAACAACAGTATTCAAGCCAAGTTCAAAAGAGTGAAAGAACAAACAGACCTACTGCTGCTGGAATCCATGCTCCACAACTGCTGGGTCCTGTTACCCCTAGACAACCAAATCAAATTACTCTGTAGTTGAGGTAGCGGGGTACGACACTTCCCTGACAGAATCTTAAACAGTTACATGGCTGCATTCACGCCAGGACAATAATTGTACATTTGCCTGTTTTTCCTTTTTCAAACCCAGCGAATGCAAAAAACCAACTACGTGCAGTGGAGCAAACTCACCCCAGTGGGTCAACTAATTGCTGGCCGTTACCATCCACTGAAACAGCCGAGGGACACGCTGTGCTGTTTCTACAAGAGTAATCCTGTGCCAGACCACACAGCAGCTCGGGCAAAGGCTAACCCTGAAGGATTACACTTCAGCACAAACCCACTTTCTTTTACAAAGTTGTACTGTAGACATCAGAGGAGATAAAGCAGCGTTTATTCCAGGTGACCTGTTTTCTAAAAGCCGTCCTTGCGCTCTCATGACAGTTTCCCTCTGATTTTCGCGGGGAATGCGGATTTTCTGCTCCGTACACCCGGGCAGATGACCTCACACTGAGACTGAACACTGAACACGCAGATGGGTACATTAGGACTCCAAGCATTATCAAAAGGTAAACTATGCTGCGACTGTATAATTTACACAAAGAATTGCTATCATGTTTTTCTTTTTTAATCTGTTAGCCTTACACTGACATGGTTTGCTGCTAACAGATAGTGTTAGAGCACAGAAATCAACAACTTACATGCAAACACATTGGTGTTGCTGTGGTGTTTGTATAGCTAATTTTAGGACCAGTGGTGTTTGGTGTTTGCATAGCAAATTTTGGGACCAGTTGCAGCCAGCTTTATTATTAGTTGGCAAATGTGTCAACCTTACTTAGGACACTGAAAAGATTTGATTCCAATTATTGCCCTACGCCTCGGTCCACCCTATGTAATTGCAGAAACACTATAATGTAACTACATTTACATACACTTACAGACTCTTTATTTAGATTGAAAGCATCAAATCTAACATAATGAAAGTGTTTGTAGTGAATGGATATACTCTAAATTCAGAGTAGACATCAAGAAACATACTTCAACCTCACATTCGTTCAAGCCAGGGGACTAATGACCACACCACACACCCCCACTCCTAGCCACTTATACATTTATACATGGATGCATTTCCATTTCAAAGAAGAACAGTGGGATTTCACACAGGCTTACCTGAAAGTTGGTGAGGTTTAAATAAGACTCATGAACATTCAATCCACCCTGAGACCAGCTTTCATCTCAAGCTCCCAATGGTCTGCCGCACCTCAAACACAGGACACAAAGACAGGATGTAAGAGAGTACATGTTTGATTTAGCCACAGAGAGAGTTTGAATAAAAACCAAGTGAGTAAGAGTCCTCAACAATCATCCTGGAGAGTCATAATCCAAAACTACGGATTACCTAAATCTGTTTACCAAACAAGAATGTTTTGGATTGGATATTTGGTATAAACATTTTGCTTGACACAGAGACAATCTGATGCAAACTTTTGGCAATTCAAAACTGTTTTGTACATTTACTTTCTGTAGTCCATATAGAATTTTGAATTTGTATGGCACCGAAGATCTGAAAAGAGTTCATCAGTTCACAAGAGCTGTAATTTAAACAATGTCCTTTTCCATTTACCCTGATTGGCTGAGTGGCTGAAATGAGATTAGATTAAAAATCGCTGACAGCCAAATTATCATAAGACACGAAACTGCAGCCTCTCTCCCTGGGTCCACTGGACAGACACAGCTAAAGCATTAGAAAATTAAAACAACAGCGGGACATGAGACTGAAAAGCAGCTCCTTGAACCAAGATGGGCTGTAACAGAGAAGGGTCACTTCCAAGACACTGTAAAACAACATCAGCAATGTTTAAAAATTCTGCTCGGCTTTGCATGTATAATTTATGGGGCTGGTCAGGCACCAAAGGAACTTCTTTTCATTTGGGTCATTTTGCAGTGAGTCAAATTACATTCATTAATCCGGGTGAAAGTCAAGAGTCCACTCTGGCTGCCTCTGTGGGAATGAGCTATAAGCTGGAGAGGAGCTGCCAGCCACCACTTTTTGCCTGGCTTGTTAATAACTCAGCCCTCTTGATTCATCTCTGGGGGTGTCCCGCAATTACAGTGAGGCTGCAGGAGACGTGCGCTGAGGGTGGCGCCTGCGTGGAGCCACCCTGCTGTGGCTAATGTCTGGATTCTGCCTTCCAGTTCCACATGGTGCACACACCTGGGCCTTGTGTCACACACTGTAAGAGGACCCTCAGAAGCATGTCACCACTGATACTGAGAAACACACCTGAAATTTGCCATATTTCACTATTCTGATCACAGGGAGGGAGGATTTTTTTTTTCTTTAAGATAAGCAGGTTTTCCCTTGGCTGATTCAAACTGCAAAAGGAATACATTAATATAGAAATTCTCACATTCAAACGCTCACATGATAGTAGATGCATTCACATCCATGGTCACATGAATAAATGATAACGTTTTCCGCTGGCCGTCACACTTGAACCCGTTTGAACCTGATTTACATTCAATGATCCCTGGTCTTCCGCATTTGACAGCAGTGGGGATCATGTGTGTGTGCGCTTGGGGTAAGGGGTCTCCATACAATCAGTCTTCAGTCAACACAAGCTGTGACGAAGCTCTCTTCAATTCGCGCCTCCAAGTCGCTGTGAGGAAAGAAGCATCACAGAGGCACTGTTTGCTTTGGATGGGGCCGGGATGTTTTTGTTTTTCAGCAGAGATTCGGAGCAGTAATTGCTGGAGCCTCGCCCATGGCGAAAAAAACAACCCTGTGCAAGCAGAGACACACCAGGGGGGAAATGAGATTGAATCTCTGTGTGTCACATCGGAATGACAGCCGAGCCACAAAGGACACGTCACTGAATGTCACAAGATGTGACATTTACCTGGCCTCAAACGTCTCTCCCCCTAGTGAGGAAAATTCCACTTCTGTCTCAGCATGGGAGCATTTTTCCACAGCATCTCTGCTTTAATGATGCATCTTCCTCTCAACGGGTTAAAGCAAAGGTTTTCAACAACTGAATTTATTACCCTGAATACTTGGGTATATTAATATTACCCTGAAATTTATGCCTAGAGGTTAAAAAAATGAGATGCACACACAAATTGTTACCTGAAAACCCTCTCTTTAGCAGAAAATTAAAATAAGCCATTCAATTAAAACAATTTTATTCAATTAAACTAAAATTTTGGGTTTGAATATATCAACATTTCAACAGCATGTTGACATTTGGCTTCATTGTTGAAGAGGGTAATTTGATTTTTAAAATGTATTTATCTATTCGGTGTCAAAGCAAACAAATCATATTTAAAATGGTCACACATGAAGATCATGGATGACTGCAAATCTGCTCTAGATTAAGAAATCTACAGTCTCACCTTCTGACATTGATGTGTCATTATTAAAATGACTATTTTACCGTGGGCAGCAAACGCTGTCTGGATCAGCAGCTGCCAGCATGCCAAGACAAGTGACAGCATGTTAATGGACTGTCTGAACTGACTGTGCATCAGAGCCTGTCATTCTCATGTACACCCCCAGCTTGCAGAGGTGCCAGGCCAAGCACTGACTCACCTCGCAATTTAAGTACTGGCAGATGCAGTGTCTACTGGCCACTGGACCATTATTGGGCTGGCAGTGGTGGGGAGCGGTGGCACAGACTAGTGCAACTTAGCGAATGACAATAGTCTTAGAGTCAGACCAGGTCTGCTGCTACCTAGGAAACAGTTTCTGTATACATTGCTGTGACAATTCACATTGCGAGCAGCACGCTTTACCTGGGAAAAGGCCGTTACCCAGCTTGTTTTAAGTGATGCCTCACAGCCTCTCTCAACATCTCTCGCCATCTGCTCTGCTGGCTACCAGCAGTGGGTATGCAAGGAAATCAAAGACGAAGGAGAAAACTGCATTCGGCGAAGTAGCAGCAAGCTTCTTTTGGAGGAGTGGTGTTCGTACCCACTAAGCGTCCCTCTCTAATGGCCATGTAAGCACCTCTGAGGTTTTTGCCGGAGAAAAATGAACGAGGGACTAGACACTTACGCCCCGTAAATACCAGTAAATGCACTTTGCGGAACATGGCTCCAATCATCTGGGCTCATTTCACACATGCATGGGCAATGACTGTATAAGCAGGAGCTGAAACCCATGGCAGAGGAAGGAGGGCGATATTGAACTCCCCTAACACTCCAGAGCGTACAGTAAACGAGCACTTTGAGCCAGCAGGATGAAAGGACACTGTAAATATTCTCTTTGGTGAATACAAGGGGAGAGAATATTGAACACTACGAGCAGCTCCAACGTACACGAAGTGGCTTTCTGTCCCAGTTTCCACTCCGCTGGAGTTTGTCCCCAAAAACACAAACAAATCCCAAAACAAGGAGACGTTCAAATAGCAAAACAAATACAAAACAGCGAAATTACATTGGGAGCGAAAATAAACCTTCTCTTAAAGTAAGCTATTATTTCGGCATGGTGTACAAGATTGCCTTTGACTGTGATCAACGACTGAATGTCTATGACTTTGTTTCAGAGAGGTGTGATATGCTGAGGTACATTTGTTATTGGGGCAGTTCTCCGGTGTCTCGCAACTGTTCGGTGGTAATGGCCGGGCTGCATAGCTCTCAGTCAAGTCATATTTCACAGTAACCTCAATTACAGTGAGCAGCCTTTCTTTTCTTTAATATTCACTGCAACACCATGGTGCCAATGCTCCTGGGAAGAGTATGCAAGGTTCAGCTCATAAGTTGATATTGTAGAGTAGAAAACATGTTCAATTGTTTCAGACTCTTGTTAGGATAAGTAGTCTCCTCTGTTCTCTGATAAGAGCATTTATTATTAAGGAACAGAATATAATTATTATAATATATAATATAATATAATAATTATAATTATATATTATTATTTTACAATTTCTACAGCTAACACTAAACTGGCAATGAGCAAAATTAGTTATCATTTTACATTAAGAGAATTAAATCATGACTTACATTTAACATATGAGCAGTTTAAAGATGAACATAGTTTAAAAACAATGCCACCGTCAAATGCAGATTTGTTCCTAGATAAAAACATGAAATCGATGGAAGTTGAGCTTAAACAGTTGCAAATAGTGAGGTTAAACTCAAGTTTTTGGAGAAATTCCACCTGCTCCTCCTAAAGAGGAGAGCCAGAGATTACCCAGAGATCCTTATTGTTTACTATCAGTTCTATCTGACACAGACATCTTCACATGGTGAAAACTCCAGCAGCACCTGGGCCAGGCTCCTGCATAAGCAGGCTTTGAAGCCGCGGCTGTCTGAGATTTCACTGCGGGGTGGAGAGGGAGTGGTGCGGGCCGCACTCAGACATTCACAAAGCCTTCACGTCTCCCGCAGACTGGGTGAAGTCTACCTTCTTCACGTGTTCTCAGGAAGGGCTGGTAGGGGGAAATACAAAGAGAAGAAAGACCGAGAGAGTTTAAAAATTAAAATGCATTCCCCCCGTGTGCCCCGTGCTTTTGTGTGGTTTTGTTGGAATGATGTGCTCGGAGAGAAAGGAGCCCGACAGGCACATTGTTCTGCCCCACTTCTTTGGCATTTGAAGAGGACAGGAGAGGTTGCTGCTGTTCCGGGGGTGACTGTTGGAGGCCGAGAGCGACCTTTCTCACAGGCAAGGGCATGGGCAGCATTGCGAGGCGGGCAGCTCGTAGTCACATGCCAACACTCTCTATCACAAACCTCTCACCTCTGTAAGGCAAGGTCAACAGCCACAGATACACCCTACCCTACAACACACACAAACACACACACACACACACACGCACATATACACAGACACACACGCCAACACTCTCTGTCACAAATTTCTCACCTCTGTAGGTCAAGGTCAACAGCCACAGACACACTCTACCCTACAACTCTCCACACACACACACACACTGACCTAAGGCTGGTAGACACTCTGGGCTCAGGACACATCCTAACATGACCAGACATTCGTGTTGATTTCTTCCGGCACACGCTGCTAGTCTGCCCTGTGCCACAGCATCACCACATCACCCATTTCCATTTCAATTCCCATCCCTCTCAGTCCCAGTCCTGTCAAGGCTTCTTTAATCCACTTTAATGTCAGCTCCTCCCCAAGACACAAGAAAAAGAGATACGCCATCACCTCTACAATAGCAAGGGCAAAATCACTTCAAATAAAATAACTGTATGCTTATGAGGTAGTGACCAGATGATTCATAAAGGTGCTGTGGAGGAAAGCCTTCCTTTAAACAGTCTCCTGAAAGACTACATATACATTTCCCCGAGGAGCTCACCCCTGTGTGATTACTGAAGTCCATTACAGGGGCGGTACACATGTTCTAATAAACCATCACCGGCTGTGATAAACATGTGGTGGATGACAGCAATCCCCCCCAACTAATAGATGCCAGAGTGCCACTGTAATTCAGATGTAACAGACAGGCCACATTGTTGCAGCTGTCAGATAAACTCTGCCCAATTTGCATCAACATTCACCTGCCATCGCCCTGCTCTCTGACTGCCCCAACCCAGCGCTCATCTCCATGTGAATGGCAGCAGTGCATTAATCCAGCTAAAACAAGAATGTACAATGTAGTCGTCTCCCTCTATGGTGTTCTGTCCAACTAAGCCTTATTAAAGCCATCCTTCTATTATGAACGAGTCCACTGGTACCAGAGTCTGAGTATCTGACAGTGCGCAGGCAGAAGCTGTGGAAGAAAGCACCGCTGACAGATCACAAAGTGAATTGTCTTGTGACCCCTGCATGCGACTTCTGGATTGGCTGAGTGTGAGTACAGCGCTGATAGAACCGATGAGTTATCCCACTAATGAAAAGGAGCAGCCATGGACGCCATTTAAAGACATTGCATCTAACTAGCAATTAACCTCTGTGTCCTACGACCGGTTATACTTTGTTTTGTTTTTTTTTTTTGTTTTTTTTTTTGACTGTGCCCTTTCACATTACTGGTAAAGAGTGTGAACGTGAAGGTTCCAACTCTAAGTCCCAATTTGTATTTCAGTTTAATTAATCAAAGGAAAAATGTCAAAATGAATTTGCGCTGAGTTGTTAATTGTTGCAGGCAGCTGCTCCTGGGTCCGTTGGGGTCTCTGGATGGCATTTTACAGTCAGCCAGGCTGAGGAACAGAGCTGCTTATGTGCAGACCTACATTTGGCCAATGCAAAAAAAGCGCTGACTGGAGGATCACCTTACATCAGTCAACCACCAGCAAATGCACGGTACCATATGATCCTCCACTCCAATCGTGAAAACTGAAAAAAATAAGCTAGGACCACCAGGACAAAACAACCTCTGTGCTCTCACATTTTCCACATCCAGCATCTAGGTTGCCTAAGCCTAAATTACCCACCTCCCCCCCATCCCCTCCCTTCTAAAAAAAAAAAGGAAAAAAGTATGCAGAGCAGGAGGAGAACTTTGGACTTCGTAAGGTTGTTGACGACAAGAAATCAGAATCTGGTTGCTGGCATGAATTTGCAATACACGCCTCGGGGTTTATTGTGCTTGTGAGGGCGAGACAACGGGAGCGGGAACAAGGCTACAGAGCTTGGCGTTCCCGCCGGGAGACGGAGAACCCTGGCTGAGGGCTTCTGTTTCCCTCCGCCTGCTTCAGAAGCCGTAGAATCTGCTATACCCTGTCAGAGACTGGGAGCAAGCCTTTCAAACACTGTCACAGAGAGCAGACACAGGCAGTACTGATTTTCAGCCGGAAGACCCCCATCCTCACCACATTCATGCTCAATGGTTCCCGGGGTAGACAGAAATTACCATGGATAATGACTGCAAATTCAAAACTACATATAGTGGAGCGTCTGAAGCTTCCAAAACAAGAGCAAATTGACAAGGATTTGCTGTAAATAAGGTAAAAGTGCTTAGATTCATTATCTGTCTCATTTCGAGATGTTTATGCAAGAAAAATCCATTTTCCAGAAGCTCTGTCCTAATTAACTTAAGATGAATAATTATTGATTGAAAATGCACTTAGTACCCCAAGGAGAGAGCAGCTAGTATGCATCTTTATTAGCAAAAAGAAATCAAGGGGGGTATTGAATCTAGTCCAATTCACCATATTCTATGATGATGCAGTAGATTTGATTACAACTCCCGGAGGGCATATTTGTAAAATAGCTCTTCACAAGGTGTTTCTGGATTTCTATTTCTTAATCAGAGATTTAAAAAATCAATCATAGTGGAAAATTTTAATAGAAAGGATGATGACTGAATTTAATATCAACAGTATGCATCACGCCATAAATACTCTGTGACAGTTGTTTTTGATGCAGAAGACTAAAACTGAAATAAATGAAAATGTATTCTTAGTAGCATTCCTCAAATTGGTATAAGAATCCTCTAATTAATTTAGCCATTCTTATCCACACTTGCTAAATGAACTGTTTGATCTGCATCTTCCACTAGTTCCAGGATTATTGTTGATTTCTTTTATTTAAAATTAAACTCTCATTTTGAAGATCCAGATTTAATATTTATTTTACAAAATGCTTTTTTTCATTGTGCAGGAAAAACCAGTGTCAACATGAGATATAAGAACATAAGAACATATGATGACGAGAACAGGTAATTCGGCCCAACTAAGCTTGCCATTTCTTAATTAAAGAGTATCCAAAACTGCATCAAGTCTAGACTTGAACACAGCAAGGGTCTCTGCCTCAACTACATGACCTGGCAACCTATTCCATGTATTAACTCTTTGTGTAAAATAATATTTCCTTATATCAGTGCGGAACTTACTCTTTACTAGTTTCCATTTATGTCCTCTTGTTTTACAGACTGAACTCACCCTAAAGAATCTATCATAGTTAACCTTATTGTTTCCTTTTATAAATTTAAATACCTCAATTTAAATCACCCCTAAGCCTCCTCTCGCTTAGTCTAAATAGGGTAAGTACCTTGAGTCTTTCCTCGTATATATTTCATGCCAGGAACTAATTTAGTTGCCCTTCTTTGAACCTTTTCTAGAACTTCGATATCTTTTTTATAGTGCGGTGCCCAGACCTGCACACAGTTTTCCAGGGGCGGTCTAACTAAGGTATTGTATAATTTCAATATAACCTCTTTAGATTTATACTCAATACTTTTGGCTATATATCCCAGCATCCTGTTGGCCTTTTTTACTGCTACAGCACACTGCCTAGATCCTGTTAAGCTTGAGTCAACTATTACTCCCAAGTCTTTTTCAAATTGAGCACATTCTAGTTTTTTTCCACCCATGAAGTAGTCTTGTCTAAGGTTCTTATTTCCCACATGCAAGACTTTACATTTATCTATATTGAATGTCATCTGCCAGGTATCTTCCCACTTTTGGATGCTGTTTAGGTCTTCCTGTATTACCTTGGTTGATTCTATACTGTTGGCTAGACCCCCTAGTTTTGTGTCATCTGCAAATTTTACTATTTTACTACTAACCTCTGCATCATTTATGTATATAAGAAATAGCAAGGGCCCCAACACCGATCCCTGTGGTACTCCACTTCATACAGGACCCTGCTCTGATACAATTCCTCCCACAGTAACAGTCTGCTTTCTATTAGACAACCAACTTCGAACCCACTCAGTGATAGCTCCTGTAATTCCTGCAGATTTCATTTTCAATATGAGCCTCTCATGCGGAACTTTGTCAAATGCCTTTTGAAAGTCCAAATAGATAATATCATAAGCTTGGTTTGAGTCCAGACATGCTGTAGCTTCCTTATATGATTCATAATGCACAAATAGTAACAAACATAAATACATTCTCTCACAGTCACACACATTTCAAATCAAATTCAACCCACAACATACAATTTCCTCACAATCACATTTTCTTCACAAGCCTTATTCAAGCTCCTACGTTAGAAGCTCCAAATTTACTGTGTGTTGAAGCCACTTTGCAGTTCTCATGTTATGTATCTCCTCAGAATGTGGCTTCATATCTCTGATTGACGTGAGCATGGCTTCATATCTCTGATCAGACGACAGTCTAAAATGTGTTAAATACACAAGCAGTGTGACCAGCCCTTCCCAAGTTGCATTGCACTTCAGTTCTGATGTCATTTCTGAGAACATCTAAATGTCTGCAATGAAACATACAATGACCTTTATTTGAGCAAAAGCTTACATGACTTTCTCTCTTGATTGTTGTTGATAAACACCCCCTGGGAGGAGACAACTTGTACTATACCAGTCTTTGAAATGAGTCAGAAGTGAAGGTTCTGCTCAAAGCTAAACTGATTCATAACTTTTTTTTTCCCATTTGAAGATTGTTGGGCACGGATTCTGTCACTGCCTCTAGATGTCATAAGCAAGTAGATGTAAAAAAAAGACAAAAATATTGCCACACATGGGTTGCAAGGTTCTTTCAGGCTAAATCACACACAGGCACTCCAGAATCGCCCAATACTTGAGATACACCTACAAGGGTTGTCTTTTCAAATCATAAATATATTGCCTTGTGCACTCCAGAACAAAGCAGGTGGGAACAATCTTGTCATGCAGGGGTAATGCTACTCCTTTGGGTGCTAGAACAATAAGACATCAGCATACATGCATCACCACATCTCCCTGCCTCACATATGTAATGCTCCTGGGAGCCTGCAGCCAAAGGCACAGAGGCAGATGTTGCTGTCTATCTAACAGTTACACCTTGCCTCTCAAGTCCATCCAGAAGTCCATACTTGCTGACCCGATCACAGGATAACCACTAGTGTCAGAAAATATCACAAAAGTACTGTTCAAACCATCCAATCACAATGCCATGATGCCACACACTGTAATACTACATCTCTCCACAAGACACCTTAAGGAAAAAAAACCTTCCTTTTTCAAATGTGAAGCATAGCAGAACAGAGGAAATCTCTTCCCTGACTTAATATACACCTGTCAGGTTGTGCACATTCTGTGCGTGACAGGAATTTGACATAGCAGAGATTAATTATATCAGATACTTGTGTCTCCTTTGAAATTAGAGAAAGTTGACAGGCATGTTCATAAGAAAGGGCAGGGGAGAGGCTGGTGCTGTCTATCCCTGACTGGAGCGAGAGGCGCGTCTTTTGGGAGAGACGGGACAGAGAGGAGGAAACGCGTGACAGTGAGAGGCAGGCCAGGATGAGATGTGACAGTCTGTAACAGAGAGAAGACAATATGGGAGGCAGAACAACATCCTGAACTCTGTCCCCCAGGAAACAACGACAGCAGCAGAAATTCAGTGGGAGAACTGGGGATGTACAAGATCAGCAATTTCACTTTATTAAATGCTTATCTGTAGGCAACTGCAAAAAATATATATATATATATATTATTTTGCGGGTTAAGTGTTTTGACCTATGCAGGAGCCAGGAGTATTGATTGTGCTTTGGGATGCTACAGCACAGATCTTTTCATATTTATCTGTCTCTATCTGCACAACCAAAGCAGTCAATGATTGTGGGAAATAGCCTTGATTTCTAAAAAATACCTGAAGGTCCACCCACAATGTGTCTGGCTGTAGTCTTCTGTGCTATCAGGTGATGAGCTGAAGTGTAACTCTTCAATAATGAAACTCCCCCTCTCCTGGTTAATCTAACCACAGAGGAAGTGATTTTGCCCTAATATCTGTCAAAGCCCTGAGCTCTCTCTGTAGCTGGGTGAAGCCAACAACATTACAGGAAGCCAGAAATTCTGAGATGTCCTAGGCCAGCCAATGGCTCTCATCTAAAGAGAAGAGTTAGACAGACATCTGAACATGTTCAGAAGGAAGCACTATATTCTAAAATAGCAATGAATGGAGAAAAAAATAAATGCAAATAATATAATGCCATTCCTTCATGTTCATCTGTAATGATGAAAATAATGAAGATTGAGGTAATTGAGGTAACATTTGTTCTTTCAAAGCTCATAATAGTGTATATCAGTGAACGTGATCTTTTATGTCTTTACTTCCAGTTATTTAATTTTACACAGAGAAACAAACAATCCAACATTACAGGGAAAAAAACAAAATGAGTCCCTTAAATGAAAAAATGTTGGACAAAGTTATTTCATTTTTAGCCTTTGATCTTATTATTAATGTGCATTGGAGAGATATGGATATGTCCTGTTTATACGATGTGTATACTATGTTCTCATCCAGATGTTACAGCAGGCTGTTTTTCTCATGTGGAGAATGTTCCTGATGCCATAATTATTGTCAAACCACACCTCATTTTTCTCTCACAAACATGACTTTCACTTATGGTTAATAACAAACTATTTCTTCTCAGTGTAGGAAAACATCAGTCTAAAAGTTCAAACGGGATAATGAAGGAGCTTTTGTTATCCTTGTTAAAACAGATATCTAGCACTTTAAAATCAAGTTCTACTTTCCCACAGCTTATTTTTTTCCAGGGCATATGGAGGTTGAGACCATGACATAATTAGCAGAGAGAAGTCAGTCAGGCAGTCAGAGACTCAACAATTAAAGCCTAATCATGTGGAAATGCTCATTTTATGCAAATATATTCCCCAGCTCCTCATACACGCCAGCCACCTTCAGCTTATTTATTTTATGTATGTATTCATTCATTTATCCTTCCTATTATACCACCTGCTTCCATTTGTTTGAGGTTTGAGTTCCTGTAAGTTATGGAGACCTAATTTGTTTCAGGAGTAGGTTTAATGGAAGAAACATTGAAGCATGATGACATATATAATATTCCTGTAGCAACTGTTCTCCATAATTTCCGCCCAGCTGTCATGTCAATTCAAGCTTGTGAACACACACGGCTCCTATTAATATTAGAAGCAGTGACTTTTTGGTAAAAATATATGATAATTGAAAACAAATAACAATTATGAAGAACATGCTACTCCAGCTATTCTCTGGTGCCTATTTTTAGAATACATACCATAAAAAAAACTTGATAGAAACATTAATTCTCTGTCAAAATACATCTGAAGCTTTTTAATTTCTTTAAACACATATCAAAAAATCCTTCAGAACATAATTGACGTTCTGGGAAATCATTTCAGCATTTTCAGTATGCAGGCTGGCAATTATCTTTATCATAGTTTTTGTTTGTGTGTCTGCTCTGAATTAAATTGCATAAAGAGCATTTAATCCCGCTCCCCCATGCAGATCTCTCTGAATAATAAAATTTCACAATAATGATGTGTTTTGCAATGCAAAGTACTCGCACATTAATTTACGTCGGACTGACACACTAAAAGGTCCCAGGCTTTGCCTAATGTCTTTGTTTATTTCAGAGTGTGTGGATATATTCACTGTACACTTCCACAGCACTGCAGAAGACTAGAGAAGGAAATGTTTTGCATCTTCTAGGCAGTGAACGTTAGGGTACGGGTCTTTATTTTTCAGAACTCATTATGTCAGAGTGCAGAAGGCCATTTGGTTGCTTGCCAGTCAATGAGAAAGTAGGATCAAAGACAAGAAAAAAAATCTTAGACAGCTCCAGAGTAAAAACCCTCAGTACAGTGTAGGCACTGCTGCATATGCAATTTCGTTAACCTCAGCCAAACACAACAGAAATCAATACAGTTACTGAAGCAAGGCAAGTGCTTTGAGTCTCATGAAAGATACATTGGAGATGGTTAAAGATGTAATTACTGATGATAATGGAATGCATCTTCAGGGGTAACAAATGGATTTGCCTAGACAATGATTTGCCTCTTAATTTCTGAAATCATACAGTCAGACATATCGCATTTTTTGGATAACACAGCTCTCAAATGAACAGAGAACATCATCATCAACATTATCATTGTTAGCATCATGGATGGCCAGCTAAATGAAAATGGCAGAAGTAATAGAAAAACTAACTACAAATTGTTTAGGAGTCTTACTGTTTGGCTTATGAGCTTGATGATCTCTTATCTTTAAAGATCTTCAAAATCTTTAAAGATATTTCAAAATCTATGCATAGTTGGTTGAGTTAGAGATCAAAAATTACTTTAAATATCTATGACTTTGCCTCTCAACCTTTTGACCTGAGAACTGATTAGGTTCTGGGGACCAAAGAGAATAACATTCAGATTGTGTCACCAAGCACACATACAACTGGTCATTTTAGAGGCAAGTAAGCACTCTATTATGCTAGTATGGAAGGGTTACCTGAAATAACACCCCCCTTTCAGAAAATTCACTAGAGGAGCATGTTTATCATTAACATGACCAAATGGCAATGCTGTCAATTTAAAAGGGATAAAACAGTTCAGATTGGAAATCAGTTGATGACCAATATTTCAGAAGAAAATTATTTAACAAGAAGTCTTATTATTTAACGTAAGTCTTGACAAAGATACAGGATGAAAGTAAATTTATAAGTAAGTAAGTTTTAATTTTATACGAGAAAAATTTTAGTGGATGTTGCGGGCAGACGAAAGAATCACAAATGCCAGAATTTTTTCCTGAAATGTGTCAGAACAGAGATGTTTCTTACAGTGAAATTTCTTCAGGTCATCAAGCAGCTCATCAAGCAAATCTGAGCCTGTGGGCTCACTGGTGTGTTGCATCTGTCAGGCATTTCACAGCTTAACTGCAGAAGAGGGGTTGGAAAAGAAAAAAAAGAACAAAAAGGCCTTTTGAATAAAATAATAACACTTGAATTATACTATTGTTGGGGTGTCTGACTGGTTGCTGGTTACTACCATTTGGTCCCACCAATAAAAGCTTAACAATTAAATATCAGGAAAAAAGTAAATTGCTTGATAATGACTGCTCTCCCCCCCAACCGATCCAAACCAGCATGTAAATATATAGATGCTAGCTGTTCCTCTTCCAGTTGTGCCAGCTGTTTGCTTACCTCTCCTTCTCCCTCTTCTTGCACCTCTTAATTCTCTCCTCCTCTCTCATCCCACATGCAGGGCTTCAGTCTTCCCCTCAATACCCCTTTTTGCACTGCTGGATCCAGGGTTCCTTGTCCAATGACTTTGACTGGTCCCGTCTTTTCCAGAAAAACCACTTTGGGTCTCACCATGCCATTCCATGGCAACATTGACCCGCTGCCCTGATGGACTGGACCCCACATTATCCAACGGGTTCTGGCGAAGCCTGCTGCCCTTTTGTTTAATGACGTACATTTCATTTTTAGTACACATGTTTTGCTCTTGAATTCTGTCTGCTGCTCTGCTTGTCACCAGTGGCACCTCAGCTTGACATCTCAGGTCTGTTGAGAGCTGGGCTTAGCATCACTCTGCATAGGTGGCTTATTACGGTGATGGTGCTGTTGTTGAGACGTGAGGAAATTGCCTTTCTTGGTAATAACAGTATCGGAGCTTTAGCCCCAGCTTCAGGCCAGTGCTTTGCCTGCCAAATTATCTGACAAATGGCCATAAGTGCTTTTGTCACCATTCTGCCCCATGTTTGATGACTTCACCTACTATGTTATTAACAGTTGCCGACTCGTTCAGTTTTAATTCCCGGAGAACTGACTCTATTTCCTGTCTTGTGATTGGAATGTCCATTCCATCATTGTCTTGTGACCTTTTTTTTTTTGTTGAAGTGTGCTATTATCCATTTGAAGTTGATGGTTGTAAAGACTGTCACAGTGCTGTGACCATATTTTTCTCTGTAAGCAGAAGAATGAAATTGCTTGCTTGCTGTTGTGTCTCCAGCCTTCATTGGTGTTCCTCCATTAGCCCCCTCTGCTTTTTCTCAGCCATTTTTGAATGCTTTGTTGATTTTCTCAATAATTCTGCGCAACCTTCTGTCACTAGCCTCTACATTGCACTGCATCATCCATCTTTCTCTTTGTGATTTTTATTTATTGCATATTTCCAGTGCACCATGGAATTCAAGCTCGATTTTTTTTCATTTCTTACCCAAGACCTCCTCTGCAGTGTCTGTTATTGTTGAATGTTCTGCTTGATTACTTTTTTCTGGTTAGAGGTGGTTCCATGCTGCAGATTTTTCTCCTATTACAGCTTGGAATCCCACTGCTAGGATTGGGTCTTTTAATTTGTTGAGGTCGACGGTTAGAGGCTTCTGCATTCATCTCCTGTTGGTGTTTTCTGTTCCTAATTTGTAGACTGTGCAACCCCAGTCTCGATGTGTTCCATTCTTATTGTGTAAATCACCTATAATTACCTGTACGCCTCTTCCAAGTGAGTTCATAATTGCTTCTTTCATAAAATCTGTCACATTCTTCATCATCCTAATTTAATGCAGGTGCACACTGCAAGTTTGTGTGATAGTAATATTTTCCAATTCTGTTCAAATTTAACTTGTGGGTTTGTGATTTTGATGTGATTACTCTACTGTAGATAGCAGGGCTGCTCATAACAAACTATGTGATTTCGTCTGGGCACCATACATGCTACTGCTGGTATGTCCTGGTGCTTAGATTTAGTTTCTCTTACCCCACAACATCAAATTGCTGCTGACACTACAATATCCCACCTATAGCATGTAAGCCAGTGTGTCGGTTTTTTCAATTTGCCTGCTGCACCAAGCTTTCGCACATTCCAGGCTCCAATCTCATTGGTAAATCTTGGGATTATCTTGACTCCTTTATCTGATTATATTTTACCTCCCCATCTGACCTTCCACTCCATCCATCCAGGGGTCGGATGGGGAGAGGAACTGCTATTAATTCAGGCCTCTGCCAGTATGACACAGAAGATGTGCTGGTGTCAGTATTCATAATACATTTCTGTGGGGCCAGCACATTGGCAGTGCTCATCTGCTCTCTAAGCTTGCCAAAAACCATACTTTCAGAAGCACAGCCAACCAGTCTGAGACAGTAGTCTATGGGAATGGCAGCGACAATGGCTGACTACCTCACTGTTCCTCAGCAGACCAACAGATAACAGCCCCGTGAGGAAGTAGCCTGATTAACCTGCACACATACAGTAAAAGACTTGGTGTGATGAATATATCACCAGCGTATGAATTTGTGATCTTGAAAAAGGTATAATGATATAGTGATTGACATATTAATCTTTGCTTGCATCTCAAATATTTGATCTTTTTTCTATTGAGCCCTGACCATTTTATTTATTAGCTTGTTATTTTCAACAGTACTAGCTTGTTATCAATTGTACCTGAACACTTTTGTAATTTTGCAATCATTCTCAGGTTTTTAAAAATGTGTTTTTTTATGTGCAAAGCAAAGTCTAGCTATATCAGAAGCCTGTATTGATCTAAACTTTGGCATCTCACATAATAGTACTGTGTTCAGGAGCTACTGCTGAGCAGCCGCTGACAAAAATAAGCACACACAATATGTACATACTCTATTTTCCCTCTGCAGATGATCCTGGAATCATACTGGGGAATCTGTGAAAGTCAGGCAAGGTGGCATTTCAATTTAAGTTTCAGCAATGAAAAGTGCAGCTTGCTTCTGCCCTTGAATTTAACTTCCAGATTCCCTCTGTGCTCTTTTGATTTTGCTCTCCGAAATTTGGTGCTGTGACAGATTGAGGTACAGCAATCAGGTGAAGGTAGCGTGCCGCTGCACTCAAAGGATACAAATGAGCAGAACCTGTTAATCTGTCAAAATTCATTTTCCGCTGATACATGAAAATCAGAGGGAAGCAGTATCATTCTAATCTGCTTTTTGAGCTGTAATCTGAGTGGCACGAGTGCTGGAGTGGTACAAACTTAGTGTGCGCCAGATACGTTTGATTAGCAGGCTTTTGTTTGCCCTGGCTAACGAGATGTGCAACAATCAGGAGGATGTGCGGAGGTCCCAGCTAAACCCAGAACACAAACCTTATGATTTTTCAAATTTTCAAGTGTACTGCCAGTGTACCCAACACGCTATACAAGTTGGCTACAGCAAGATCATCAGCAGGAGTCAAGGCTCTGATACCTAACAAGTTGTGCAACTGGTGAGCCCTAGTTCTGTGTTTCAGGCCAGCCAGCTGAGGCGAATTGGCACAGTTTCCTGGTGTGGGGTCGACAAGAACGGAGTTGAAGCCAGTGACCTGAAGGAGTGTGCAATAGAGGAGCAGTGCTCCCTGTAGATAAGGAAAGCCCTTATTCCTGTTTCCACAGATGTGTGTGTGTGTGTGTGTGTGTGTGTGATGAACTGAGTTTTGTGGGGTGTAGATGCTGAGCTGCTTACCTGTCGACAGGTCCATGACAGTTGGCAGCACCACAGGTGCAGCAGTGCAGGGATGGGACCTTCAAATTACATCACTTTAGGTGGCACTTTCTATCCTTTGGTGGATTTGTGATCTGAGAGTCAGCCTCATTTACAAACAGGCTGTTCCTTTACAACTGAATGAATTGATATAATTAGTTATTTTATTTGCTATGTCGGAAACACACTTGCCTGTCCATGTCCTTCACAGTGGGATGGGTGGGTGGTTTCCTGAAAGAGAGGTCAGAGGTGGCCCAGAGGGACCCTCATGTGGAATCCCACAGCTTCTGATATGAGCACCTGACACACTTCCAATATCCATACTGTTAAAGTTACTGCTTGATTTCAGCATGCTCATTCTGAATTTCAACAAACTCACAGCAAACTTGAAAAGGCTATTATCAGGTCTTAACGGTAAAGTGCTTTAGGCTTTAGAACGTTAAAAAAAAAGAATGACTAAAAAAAAAATTGGAATAAAGTCAAGAATGCTCCACCTTTTGTGACTACATTTTCTCCGAGTCAGAAAGTGATATGTTTATTATCAATAAAATAAAGCGGAGGGCATTGGGAGGCAAGACAAAAGCGGCAGAGAGCAGAGTTCTCACACACTTCCGTTAGCTCGGAGATGGATTAATAAATCAATGTCTGGCCTTTCCCTGCTCTGTAACACACAATCAAGCATAGGGTGAGGGAATGGTCATCTCTCACAGTGCTCTGCAGAAACACTCTCTGCAGACAAAACCTTTTCCTCCGGGCTTTCCAAATTTCATTGCTTCGGGCAAAGGCAAGCATGAGTATTAGAAGTCATCGGGGCAGACATAATCTCATTCAGAACAGGGCTCATTGGAGTAATGAGCATATAACAGACAGTGATGTCACACACTGGAAGGTCTTCTGCCAAGGCTGGTGGTTGCAAAATCTGTACTCATTTTGAGAACGACAACTGCACCAAAGCAGCTACACTACAGAAACCAGTAACCCATATATGCATTACATTACAAGCATTTTATGTAACTGGAAATCAGACAACTTTTAATGTTCAGATCCTCAGTGAGCAGCTAGTGACTGTCTGATGTCTGAAAAGCCAAAGTACTTTGCAGCTGCCAACTGTGCGATAGCATCCAATTCCTCTATATGGTCCACCATACACATCACAAACAAGCCAGCAGGGGGTGCCAACTTCAGTGAATAATTCATACGTTTCCACCAGTAGAGCAACATCTATAAATTCAGTAACAGAGATTAGTGCAATTTGCTACATATTTTCTATAAATATGTATATTGTGTCTTTACCCTAATAGCAAAGCTCATACTTAAGTAATGCACTGCATTTTATAATGGTATAATTTTCTTCACAATTAGGGATTATTTCAGTTTTATTCTAAAGGTGACAACCAAGGGAATCACAGAATTAAAAGGTCTGAGGTGATATGTAACATAGAATATATTTAATTCAGTTTCATCGGAAATTATGCTTGCTAATTTGTTTCAGGTCCAGAGCAGTGTTTCATATCGCTTCCAACTGAATGTTTAAGACCTCTCAAGCTTATATGAGAAAGTTTGACTAAACAGATTCTTTAAATCCCTTACAGTGAACACGTGACATTCGTTTAGTCTGTATTTCAAAACCAGAGAATCAGCTGAACCAGGTTGCTGCACACAAAGGCTGAAATGAACACTTACTGCGTAAGATGCCGGAATCATGGATTGAACATACACCTAAAAGCATAAGTGCTGGATCTTTCTCAAAAAAAGAGAAGAATTCCAGTCTAAAGATGATTGAGGAAAGCTTAGGGAGAGGATGCCTTATTTAGAGAGCGCGCAAGCCAGGAAGAGAGCAGGCAGAAGGGAAAGTGCTGATGGTAAGAGTCTCTAAACGAACAGCATTTGTGCCCTTTCAAGACTTCAGCTGCTTATTCATGAGTCAACAGAACTAGCTTTGCCGGGCTCCCATGTTGGCATGAAAAGAGTGATAAAGATGCCACCTGGAAGCCCCAGTGCAATCTCAAACAAAGACTTCGGCCAGCAGGCGTGGGACACACACTCATGTACTCTGGCAAACACTAGATGTAGTGCGCAGTGGGTGGTCTTAATTTTGACATACTGTACATTAAAATGTCCAATGTAATTGCACACAAGGATGTCTCTTGGAAGCCAGGAAGCAGAGGGAAATACAGGTGAACTTTACTGTTGCCGTCTCTGAGTGTCATACGTTTTCAATGCAGAGATTATCATTCATCATGACATGAAGTAAAAATCATCTTGGGGGAAATTATGTAACAAAAAAAGAATAAAACAGTTTCCATCTTTCACAAATCATGAAAGCCAACTAAGAAAACTTCTAACATTTTTCATAACTAGGTTGTTAAACATTTCTTGTTGCTTCTACTTCAAACTCTCTTTGATGCTGTTACCATGAGACAGGGAGGACTCGCTACGACCCCTTCCTTTACCAGTTCCTCTCTAATGCTAGAGCCTATCTGTAGGGGGCCAGAGCAGCACTTCCATCACATGCTGCCTTTGATGTGCTCTAAACATAACTGATTATGTCACAATGGAGGCCATGTAGAGGCAGACATGCTTGTGTGAACAGGTGACCATGACCTTTACCGTTCATGTCTTTGTTTGCTGCCAAAACAATTTATCAGGCCATTCTGGTAAGCATGCCTCATGGGCCTACACCCTTCAAGAGCCTTCATTTACACTTCCTCACTTTCCAGACAGACATGCCTAATTTTCCAGAACCCAGACACATAAAAGAAACCAGATATGCGCTATTTCACTGATTCTCAATCCTGGTCCTGGGGCCCCCCTACTCCGCACATTTTCCATCTTTCCCTGCTCTACCTACCTGACTGAATTCATAAATGGCACTTTTGATTAGCTGAGCTCACCTGATTTAATCGAGAGCATGTTAATCACACTAATCAGGTGTGTTTGGAGCAAGGATGGATAGAAGATATGCAGGACAGGGGGGCTCCAGGAGTAGGATTGAGAAACGCTGCACTATTTAATATGTTATGCAGCTCTTATTACACTGTGGATCTAGCACCTATACTGTGCAGTACCAGATTCTGTAGTATTTGTAATTAAAGCATATGACTGTGCTTTAGGGGAAACGAGAAAAAGCACAAGAGCAAACTGCCCAGAATTATGGCTACTGGGGAAAATATAGGTGTTCTGGAGGTTCGCAATGCAGATCACAGGAGACAATGCTCCGATATTGTATTGCTTTATAGCAATTATAGCTCAGTTAGTGACATCGGCATCATTTGCATCTTGCCTGTCTCTTTGACTTTGCCTCCCTCATGTGTTTATGCTGAATAGAACTGGACTACGACTGACACCCACTCTTGATGGCAGGATCCTCCTCTGATTATTTTACTCAGAAGAAACCTTAGGCTTCTAAGAGGGCACAGAGACACACACACACTCTCAACAGCAGACACATTTACCAGTACAAAATACAGCAGGTAATAAATCTCATAACCTTGTAAAATAAGCATTCTTCATTTCTCTAAAAGCAACACTAACCAGTCTGACTAAAGATGAGGATTTTGTCATTTTCTTATTTATCATTCCATGTTTAGAAGGTTCCCATTAAAAAAGAACAACCAAATATTTAAAGAAGAAGAAGGTTTTTGTTTATATTTCAGTAATACATATGTATATTCTTAAATATGTGAGTGCTACTGGAGATATGCATTCCTCTCCCATCAACTGATTTTAGGGGAACTACATTTTGGCTTGTCTTACACATCTAACGAGCTAAAACTAAATAAATGTGCAATGGTTTTATTCAAGTGTAATTGATTGCATGCAGCAGTAGGGGGCATCTAAGATCTTTTTCCCTGTCTGTCATTTACCATATCTGTATACAGTACCTCCAAATGAAAATGCAGCTGTAAGTGTTGTGATTTCTTAGGTTGTCATGGAAATAACATGATTAGGAGCACAAGCGGTTGTATTTAATTTAGAATTTAGACTTCCTAATATGCCAAAATAGGACTCAAATGGTGGTTGCATGTTTAACATGTTAAATGATTGGTTGTAGTTTTGATGGTGGCATATAGCTATTTGATAACTCACTTCCTCTTCCCAAGAACAAAAATGATTTGCTCTCACATATACAGGATTCTGTTATATTTTTGAAATTTGTACTAGAATGAATATTACCATTTATGAATAGCACTGAGGAAATTGAAACGTTTTGAATTTGTGTTTTATTTTTCTTCTCTGCTCTAACTATGTCACATTTGACCAAGGACAATTGTAATTAAAAAGTTACTGGTCTGAAATCCATTTCTCGTGAAGTAACCCTGTGATATTATAAAATGATCCTCTGCACAGTGTATATCTCCTTCATCCTTAATGATACCAGAAATAATATTTGAAGTAAATTCTTCCCTCTGCTAGAAGAAGTCAATTCATCAAATTTGCTCATATCTCTCATTAATCCTTTCAGATAGATGGAAGTGTTCACATGCCATGTTTCTACCTAAATAGCATATGAGTCCATATGATATAATGCATACATTGATATTTTTTCTCTTTTCTTTCTAGATCATGTAAACCAAATTTGTTCATTCTCAGGGAATCTCATATTCAAAACCTACATTTCTTCTCATATCTTGTTGTTATGAAACAGAGTATTACAGAAATATTTTACAGTGAGAGAATTCCTGAATAGCTTCACTACTTGCAGGACAGGTCCAGATGTTCTTCCTGCGCTCAATCAAAACTGTACAAATGCGATTCACGTTCAGTCAAGACCAGTTCCCTCTCCACAAAGAATTTCATGTTATATCTATATGCTACTGTTTCTGAAACAAAAGGTGGAAAACACATATTCTTAAATTGGTTATATTTTCACAGAAACGTGAGGTTTCCATTATTTTCCTGCGCCGCTGATTTATTCGGTTCTAGTAAAAACTACACAGGGTGGCGCTGTTGTCACTTTACTGATTACTCCTCATTAGCAGAGAACGGTGTTAAATCGCTAGTGTAAACATATGTGACGATGTACAATACACAAACTGCACAAAGACGCGCACCTGCAAATCCAAGGCTTCGCTCTCTCATTTAAAAAATCTTAATGGTTTAAGATCGCAAACTCCATGGTCAACAACACTGTAACGTCGGATAAAGTCTGTTTAAAAAATAATCGTTTTATGAGATGTAGCCTACCGTAAATTAATAAATAACAAATCGATAAGCCATTCATAAAATAGTTTCGTCAACGTTTGAAAATAAAATACGCAGACGGTATTTTTACTTTGCGTTGTGTCATTATGTTTTGTTAAATAGTCTTCTTCTTTTACTCTGCACACAAAACTCCCAAATATCCACCATCCAATTATAGCAAATTCTCAATTATTCAACAGCATTGATGGCTAAGGGGGAATAGAATGATGTCCTCAAGTAATGGGAAAATGTAATTTGTTTTACGACTCCTTTAGTCGTGTCGTTTAAAACCGTAATCCGTACCCTGTGGCATTTAGACTACATAATTAACAAGCAATGTGCTTTAAACATTTAAATGAAGGTCACGTTGGTTTAACCGTTTAAACATCTAGGCGTTTTAGTATGTAAGGAGTTTAATGATCTGCTTTACGTAAAAACTTTTTTTTTATTAATACCGTCACTTATTTGTGAAACGTTTACAGTTGACATAGCCTAATTCAATGCTGTTTGTTAGGATATATCTGTCTAATGTTACATTATACGATCGGCTAATTTTAATGGAGCAAACTGTATTCATTGCAAATAATGTCCTAACAAGTTCGTCACCTGCCCAGTAATTTGAACCATATCCCATATCCCATCCCGTTAAGGGAGAAATCTCGGCACACATTTTTTCATCCAACACAGCGATGGCATCTGAACCTAGTAAGAACGGAAAGAATGTAGGCTATAGACACATACCTTTATGAGAAATCATCAAAACCTAAACGACTACTATTAAAATGATAGTGGTCTCATTAAAATAAAGACGCGCTCTTGTGATTATCAACCGTTCTGAACAGTCAGCAAAAAAGTGCACAAAATGTCTCACATAGACGTTTAAGAATGGGCAAGGTTGCCTTTAATTCAGTGCCCGTGACGTCAAAGATTACTTTGGGATCCGCACAGGGAATTAATCCAACGCAATAACTGAAAGAGGAGCTCAAACTATGAGGTGGCGGGGCAGGTACCGGTGTGTGTCATGTGTGTACATATCTTATATCACTTTACTTGAAATTGCTTGCCAGAGACACAGAAGTGTGGCACTGTTCTTGGAAACAGTTCGACCGGACGTCACTGAGCAGCCGCGTGGTTTATGAAAGTGCACTGCTTCGGTTACTAGTTTCCATCAAGAAAAAAAAATTGTCACTACGAACTTTTTTTTAGTATGTTTTTCTTGACGTTATTTTTTATAAGACATGAAAATTTGCGCCTTGCAACACCAACAGGTGACACCAAAAGACAGAACCAAGAGCGTCACATCTGAAAAACGGATTTAGATTTAGTTATTTTAGTTGTGATAAGTGTGGATACAGTAGTAATAACAGAGCAGGGAAGACGTACATCATAGATGTCCTCCCCATTGGAAGTAGATACCAAGCGAGACTCAAAAAAGCCTGATTTAGTCAAATCCGAGTGCGATGAGGAGGAGATCGATGTGGAGAGCCTTGACGGATGTCTGCGTCCGGAGCAATGTAACGAAAAGGGGGCGAAGCCCGAGCTGCCGCGCAGGCTGACCCGCAGCCCGAAGTGCGCTCGCTGCCGAAACCATGGGGTGGTGTCTTGCCTGAAGGGCCACAAACGATTCTGTCGCTGGCGTGACTGCCAGTGCGCAAACTGTTTGCTTGTGGTGGAACGACAGCGAGTGATGGCAGCACAGGTCGCCCTGAGGAGACAGCAAGCTACAGAGGTCTGACTCTCGCGTGTCTTGAATCATCTGTGTTGCATTTTTAAAGATCACAATCACAAACACCGGTTTGTTAATTATTAATCTTCTTATCTATTTCAGCATGGTGCACTAACAATAAAATAACAGTACTATATATGTCGACACTGTAAGCTACTAAACTATTAAACTCACTGTTACTGAGTATGATGACAATAACATTCTAATATTTTAATTTGAATGTATGTTGGATTCAATACCTTCTGTCGTTGATGTCCATCTTTTGCTCTCAGAGGTTCAGTGAGTAGACTTGTTGATTTATCAGTATAATTGAATCATTGGATGTCGGATAAACGTACAATATATTATTCCCTCCATTTTCTGCACGTGCAATCGTTTAAAACACAGGGCGTGAAACTTGTGAAAATATTTCTTAAACAAGAGCAGTCAAATAGGAGGACAGCATATAGTCTGGTTTTAATTTTTGTTGCAATGTAGAAACATTGCTGGGGCATCACGAGGACTTGTACATCCTTACTGTGAAGACACCAACACACCCACCCACACACACACACTTATATACCATAAAAAGGTCACCTCAAGGCTCTGAAAATGCAAGATCAAAACATAAAATACACCTTTTCTGGTGTTGGGAACAACAGTGCATTGCACATTTTTCTAAGTAAGAGGCTCCTGACCACATACAGCTTTAAATTTAAATCTAAAACTGAATTCTTCTGGGAGAAGAAATGGGCTTTTCTCCTGCTTAAAATCCAAGCTGCTGGCTGAATGCCTTACAGTTTATTCTAGAAAGATGTGGAAACTCCAGAAAGCATCATCTCATAAATGAGTACCTCTGCATCAGATTGTGATAAGTATGGCGATATAGTGGAGCTAAAAATATATATTAATATCAAGTTTGTCAAAATTTAGATTTGAGTCAAAAATTATTCTGATGACTTTCACAAATGAGCTCGGGAGGACTTCATTTTGTCAGCTGTCGGTAAAGTCATGGTATTCCTTAACGTGGTTTGTGGGGCACACAAGCAGAAGTTTATCTGAATGAAATCTGCTTGAATCGATTTCTTGATACCATTAAAATCATGCAATCAATACATATCTGATTAAGCTACAGTTTGAGAAACTGTCCACAGATAGATCTGCAGCATAAATACTGAACGCAATCCAATGGCCACACCGTATCATACCTGGTGGAAACCTGTTAATGATGAATATAATTGACTCCAGAAGTGAGCCCTGTGGTACTTCCAGTGTATGTAAAATATTTTGTCAACTTTCACAGCCTGGGTTCTGCTGTAAAAGTAGAAAACTCAGAGTGCCTTTAAACTCAGTTTAAAGCATTTCTTGTGACACATGTTAATTAAAAGTTCATAGATGCTTTCAGCTGAATTTACACAATGGGTACAGTTTTATTATTTATTATAATTATTTATTATATAAATAAGTTTTTTTTTCTCTCAGTAATTTTAGTTTTATAATTATATATGCATCTGTGGCAGGGGAAAAAAGATGGCAAGATATCAGCTCCAGTCCGAAAGACAGCATACCAGCGGTACTCAAAGGCACCCAGTCTTCTAGCAAAGAGCATTCTGGAAGGTAAAGTTTAATGAGTGCTCTGCGGCTCAGTTTCTGCTCAAGAAGACACATAATGTGTTGCTGCCATCAGTAAGCAATTACAGAACTAAAAATATCTTTATATGTGTATGTTAATAATACTATATGTGTGTATTCTGTTTATGGAAATACAGTGCAGTGAGGAAAATAACAGCTGTCATTTTTCTGTCAACCTGTTGATTGATGGGCAACCATCTGAGTTCAACCTCCTAATGAAAACATTTTAAAATGCATATGTAGTGATTAAGTAATATGTGTAAATCTGCCTTAAATAGGTTTTGTCAAAAATAAATTTATATTGAGAAATTAAAAAATCTTTAAGCGAAATTCTGTGGGAAATATTTTTGGATGTAAATCCTATCATTAAATGCTTTACAATATAATGTTTTCAGGTCTTCAGAAGTGTACCACATAAAGTGAAGGTTCAAACTTTGACCACCCCTCTCATTCTTTAGGATATAAACCTCCTGCTTTGGAAGATGCTGCTTGGTCGAAAAGGATGCAGTACCCCACCCTGAGTGAGAGGATGAGAAAAAGACGCGCCTTCGCCGACAAAGAGCTGGAGGGCATTATGCTCGAAAGGGAATTACGACAGAGAGAACTAGAAAATGTGTCTGGATTTAAAATCCTTCATCCAGTTTTGTCGTCTGCGTCTCCCCTGTGCTGTCCACTTGCAGAGCCACTATCAACAGCCTACCCATCTGTGTACAAAACCAGCCCGTTGCTGTTTGAGTGTGACCTTCACTGCTGTCCAGAAGAGCTGTTTAATGCCAGGTCGACAGAGAACAGTTACGCACAGTTACCAGCGCAGTGCAGCTCCCTGCCTTTTGAGCGCCTGGATGTGACCAGGATGAAAGAGCTGGAAAATTGGGAATACTGCAAGGACAGCAAGACCTGTCAAGAGGGATACCTTGTGCCATTTCCTTGCCTACAACAGCGGAGTTGCCTTGAGAATCTGAGTGGCTTTGACATGGATATTCCCGGACCAAATGCGCTTCCAAGCGCCAGAGTTCCCAGCGTCCCAAAGCCAGGCATCACGTCTCCTGCCTCACTGCCAGACCAAGTGTTTCAAAACTGTTTGCACCCAGCCACGTATTGTCCCCCTCCAGATCTTCACTGTCTCACACCTAAGAAAAATTCAGCAGGTGACAACTGTTACAGCTTACAGACAAAATCAGTCAAAAACACTGTTGTATGCACTCTACCCTTTTCTGTGGACTCATTACTAAAGAGCTGAAAACACTTACATAAATGAACAAATGTTTTAGCCATAAATGCCTGAGGCGTTCGTAACACAGAATCATGGCTGTTAAAAACAGTCGTCCAAAAGATCCCATTATGAATAACTCTTTGAATAACAAAGGTATTTATTCTCAGACAGTATGATGCCAACATTCAAATTAGGGGATAAAATATACTGTATATTTTTATCTTATCCATAGTGGGAATTCTGATATCGCATTGAACAATAATGATAACATGCTTTAATTAATTTTTTATATGGTTTTGTATTTAGTGTTTCTTTTCTCATCCATTTCTGGTATTCTTTCTCAGGCTTTGCTCTTTTTCCTTTAGTAAAAACCTGAAAATGTTTCAATCTTTGTATATCATACACTGTAACTGAATTTAAATGTGTCCACAAACTTATGATCATATTGTATGCAGGAAAATTTAAATCATCAAATACAAAGTCTTTGTTACAAGAGTTACAAATCAGTTTCAAATACATTTTATTTCTAATGTCGTAATGCATTTGTTGTGTCTGTTATAGCACATGCTGTATGTTTTCAAAATCTTTCAGTGATTTTGGGTGGCGGTGTGGTGTAGTGCAGTGTTTCTCAGTCCTACTCCTGGCGGCCCACTGTCCTGCATATCTTCTGTCTATCCTTGCTCTACCTACTTGACTGAACTCATCAGTGGCACTTTTGATTAGCTGAGCACACCTGATTTAATCAAGCAGCAAGGATAGATAGAAGATACGCAGGACAGTGGGCTGCCAGGAAAGGTTTGAATAACGCTAGTGTAGTGGTTAAGGAGCAGGGTCTATAACCCTGTTGCTACTCCTAGATGGGCCACTGATGTGCCTTTGGGTTTGGATGTTAGTCTGAATTGCCTCAGTAAATACCCAGCTGTATAAATGGATAATTTGTAAAAATTCTAAACTATGTAAGTCATTCTGAATAAGAGTGTCGGCTTCAGGCTGAATAGATTTAAATGACACAGAACATTCTTCAGCACAGTAACTTTAAATAAAAGTTGAGAGTTGCCTGAATTTTGTAACACAGCTAAAGAAGAATAAAATACACTGTCAACTATTTCATCATCCATAAGGTAGAGTCATTTTGAACATTTATTTTTCTCAGAAATTTAATAAAATGATTTAATAATAAAATAATAAAAACAAAAAAAATTCAGATAAATAATGCAAGAAAATTTCTACTGTCATTTAAATGGACTAATTAAAAAATACACAATTACACAATTATTTGAATTTAGTTAGAAAAAATATACTATTTTGTATTTGTGTATTTTTATATACATCTTTATGAAAATATTTACATTTACATAAATAAATTAATTTTAAACATATTTTATACATACTGTTTATAACTAATAAAATGCTTCAAATTTCAAAAGCCACTGCAGTTTGAATAGAAACAGCTAAACTAGCTTTCTGTGCCCAGTTACAGCATGAAAGCATTTGGCTCTCTCAGGCATCCTGGGCCAAAGGCTGTCCAAAAAATTCTGTGGGTTTCAAAAATCTTTTTCACTGTCAAAGAATACTAATCGGTTTATGAGTCCTCAGAGACATAGTAATTAACAGAGTGTGTGGACACCATCATACACAGTCATTTTCATTGGGTTTGTGTGTGGTATGCTCTTGCCCAGGGACCAGTGGGCCTTCAGACCTCTGTGCTAGCAAAGTGACAGAGCTCAGAGAGGTACTGTCGATTGTAACAAGATGCCCCTTCTTTCCTGGATCTTCCCTCAGAAGAATGCCTTGAGTTGCAGCTTCTCTTTAAGATGGAGGGGTGGGAAGTTTTGTGTTGCCAGCATTGTTCTTTATCATAAGCCGTTATGCGGAGCCTCTGCAATTTTGTTTGAACCCTGTGCTGATCTATATCAAATACTGCCTTTTTTCCCCTTATTGTAAACTCTATGATATGGCAGGGAGATAGTTTTGACAGCTCTGGGCCGTGTGGCGTCAACATGGGTGATAGCATACAGCTCCTGGCTACGTGTGGAGCTATCTCAGTGCACCATGGAATGCAGATAGGCGTCTTATTGCACCCTTTCAGAAGGGGACGCAGTAACACTAAAAGCAGGGAGAGAACATATCAATGCTTTTGTACTCAATCAACACAGATTTAGAGTATTAAGATCACTTTAGCACTTAAATTAACATTTCTACTGCAATAAGGAAAGACACAAACATCAATCAGACACAAAGATAATGACTCCTTTGAAGAATAATACAAGGATATAAATTAATTTCTAGCACAAAGAAGTTCCATTTATCTTCTCCCCACATTTCATTTCAGGATCTTTAGAGCCTGGCAGCATGGTTTAATAGATTCTGACCTCTTTCTAAATGCCATTCTTGCTCTATTTCTCATTAGGATTGTGCAGAATGCCGATTAGCTATATTGTTCCCATTGTTTGAAGATGTGTGCACTTCCCTCCTTTTTCTGGTTTATTAACGTTTTCTTTTGAGAAATGAGGGCCAATATTGACTAAAGGCCAGCTAGCTGACTGAGCAGATTTCAGGTTCTAAACTCATTGTGAGATTTTACCAACTCTACAAAAGGCATTAACTTCCTGTCTTTTGTTACTGAATAGGTTAAGATTTGTTTGTCCATTTCTGCTACATTAATTTCCCGAAAGAGAATGCACACGCCTTCATTTTATTTCCCTTAAAAACACTTCTCTGGTTCATGCTGGAAAAATATGTATTACTTCAAAGCATAAACCCTCAAAAAGCTCATGGAGTTTATTTATCCATGTAGCTTGCTCATAGCAAGAAGCCACCCGAGCATGTTTGTATAATCTAGATATCAGCATCTCCTTCTCTTGACAGAATATCGGCAACGTTTAGTATCAAGGCCCAAAGCAGGCCTTTGATCCCCCTGCCAGATTCTCTAATGCGGCATTCAGAGGGTTCCCTTCCCACACTTGGCAGGCATAATCCAAAACGCAGGCTATAGGGTTACAGCCCGTCCTGTGCTCTAAGTTGGGGTGTCTCTTACAGAGTGGGTGGGCTGGCCAGAGGCCACAGATACATCACCTGCTGAGCCCAGTAAAAAGTCTGTGTGTGTGTCACTGACCTTAGAATATACTCCGTACGTACTGGGACAACATGGAAATGGCAATCCAGCTAAGACAAAACAGTGCGGTAGCAGGTCTTTACTCTCTACACTTGTGTGCACAAGCCTTTTTTGCCTCGTGTATGAACTATTAGACGTATGTATACTCTCTGGGAAATATTTTACCCCTGTTCTCGATGCCTTGATATCAGGAAACGCTGGACCCTGTCCTTTCAGATTCACCCTGTACAATTTTTGTCTTCAGTTCCAAAGGTTGTAACTATATTTCCCCTTTAGGTAAAGCCCTGCAGTTCTGTTCCCTCTCTTTTTGTACAGATGAAATGGCTATTTAATTCAGTGAAATTTGTTCTTTGATTTTCTATGAATACGCCTTCAAATTGTTGAAATTCTCAGGAATATGGCGCTGTTTATGACATAAATGTTGCTATTTAATACCAGTGAAACTGACTGGATTTTAAGAAATTCACATGATTGTTTTCTAATTTTCTGTAAGGAAAAATATTCAACTCTGCACAAACTGTATATGAAGTAAGCTGGATTTACAGCAGACTGATTTGGTCTCCTATTCTTCACCTTACATGAGTCTCAATATACTCAGCACATACAGAAGCCCAAAATGAGGGCACTTGACAATTAAGGGCATTTTTTTCCAAAAATGGGTCTGAAAGTGAGAAAGCCACAGCGGAATTAAAATTTCACAACTTTACAAAATTCTGTGGAAACAGGGAGGATAGTTTTCCCTCTCCATATCCAAATGTTTGGGTTTTTCTTGGTGAGCTCGCCTTAAGCTCCCCTCCGCGAGCCTGGACTCCAGGGTAATTGCCTCTGGTCCTCCAGCTGCAGCTGTGTTGCTATACTGTTACTTTTTCACGGGCTGTTTGGTCACCAAAGCCCACCTCTGCAGCCCCAGCGCACAAACCGCAGCTTTTTCAGCTTCAGAGGTAATTAGGACACGGTTCTTATTGCCGTGTCATAAGCGTTGCACCACCCACACACAGTCCTCATGCAGGCTGCCTTCAAAATAACGATCAGCGCCTGTGCACCCTCTAGACCCACCCCTGAAGCCTAACCTCATGTCCTTCATCCAGTTGAAGCAGCACATGCCAGACCAGTGCAGGAACTTTATGACTTGACGGTGGCTGCTATATACAGATGAAAATAGATTTGTCCCCCTGTGTGAACCATTAGCGTGATATTTACGAAGGCTGGATTTGATTCTGTTCTTGGGTAACCGAAACCAACAAATGGCAGTAATATTCCCAGTTCTGGAAACACGATCCTCACATGTTATATGGTCCCCGTCTATAAATGTAGTGTGCAAACTTATTGGCACCTTCTTAAGATTGATTGATGGCACTGGAACCTGGCTCGTAAAGGGAAAAAAAGGGTTATTGACACATAAAACTACATTTCAGCGCTGGGAGGCGGTGAGTGTGGGGCATAAGAAGAATAACAGCTGCTAAGCCAAGAGAAATGAGCCCATGTGCTTGGCTGGCAGGCAGAGATAGCGTGATACAAGCTGCACTGTTGCCACTGCAGCTGCTGGGTGAATGGGAACCTCTTACCTGCCAAGAACAACAGCACCTTTAAATGCTATTTGTTCTAACTGGATTACCGTTACAGACATGACAATCCAGCTCCCAATTTCAGGGAGGAAGAAAAATGTTTGGGGGATAAAAAATAAATTTCTTCTAATAGCCAAGACAATATATACTGCCATTTAAGAGGGTTATTACACAGATAGAATTACTGTGTACCATTTGTTAAAATAATTTTCACCTCATGGCAGTGCTGCACCTGAATATGAAGAAGCCCATGTCCAGAGCACTATTGTGACTAATGTCTCAGAAGCTGCTTTGATTCATAGACCTTCTGTGTATGGCTTCATTACAGGAAATTAGGTAATTCAAAATAAACCCAATAAATCACTTTGAAACGAAATATTTCCTTATGTTACGAGAAAGAGTGTGAAGAGATAACCTTGAATTATATAAATATAATTTTCCCCCTTCATATTCTGAGTATTAAACTGAATGGATTTATCATTTCTACCCTCCACTAAATGCAGACAGTCTTCATTTGTCTTGTATTTGATTGGTGACAGGACAACTGTGATTACATGAATAATTTTAACATTTTTACATAAAACATCTGAATAAATGTTTTAGTGTTACTGTGCAAACATTATTTTGGTCTGAAATTTTAAGAATGAAGAAGGACATAAAAGGATAAACAGTCACAGTGTAATTCCTGTTTTATTTACATGTTGACAGCTGACTGTAAATCAGTAAATAGTCTAGCACACTTATTTAACTGAAAGAAAAACTGATATTCATAATCTAAAGACAAGCAGCCTTGCTATTACATAACTGTGCAGCTATTCAATTCAGCCCTGCCCATTCATGACCAGACATCCACCCCACAATCCCTTTGACTACAATAACATGACCTCAGGCTTTCTATTAATAAGCAGAGCGCCTCACGGACGGACATGCATTAACATCACTGTGCCTGCAAATATCATTCAGTCCTTACAAATTACACAGCGGGAGCTTTTCAGCCACCTCAGTTTCTCTCTCCTACAGATGGAGCACTAAAGAAAATGACTGCTAACAGTTACTCCATACAGAGGCCCTCAAAAGCCACTGTGAGCTCCAACTGCCCGAGCCCTACAGACAATAATGAGACTCGAGCAGAAACAGTGCCTCTTTATTGCCAGGCCCTGCCGTGTCAATATTACTCTTTCCCCCCTAATGCATGCTCTGGGGTCTTTTTCCCCAAAACATTTGGCCAAGAGATTTCCATGCAGTGTCCCACACCTTATGTAACCTAGTCTGTTTTGGCATTCTGTCCACTTCTCAGTCCATACACAGACCTGATTGCATTTGTTATGACTCCCTGCTGATGGCTTTTTCCGAAAAATATTTAGCCTGTAACACAAACCATTCTGTCTTGTGTTTTCACTTCAAACAAAGCTATTAATCACATTAATCACTCCCAATTAACCCAAGCACAAGAAACTCTCTGCATGCTGAACCAATAAGGCAGACATACAGTTATTAATGATCCACAGGGTAATTTTCAGAAGGGGAGAACTCCCTTAACACTTGGTGCTGAATAACAAAACATTAACTAAACAAAAAATCCTTTTTACACATGGTTGTGTCCTTTTTAAATGGCTGATTCAGGGCCTGTGTGCTTCGAGGCAGAAGGACAGATTTCACCCCCCGCCCCCCAACAACAAGGAACACACAGTTTTTTTACATCCTGCTTGTATTTCTTACTGCTGATACTTTACTGGGTTACGCACACTGGTGAGCTGCCAAATGTTTGATATCTTACACTAAAGTACTTGCTTTGAACACGTATTTAAAGATGGGTCTCTCCTGTTACATGAGTATAAGACATATGTCCTGCCAAACACTGGCCACATGTTGTCAGATGGGAGAGGACAAGATTTACTGTGAGGGTCACCACAGAAATCCATGTGCTTTAATGGATGTCACATTCACTATGGTGTGTCAAACGTCATGGAAAAAACAACTGAATGAAGTTTTAATATGCCAAACTGTATTTTTCCTGCTCTTTGCCTTCTTTTGTTTTTCATTCAAATTTACAATCAATATACAGTAATATTCCTCATTAGGATTTGAAATTATTTTTAAATGTATGTTTGCCATAGTATGTTAGCATAAACAACAGTTTGTATTATAAGGCTTAAGATGCATGCTCGCATGGGTTCACAGAGGTGTGGCTTGTTGACCTGGAGACCAGAGTATGTGAGGTTGCTGAGTTTTGACAGGGTGTACTGAGGGGAAAAAGTGGGTGTGACTGATTTGGTCAGGTCTGCTTAAGATCCATGTTACAGAGGCAGTGTGGAGGCAAGATGCTGGAGCCTTTATTTTAAAATATAAAAAGATAACCTGAACATCAGATGCAAGTATGCTTATGCTCTTCCCCTCTCCATTTAAAGCTCACTTTTTCATTTGCCAATCAAAAGGTAACCATCAGTCATGCCATGCTATGCAAGCAAGTATGCCTTTAGAGAGAAGGTCAACCTGCACACACAATCAATGTTCTGGTTACATGTAATGAGAATAAGAAATAATGGAAGTATTTATTACTTTATCCATTCTAGACAAAATAAGTGGCTTAATAGTGGTAGCCAATGTCTTCCATTTGCCCACTTAACTAAGTACATTAGCTATTTGCATGGGTGCAATTGGAGCATAGTATGGATAGGACACGATACGACATGATACTTTGTTTTTGAAAATATATGTTTTATCATAACAGTGAATAGACAGGGAATACACTGTTTACACTAACCCCCCACCATTCACATGTGAGTGAGGACTAGAGGTCACACTATGGTAAGCTTCTTTCACATTCTGCTCAGTTAGACATGTGAAATGTGAAAGCACTGCAGTAATCCTGTGAGCTGAGAGGTTTGTGCAAAATATTTACTCTGCCTGTTCTAAAACTTATTTTATTAGTAAATGACTGGACAGATGTGTTCAGAGTTGTAAGCTACAAGGGTTGGCTTTCAGTCTCTGTGACAACACTGACATTCTTACCAATCCTGTATAATAGCAAAAGTTCCTCTAGAAGTCACAGTTGAAAGACGACTTGACTTCAGAACTGTTTGGCGAGCGGGGTGATTGTCACAGGGGCTTAGCAGATTGACATTTTTACTTGCAAAAAACTGACTCAGGTATATTCTCCTGTACAGCAGGAATGAATTCTGGACCACTGTTGATTCTGGCACAGACCCAGAGCACATTCAGGCTCCATTCAAAAATTAATGATGATGCATCACTGTCTGACGGGAATATCAGGCACAACTTAGCAGCTGAAAAGGCAGAGCCACCTGACATGCAGCTTTAGCACATCAAGGGGATCAAGGTCTGATTACAGGATTGTGCAAGAGGAGCACCCTGCTAACATGACAGCATGCCTTCCCCCAATATGTCCCAGCATGGCTGCATCCTGTCCCTGTGGAACTGAGTGTCAAAGAAGGGCTAGCATTTCGTCACTGTGAGGATTGAGCAGCGGCAGAACACATTTAAGAAATATCACAGACACACTTAAGGAATTCTGCAAAACAAGATTAAATACCTAAAAGTATCATCTTCCTGTATCATCTCAGTCATTATGTAGATAACCTCCATGTCATTCACCCGACACTGAACATAATACTTATATTACTGCACTTTATCCCTGCAGTAAAAGAAAGCATGTACAGAAACAGGTGAATGTTAAGCTATGCTAACACAAACTCGTATTATATCACATATTGTTTTGCACTCTTAGTTCATGTTGTCAGGTCCAATTTATTTATTCTTGAGTCTTTCAGCCCTTAAACATCTATTTCTCAGCTCCTGCCTTCTAATTATAATGATGTCAGTTAGAGGCAGCAGAAGGAGCACCTGCAATCATGCAGGGGGCTGGAGGAGGCAGGAGAGGAAGCGGGAGAATTGAGCAGGGAGTCTATGATTTTAATGTGTTCTGACTGCAGAGATTGGAACTTGTTTTGCTGAGCCCCCACGATGGAATGTGAAATCCCGCATCAGGGCTTTTATAAACAGGAAGCAATGTGCAATACAATAGGCTGACAGAACCCTTGTAGGTGAAACGTTCACCTTTTATGTGCCGTATGCTGTCACATTTTTAAAATATATATATTTATCTCATAAGCTGATAAACCATTACACTTAATTCTTAACTGAGGACTTTTTCTTGCAGTCTTAAACACAAGGCCATGACATGCAGGAAACAACACACCATAATATATCTGAATATACAGTGAAACCATATAACCCCATTATACCTTGGAACCATTTTTCTCTCTGTATTTCTCTCTGAGATGCAGTGTATCAAAAAGACTAATCTATTCCAAACCAAAACCTGGTTTTAAAAATATGTTACACAGCGACACATGCTTGCAGGGATCATTTGGCTTGAATAAATGTAAACGAACTGTAGTAACAGTACAATAACAGAAATAAAATAACATTGAAACAGGTGTAAATATCTTGAAAAATCAAATGTATTTTTAGTGGGCTTTTTACAGTAACCATAGAGCTTTTACTAATATTTAACATTTCTTGCTGACAAGTTTCCACTATGATACAATATCTATTTTTCTTTCTGAATCAAGGTGCAAAGTAGTTACTGATAGCGGTAAGTCCAGCAGGTTTGGTACTTGCATGAAACTTCCACAACATTCAATGCAAGTGCAAATGTAGACAGAAAAAAAATTAAATTGTGGTTAAATATGTAATTACACAGGTATATTGCCACTGTAATGTGATTGGTATGAGAAGTACAAAAACCTGTGGTATGAATTAAATGTGTGAGAAAATCCTTAATACAAAAACACACCATAAATAAACACATAGTACAGTGGCAGTGTCTCACATCCATGGTCATTCTGCGAGATTTGACTCAATTGAGAAGTCAAACCTCACTACTGCTTCATCACCAATAAAAGAGAGAACACAGATCTTCACGACTACTTTTTACTGAAAGCAGGGAAAATCCAACATGTCTGTTCCCACACAGTGCAGTTTTCTCATTCCACAGCAAATCACTGCCATACACACTACTGCCACACAAAAGGCCCAAATTAACAGCAGGAGTTTCAAGGAGAACTGAATGAGAAGCCTGTACAAATGAGTTATTACTCTCAATCAGCTGCCTGGAACATCGTTAACAAAACCCTCACATACTAGCTAATTAATGCATTATAGAATTAAGTTAATGACTGGCAATCATGAGTTTGGAATTAAATAGTTCAAATGAATAGTGAATAGTGCGGTTAAACATAAAGGGAACAGTTAATATGTGTTGAATTGCTTGTTTCTCATTTTTTATAACTGTACACATATTTGTTTTGTTGGAGTTCCTTTTTCACCAATTCTTTATCCTCCCCCATGAAAGCAGGGGAGAACACAGCAAGGCTTGTACACATGTCAATGCTTTATGTTAGCCTTCTTAAAGCAATTAAGAGATTTGACCGACTTCTGTCCCTAAAGCTCAGCACAGCAGACCACGAACAAGAAACATCAACAACAAAAAAGGTTAGGAAAACTGACAAGACGTTCAATGATTTTTATGCCTTTCAAAAGAGCTGGGGGAGTTGTGCCGAATGCCAAGGAGTGTTTGAATTTCCAGGTTGTGCTCGTGAGCAGCAGTTTGTGCTCCAAAGCTCCTCTGACTGGCCTCCTCTGAGGGGCGGTTGAAACGCGACCGTGCGGATGGAAAGAGTATCGTTTTATCCGAGTGTCTCGGTAATTATTTTGATTTCCTGAGGCAGGTCGAGCAGCGTGTCTCTCCAGCGCCTCTGTGTTTGTTTTGGGCCGAGCATTGTGCTTGGATCATGGCCCTACGTTTATTTTAGGTTTCCTCTTACGCTGAATTCAATCTTTGCAGAACCATTTTACTTTCATGTGTTGAGAGGAGCCAGGCATCTTCCTGAGATACCTCCACTTTAGCATTTTTACTAAGCTCAGAATTAGTGGTTCAAATGGTTGAATGAAGGAGGATTTAGGATTTACTGCACATAGGTGTTGAGCATGAAAATTGTAAGGGGGAGGTATGCATGTATTCATCTTTCTGTTTAGATCTCAGAAATATTACAGCACATGGATTTTCAGAGGAACTCTTACTTTGTGAAATCCAAAAATAAATACATATATATCTTATGATAGAAAAAAAACATAATATATTCATAACGTGTAACTAGGAACACTGTATATACTTAGCGTATTGCTTACTATATTATGTATACCAATAAGTAAAATAAAACAAATTCAAATGTTAATTAAAGCTGGCTCCTGTATTTGTGAAGAATCCAATGTCAGAAAAATAAGTGGCTGAAAGTCTGGATTAAGTGCACAGACATGAGACTGTGCAACTGGGCCCCAGCTCCACATTCTGTATAAGTTGAGGCGTTCACTGTTCTTCCAGCACTGAGGTCTTACTCACTGCTCCCAGGTGAACTTCCAATCACTGGAATGGGCCCTTAAAAAACACTTGACTAATGACTCACGTATCCTATTAGAGTGATGTGTTTCGTTTTTCCTCAAGTATGATTTTCTCTGAGTACGGTAATGGGGTAAGAGGAGAGACTGGACCATCCACCAATATAGTGTGCCACTATCCTCATACAGTCATCACAGGCATTTTTAAATGCCTTAAACCAAGTCATTTATAAACTTATTTACTGAAAAAATGCAGTAAACCTTTAAGTAGGACATAAATATTTTTCAGTCTTCAATCACTCTGTTCAAATATAAGACACCCAGCATACTATGGTATGCCGGCTAGCAATGCACAGTACACGTCCTATCAACAGAGGGTGGACTGTACTCTTCTTTCATGTGTCTGTCACCACTTGGACAAAATAAATGAGGCTGTACCTTCGTGAGAAGTGAAGTGTACTGTACGTTCAGTCATAGCTTAAAAGATGTCTTATGTAGTTTTATGTTAAAATGAAACACAGAAATGTGTTTTGCCAGACATATTAGTCATTTATAAATTAGACAGTGAGTTACTGCCACGGTGTATGCTTGGTACGTTTTGGTCATGTTGAAACCCTTGATTTGTTTCAGAACATGTAAAAATGAGTTTCAAGATCCAAGTGGAAGACTGTGTTAAATGAGATTCCGTGGTGAACAGCAGACAGCTTTTTAGAGCACAGTCCTGTGGCCTCTCTGTTGTGCGTGGGCTGTTCCCTTCCTCCCCGGGTCTCTGTGCGGTCTGCGCACTAACAGGACGGGGTGCTGTGGTGCGTGACACTGGAGACACTCGCGCTGATCGGCCCCTGATTGCCAGCCTGCGTGTCAGCCCTGACGCCTCACCCCCCTCCCTCGCTATCTCGACCCATCGCTGCTCCGCCGCGCACCTCGCCGATCTGCCCCTCCGGCTTGTTTGCATTTCCAGAACTTAAAGCCCACTGTTTCAGCCCGATGCTATCGCTCGTCCAGGGTAAACCACACTGGAACTGTCTCCAGAGAAAGACAAGATCCGTAACCACTGCTCTTTTAATCTGAAGTTTTTTGGGGGAGAGGGGGAAAATGACAGCTACGACAAACAAAAACATTCTAAAACAGAACTCGTATTGAAGAAAAGCTATTAGTGTTGTCACAGCGGTCGTATTGCAGCACAGGGGTCGGATCAGCAACCAAAGGGTTATGGGACCAGTGTGCTGTTTTTTCACTTCTGCAATATACCAATATCTGTAAAAAGGCAGCTGTATAAACAAGTTACAAAACTAGTCCATTTGGATAAAGCTGGCAGCCAAATGAAGGAACAATAATTATGATGAATGAGTTAGATTTATTACAGAAAGTAATAATTTTCTTAGGTATCCAAACGCATGATAATCGTGTTACTTAACACCTAATATGACACATCGGAGTGAATGTAACAGAATCCATTTGTTGAGTCACTAATTATGAAGTATTCATGCACCAGTAAATCTAGTTCACTTACTCAGAGACAACACTAGATGCTTTCCTGTGAGTGTACATATTACATGCGCTGCTCCTTTCAAGGAGAAATAACTTGGTAGGTACAGTGGAAAAATGGGGGTTTTGGAGACAAATACAAAGAGGCTTTCTGTTTAAAAACAGTCATTACTGTCAGTGCAACTGTCAGCCTGGATCAGGCCATTCTGGGCCCCTGCAATTAATATGTAACAAATTAGCCTGTGTTTGTCTTTGTGTAGGACCTACAGCTGTTCGGGAAACTGACGGCACTCCAAAGATTGGCAGCACGCTCTGAGATCCAGACAGCCTTCTGAAGCCAAACCCAATCCCCAAGCACATTGGATTTCATGTCCAGGGGATTTTTTTTTTCTTGTCAGTCCCAGTGTAGATCCTCTACTAAGGAGAGCTTTCATTGCGAGCGGGGCTGTGCATGACGTGTGGGGGAAGGCTGCGCTGTGGCTGGCTCTCGGCCTATTGAGCCACCTCGTCGACAAAGCAGCGTGGAGCGGCCACTGCCAGGTAACCAAAGAACATTGATTACACAGGCTTTTCCATGTTGCGTGCAGTTCGTCTTCACAGAGGTCGTGTTTTAAACGGTTAACAAGTTCACAGGCTTCGTGAATCGGGCTGACTTGTCAATTGCCTGGTTCTTACATGCTTCAAATCACCGTCCTGCCATAATACTGCAAATGTGACAAGTCTCAGTTTTTTATAGGTTTATTCTTCCTGTGGTGATGTGCAGCAAATCCACCCTTCATAGGCAACAGACAAGGATAAGAACACATACTGCAGAGCACATTAATGAGACAGATTCTGACAACCTGTAATTCAGCTCTGAAATACCATGAGAGACACACAAAATACAGTCCAGAAAGAATCTCCCAACCATCAGTAACACTATGTAGACCTACACATCACAGTTTCAGAGGAATAAATCAGCCCATCAGTCCTGACAAGGGGCATTGGTTTACGTGTGCAAGAAAGAGGGAAAGGTTTCCATTAACAGGTGGCTTTCATTTTTCTCACTTATGAGAAAATTGAGAAGACGCATGTGTATAAGCGCGTAACACTTATGCACATGCTAACACGGTTAAGCTCTATTGCTGTTTTGATCATAACAGATCAAAGCATTACACAGAAGGGGGCTGTAATTACGGAGAAACCAATAAGGGAAATTTGATACTGTGACTTGATGGCTAATCAGGTCGCATTTCTCTTTATACATAAAACAAGTTTCAGGCGTTCATAAACATGTATTGTACTTCCAAGAACAATACGTTTTTCATTTTCTTTGATTTCAATTTGAGTGGCAGGACCCATTGTTCATGTTTGTGGAATTAGTTTTTATTTTTCATACAAGTTTTCATTTGGTGACTTTTCCAGTACCACAAGGACATTAAAAATGGCAACTGGTTGTACTGCTACTGAGATCAATCCCCAAAAGGTTGTTTACCTCCCATCCCAACAGAAACTGTGTAACCCACAGCATTATGTCAAAAACTGGCTAACTTGTCTTTGACATTCCATAATGCCATGCATCTCCTTTTTTGTTTGCTCTTTTCAGGGAATTTTATAGAGTGGTTTTATTTGTTTCAGGGGTTGTCATTTAATATACTATGTATTCTCTGATTTACTGTTTTTGTCTACTGTGTGTCTCTGCTTTACCTGCTATGGGCACTGTCATTTCTGTCTATGTGGAATACCTTACATTTACAGTAGCAGGTGTGCGTTGCTTGGTTGGTTACTGCTGTCAATGGCTTACAGTGTAATACTGTTGTGGGGAACTGTGCAGATGCTGAGTGTGGGAAATGGACCATCACTGGTCTCTTGTGCAATGAAGATATTCCCCAAAGGCTAATGATACAGAGACATTACTAATGGCATTACCCCACTTTTACTAAATGTATTCAATTTTTACATAATTTACTAAATGGCTATGCTGTTCTTTGCAGATATACCTTGAATGGGCCATTTCCCTGCTGCACAGTACAAATAATGAAATAGGATTGAGCATGGAGTCCTTTTAAGACCAGATCACAATTTATACCTACCTGAAAGAAGCACTTAAGAGAGCACCAGAGCCAGCTCTGCTTTTTGTCACTTTTATATGACTAGTCAAAGGATGCGCATTGAGGGCCCTGCCAGGTGAAAAGTGTGATGATTGGTTGTTGGCAGACACTGCAGCATTACAAGGGCTGGCTGGTGATCAACATTTCCCAAAAGGGTTGGGAGTGGATTTGGTGTGTTTTCTTGTGTTGTGAAAAGTGCCAGTCTGCAGTTTTTTTTTCATAGGTCAGGACAATATTATGGAAACAAGCAAAATGCTGCGCTGTTCACCACACTTTCTTCTTCACTGTAACTACATTAAATGGTGAAGGCCATCATCTTTAATAGCAATTAAAGCATGATAAGATGGACACCTACCTGGCCTCATTTAGCAATATTATTTCTGTGTTGCGAACATGAGCCAAGGCACCTTGGCAATCTCATCAAACGCATGGTAGCCCCAAGGTCTCTCTACAAAGACAGGGAGAGGTGGTAGAGAGGAAGTCTGACAATGGGAAAACGAGTGGTACAACTGAGCATGGGAGATAGTGTCACTCTGAGATTTTTTTAAGAGCTCAAAGGGCGTGTGAAGATGTCAGAAAATGTGACCTAGTTGTTCAGCTCTCTGGATAAACAGAGCCTTCCATCAATCAGTCAGAATTTCCTACAGGGAGTAAAGGAACAGCTAAGTAAAGAAAATACTGACAGCATGAAAAGGCTGACAAATTGTCTGTTAACCCCCTTTCCCTCTGAAATGCCCCAAACAAAATTGCTTAATAAATGCAACATATACAATGGATGAGCTTCTTTGTAAAGCTGCTTTTAACCTTTAGGCAAATAACGTGTGCAAGGGCTCATGTAAGATTGAGTCATTCATGAGTTAAGAAGAACATCAATCTCAGATTGATCAGGGCTGAACTACATAAAAATCCACATAAATAATACATTTGAGTGTGAAAAATGATTACATATTGAGATGATTTTCTTTTCTCTGTATCTTTTCTCCAGCTTTTCACTAGACTTACAAACCATACAAGTAACAGGTGGTTGCTTGATGCCATGCAGTTTAACTTCTACTTATTATTTATAACCTTTCAAAAGCAAAAAAATCCAGTGGTTTGTGAGTATACTGTGAATAGTGAAAATAATGAGGACCCAAACAGTAAACCTTTCACACCAGCCCAGCTATACCATACTTGTAAACCCTCCCCACATATATTTTATGACTGAATAACTGGATTTTAAGGCTACTAAATTACACTGCTAATATATATATATATATATATATATATATATATATATATATATATATATACATATATATATATATATACATATACATTGTATATCCCACAATATCCAACACTATCAAACAATATGAACATCACTTCAGTACCTCCCAAATAGTTTTCTTCTGTACAATAAACTTCATCAAACTATTTAACTCCTGCTCAAACCAACCATACAGGTATTACAACAGCATTATTTGCCTATACCATATCAACTGATAGTGGACCCAAAAAGCTGTGAAATCTCAGTTCAACAAAATCATACCCATCCAGCAATATACATAATTATATCTACCTGTACAGTACTTACTAACGGCACTTCCACTGTCCACTGCATGCAGGTATTACCACACGTACATCTCCTACCATACCCCATCAAATCTTGCATGGACAAATGTCATGTATTTATTCATCTATAATCATAACCTATTAGTATACACATAAAGGCTATAGAGGCAGTGCACATGTGGACATAGTCTTTCATCACGAACTTATACAGCATGTAGACATCTTCCTTTCTTTCTTACGTATATTATTGGTGTAGCTCCGGCTGCTCTCTTGATTCAATTTACAGGTTCCTGCATTTATTGATTCAAAGTGCAGATAATTTCTAGTCAACTCATCATGAACTTACAATGAGCAAATAAACGAATAACATATACTTTGTATATAAAGTGTACAGTTACATAATGTTAATTAATCAGTCAAATGAAACACAAAACCAAAAGACTTGTGTTATCATAAATGGCTGAATATCGACAGGGTAACGTAACAAGGTAACGGGCTACCTTGTGCTCTGCCAACGAAGCTCAGTCCGCCCGTCGACGAACGGAACAAGAGGGGTGCCCACCCCTAAAAGATGGGGGCACTGATCTCAGCAGAAAAGGTCTGCCGAGAAGGAATGATTGACACCGCCTTTTAACACATCGGTGAAATCACAGTGGGCTGGCCGAGCCTGTCTCGATGCGTGCTAAGGTGTCTGAGTGGGGAATGCTGAGCTGACAGCGGGTTTGGCATTTACTTTTCTTTTCCATCTTATTCACAGAAGGCACTGTTCCCCCAGTGGAGCTGAGACAGGGCTGGGTCCCAACTGATACTCTGCAAACACTGGCTGGCTTCTCTGCCCGAAACCCAATACCGCTTTTGTCATGCTGCAAAGTGGCAGCCGTGGATAGATTTGACATTTAGCTGGCGTGTCACAAAGTGGAAGGGGGGCAGAATCTAATTTCCACAATATCTTAAATAAACGCCATTGTTTACATAACGTGGGCATGATTTAATCATCTCAAGTGTCAAAAGCTTTTAAAAGATTAAAAACCTGGCTCTCGTGTAATAAACGGCGTACGAAACAAAGCTGACAACCTCGAGTGCTCTTATCTCAAAGAACGAAGCCGCAAGTACTTTAGGTTGATTTTACAACTGCACATAACGGGGTAAATCATGTTTTATGTGATGGGAACTCTGACAGTCAGTTTGAAAGGGTTTTTACAGGAATTTACATTACAGCAAAGACTTCACAGCTTCCCAGCACTAAAGAACACTAGTGGCAAGGGCACCATATTCACATTGCCCCACTTCTCTGGTGGACGTCAAACAGCTTTTTATCACTAAAGTAGTTGACAGTGCACTGTCTGCTGAGGTTCTTCCACAAGTAAAAGCTACCTACATTGCACCAACAAAGAGAGTGCGTAAGGTACTTAAGTGATCTTTTCACTTTCTGCGTTTTCCATTCTCTGTGCCTTGGACACCTGTCAAGAGACCCCCAACTACATCGCATTCCAGGGCGTGTCCTGAAGAGATCTCTTTACCAAACAAAGCCCACTTTAGGGAGGAATGTGACACAGGCAATGAACCCATCACATTCATAGCAGGCCCCATTTCAGGTGAGGAAGCCATGGAAGTCAAAGTGATGACATTAAGCGAACATTGGGCTGGGGAAAAAAAAAACCTGAACAAACATTTTACAGAGAAGTGCTTAATCATGCAACAGTCAACAGGCCAACTGGTTCCCACCGAGATGTACAGACATGAGGGGTATTGAATGTGTGTGTTATATACCTGTGCAGATCCTTTGAGATCAAATATGAACATGTTGACAGAGAGGATAAAGAGCAGTCAAATGAACAAACGAATATCCATCTTGTGTAGTGTTTGTAAAACCAAATAGCTGGCAGCCATCTGAAGACATGTCCAGATAATTTATGGCTTTATCCATCACACTATACATACCCCGCTATTCAAGACTATATTACTATATAATGACCACAGTCCTTCTTTTAGTCCATTAACACAAGCGCACTTTGGTTTATATATGCCTTGTTTGAGGTTTTGACAACTGAGGGCCATATACAACTTTGGCATTTCTAGGTCAATGTCGAAAATATCTTTCTCATGCCATAACCTCAGCCTATGATTCAGAGGAGAATTACCAGCGAGTGGAAAAACAAGGCATGTGCCATGACTCAATTTTTTTTTGTTCACATTGCACCAAAGAGAGGAGCAGGATGACAATCAGACTTTACACTACACCCTGCTGGTAAGCTGCGTTGAATGGAAGCCATCGGTATAATAAAGTTCATAGCAGTTATGTAACTACCATCATTTGGGCCATGGTGTAGGAATGTACTACACAGCACTACATATCCCTTGACTTACTATCCCTGTAGTCTTTCTGGCAGCTGTCCTTGTCCCAGGTGCCACAGACCTAGCACAAATACTCGACTGAGATATGACATACGAAAGGAACAAGGGATGCCTATAAAATGCCATTTGCAAATTGCAAGAATAAAACCACGGCAAAAATACTATCCAGGACATCACAGCAGTTACTGCTAATGTGATCACCAGCTAAAGTGGCTGTGACAAGCAACCTGAATGGATGTTGTTATCAGGACAAATGAAACTGCATGCAACAATGAATTTAATAAGTGGCTTTCAGGTGGCTGTCTGTCCTCAGCAGACACCGGGACATTAGAGGCGTGATAACTAGAGCAGTGGTGCAGACCGCAGGGCTGTATCTGTCAGCGTTAAGTGAATCAACAAGGTGTTCACTGCCCCCGGCCCCTTTCCCCCAGAAGGTGCTTCCGCCCTCTCTGAAACAGAGCTAATAATTTCCATTAACAAGCTGGTGAATTCATCGGCTCCGTATTCACATCAAGTCCTAAATAAATGAAGATGAGCTAGAGCAGTCAAGAGAGTTTCCATGAGGACAAATTAGATTATAATTCTCTTACACTTGAACAACGGTGTGTTCCTTGGTACATCTGAAGTATGAACGTTTTTCTGTTGCCCCCTAGAGGTACACTGAATCCATTACTGCAGCAGGGATCCCACAGCAGGCATGAAGGTGAGTCAGGCAGTCACACACACTCTCTCACGTAACCTCAGCTCCTGTCTGTGACTGAGTTGACTAAAATCAACATGCTGTGTTAAATATCACTTCATCCACACATACAAACCTGAGAAATTCAATTTCAATTCCAGGAAAAAAGACAAAACAGGGAGATTAGCAGGACCATAAGGGGCACACACAACTTTGCCCAAGCCCCTCAGAGAACAAGAAAATGGTTAAAACAATCAAAGCCCTGAATTTTGGGGGGGGTAGGGTATGTGTATGTGGTGGGGGTTATCTCCGAGATTACGATTTTCCAGTCTCTCCTTCTCCACTCGTGTTTAGGGGAACAAGGCATCTTCACCCACACATCAGAGTCTGGCGGTCCATCCACCCATAATAAGACAACAGCCCTGGAGCCAAAGGGCGATAGCAGGATCTGTACCCACACAACTTTCATTTCAACCCCCTCCTTCAGGTCTCAGTACAAAGCGATCTACATTCGATACCACACATTATCTGCACGTCTGTGGCGACAATGAATCAAGCTGCAGGATTTATTTATATTTCTCGTCAGATTGTGGTTATGGATGACTGGTGGTCACAGACAGAACATGAGTCTCATGTCTAAAACAGAGAGAATTTTCTCATGGTTTTGCTTTAGATAACTCTCATGCAGATCAACCCTGATTCCCAAAGCTCTTGCGAAAGAAATTTTACATGAAAGGAAGCAATGTATGTTTTATTAGAATTGCATTGCAATGATAGTCGGCAGTTAAGCACACATCTGAAGGAACTGAAATTGGGTTCAGATGGTTGTAGATTCAAAAACTTGGTAGTGCACTGCTGTTGTACTTTTGATAAAGATTCTTGGCCTGAACTGTTCCAATAACATTCGTCTGTAAAAATGGAATGTATAAAATATAAGCTGCATAAGTTGTCCTGGTAAAAGGCTGTCTGCTAAACAAACAAATGTTGAAAACATTTGCAAAACAGTGCATTTTCATTGTGCATATGTTCAGTTAAATTTTCATAGCCGAGATGCACGTAAATTTATTGTTAGAGTATACTTTCATCAAATTATGGTAATTATACTCCTTTAGTTGCTATAAGTAAGCAAGTGGATACGATAGTATAAATAAATCATACAGTATAAAGGAATCATTTAGTCTTGCTTACGCTTCCATGCTATAAATCGCAAGAAGAAATTAACTGAACAATATCATAATTGAAGTCATGCTACTTGAAATTGCTACTTGAAATGCTTTCTACATTGTAAGAGATAAAAAGCCAGGTCATAACATTGCCTACAATAAGGTGTCATGCTGAACACCATTGTGTCTGTGTATGTATCTGTGTACATGTACCTATGTATGTGCACACTTGTACTGTAATACTGAATGTAATCACACACGAAATCTGGTCTCATTTCACAATGCTTTGCCAATAAATTAGCACTTTAAAGGCTGGGATAAAACAAGTGATGAGACATCTGTGACATCAAAGATTTTCCCAGTGCCAGCAAAGGGGATGGACATCTGCCCGAATATTAACATACTGAGAGGTGATGAGACAGAGAGACTGTGACACAGGCCAGCATGAGCAGTCTGACATGCCCTGAGCCGCACACCCCCAAACGTACTGCCTCCAGGCAAGGTGAAACCTCTGCTCTGAACACAAGAGTGCTGAGTTAATGCATGGAGCTTTTATAACCGGCAGGCAGGTTCTGAGCTCTGTTTTCCATTTTCATGAAGCTACCCTAAACTTTGAGAGCTCAGAAAACTAGAATGAGGAGTATGACTTCATCAGCCTGTCTTGGTTCATAAAAGAACACTGCATTGTCAACCAGCCCAGATGGCCACACAGCTTTCTGATAGGCTCCAGAATGACAAGATAATTACCATCCTCAGAGGAGGCAAGGGCCTTCACAAATTTTGGGGAGAGAATGTGGGGAAATGAGTTAAAATACTTTATGAGAAAAGACATCTGTGGGCTCCAAAGTGTCATGTCTGCTCAGAATGTGTGTGTAACCAAGAGGCACATCCTGTGACATCCAGATGGCAAGGCAACTCATCTGTATTCTGCAATAAACATAAAACAACATATACAGGATGGTTACCAGCTACTGTATGCTCTCAACGCTTCTCTAGATAAAAACATATTGAATATTTTTGACTAACCAAGTAAACTAAGTCCATTGAAATGGAAAGAAGGCATTAAAGTTGAATGGATATGCGTGATGAAGGACTTTGCAAAAGGGTACAGGGGAAAACAGGTAAGACAGGTCTTCCTGCCATTGCAAAAATGCCTTTAACTACACCGTCAAACACAATGCAGATAACAGTGAAGATTGAGGAATGCACTCAGAATCTATACTGGCATGGCAGCACCTGAGTGAACAAGGTTGAATATTTCCATCAGCAGGCTTCTTGTTCTGTAACGTATTTCAACAAAGGGAAACAATCCCAAGAGACAGAAGAGAAAAGGCAGGAAAAACATTTTCACACATGAACTGGAATAAACATAGACAGACTTTCTTATCCTGTTCAAACCTCCCAGCAAATCTATGAACAAAGCCACAGAAAACACACCTGCATGCTGCCATGTCAAAGGGTACAAGTCCACAAATCAGGTCCTATCCTATCCTGAGGTGCAAACATTTTAAATTCACTTACAATGACAAAACAATGAATTAAAACATACTAACCTACAGTAACTTGTATATATCTACAAGAGAATGCATATAAAATTAGCATAACTGTCCAAAAAAAAAATAAAAAAAGAGGAGAAAATACCATCATGGAAAGGTGGCTCAGAGAAAGTTAGTGCCAAAAGTTTAATGTTACTGTTACTTTTCCACCATTCCCACTATTAAAAATAGGTCTTAAAAAGGTTACAGGTGAACATCCAGGAAATTACTCATGACTCAGTTTGACTCCTTAGCGTGACTCCAAAGCCTTTCAGGTCACTGAGACTCCCTACCTTGTTATGAACTTATTCAGAGGATAAGCTGACTGAGAAATAAGTAATTCAATAAAATTGTGGATAGCCCCTTACACTGCCTCAAAATAGGCAACTGTCTAAACAGATAATAACATTACACTCATTGGGTAATTACAATATGGACTGAAATTTGAGTAAGGCTTTTACACGCGAAATTGGTTTCATAAGATTCTTCAATATTGTCCTATATCGTTTGATATTTTAGTCTATTTTAGCATTGATCGGACAATCCACATTTTAGATAAATAGCTGAAACAAAGGACCACGAATCTTCAGTGTATATACCCCGTGTTATTCTCCCTGATGAGGTCCCGTTAAAGATACAGTAAAGCAATCCGGGGAATAAAATGGGATTGGCTGTGCTGGTGGAGAAATTATAAGAATTTTCTATCTTTCCCTTACATACTGTCAACCAGCTTACGGAAGTAGGCTAGTCTATGTAACGTAATGTTACATACTAAGCAACAATATATGATGTTCCTGTCCCAGGCCACAATGGAAGAGAGAAGTGAGGATAAAGCGTTTAAACACGCACGATTAGAAACGGAAACGGAAATATGCCCCATTGCACGTTGTCTCTGCCTATATCAACTGTTGCCTACCCTTCATAATAGAAAGTCACCTGATGTCGTCCCAGCTGTTTTTGTAAAAAAAAAAAAAAATAAAAAATAAAAAACTATATACGGTAAGACTAGAGAGTCATGCAATGTGATCTTACTGTATTTTACAGAATATCAGGTCCATCTGTAACGTTGAAATTATCCTAACTGCCAAACTGAAAAGTGGCATGTGATTAACATACCGTCAAATGTCGCTTATCAATACCATTTTTAGAAGTCCAAAAAACGTAACGTGAGGATACAAACTTCGAAAAAAAAGTCAGTTACATTAAAGAGACAAGAAAGGCTATTTAAAAATGAATTGATTTCTAATATGACTTCAACCTGATTTCACGTCATTTCAACTTGATTAACAACGTATTTTAGATTACACTCATTGGGTAATTACATCATTCTCATGATGTAGTCGCCAAAATAAATTGCTTTTGAGGAAGAAAAAGTGTTGTTCTACATCAGAATGCTTGTAATGCAAAAAGATTACAGGTATCCAGGCAGTAGCTTACTGGAAACCACGTCTATGTTTACATGCACGCTAACCGCACGGAGCTCGAATAAGTTTTAATCAGGCCTACATTTAACTCTTTTATTCAGAAAAGTTGCCGACTCCGCGGATACTTTGCGCCATCTTGTGGAAAGTGACCATTTTGTTCTTAAGTTTTGTTTACGGTTGCTATGTGACGAGGAGCCAATTGGTTATTGCTACAGCCATCCTTGCTTTCAGCAAATGCTTCCCAAAGCTTTTCACTTTAGTTTATTCGCTTAGATTTTTCTTTCTGGACGGACACAGAACAAGTGTAGGACTCACTCGGAATGGCAGGAGCAAGGCCGAAAAGCCCCGTGGATATTGTTCACCAGAACGCAATTCTTGTTGAAAATATTAAGAAAGAGCAAAGGAGTCAGAGGGTTTACACAGAGTTCAACATCAACCCCTTCAAAAAACGTAAGCAGCTAAACTCATTGGGGCCACGATTCGCGGCGCTGACTTGCATGCAGCTGTAGCCAAGATAACAGGTGAAGTTGCGGTACATTTAAAGATTGTTTTCTCCTTTAAACAGTGCATGTTTTGACCGATAAGCCCATGTCAAGGAACACCAGCGAACACGCCGAAGAAGACCGTATGTATTTCTAGTTTTCGTAAAAGGCTAACCATAAAGTCAGTAGATTTGGAACGCCATTTGTTAATGAGCAACGATGTCTGCTTTATCTAATTACCTACAGCATTTCATGACTCTACAGTTGTAAATTGCAAAGCGTTTTTTACCCAAATGCTGTATCAAGCTAGGCGGTACAGTATAGTCAGTGAAACGGAATCGTGATGGGTTCTACCGCCTAATATGCTATTCCTCATTTACAGCTTAAAGTGTTTATCTGAATACCTGAATTTGTTTTCCAGCCACTTTCCTAAAGATAATCCACGGTGCTCGACTAGAACCTACAAAAAAGTATACACATCCACAGACAGAGAGCCAAGAGATTGGCTGGATATCGACACCTCTGGTAAAGCAATTATTATTCTTACCTGTGCACTGTGTATGTACAGACGGACTGGCTGACTGGGTGGTGGTAGATGAATGATCTCAAACCGACGTCTCCATGTAGCACAATATTAATGTGGAAATGAAATCATGCACATACCTTTGGAGGACTGAGCCTTATAATTATTTTTCCAGATTCTCATTTAAACCAATAACAAACATTTGGAGGAACAGCAATAAGAATGAGAAATATTAGTGTCTATAGATTGTCTTAATCTAGAGAATTTACACAACATGTAACAAAACAAGAAAATATTTTATTTTTGCTTGTTCATGTGATGAACAGTGGAGTCACACCAACTTCTTAAGATGGTAAGACTACAGTCTCATGTAAACCTTTCACCATCAGATTGTTTCAGATCGCAGTGACCGAAGACTCAACTTCCCTCGACAAAATTCAGAAATTACGAAATACATGGATGCAGCATGGCGCCTGAAGGAGCAGACCCAAAACCTTGGATAGAGTGTCCGTCATTGTAATATACACTTTGACCAACTGATGAACAGAACTTCTTAATATAAATCAATAATTGACACCCATCAGATCAGTTGCTTCTACTTCAACATTCACAGAATGAAAATAATGGAATAAATGCAGAGCCAAAAATACTGCTGCACACTGCCACCAATGGTGTAGTCTTACATGAATCACAACTAAGGTGTGGGGATATATTAATCACCAATACATGAATTACAAGGTTATTACAGTTACCCTTAATAAAATGTTTAGTAAGGTCATATGCTGTCCTCATACAAAAAGACCATTAACTCTTGAAATTGTATTTTTTAAGAACAAAATGGCAACATAAAATGGAATACTTGCATGATGTCTTTATTCATAAAGAAAATCAAGACTTCGACTGTCTTTGCTGAAAAAGTGAACTGAACTGCAAAAACCCTTCCAATGCTTCACGATTAAAAAAAAAAAAATCATGTTTTTTTTCCATAGAGTATTTCTTCTAGGATACATTTGTTTTTGGAAAGACTGACTCATGCACCAAGTTTTGAGACAAATTTTCACATTGTCATTTACAGTTTAAATGAGATACATTACAAGGCAAGATAAAAAGTAAATGTACCACTTAATGTCAACCAGGAGGATGGATAGGCATGGTTGCATTTTTGAAGAATGGTATTATTGTCTTCTGACATACAGTATTGTACTTTACACACTGATTTGTCTGACACTTTGCAAACTACTAATGGGAAGAAGCAATTCAGCTTCAGTATGTCACCCAAATGGTAAACAGTTTCTGTTGCTATGGTCATTGTGCTTTCCTTCTACATTGGAAATAATAAAAATGTCAGCAACTCCTGAATATGTGACATTCTATATGCTAAAACCACTCCAACCTTGCTTTGCGTGTGGTAGTATGATTAATGGTTTCTGCATGTGCACAGTAATAATTAATTATTTCTAAGCAGAAGCAGAAAGAATATACTATTTTACATAGTTCCACAAACTCTAGACTAAAAGGTGTACACATCCACGAACATTTGCCATCTGGCAGAACAATTGGTTGGTGTGTGACTGCAGAATAGCTCCCTCTGCTGGAGTGTGGATGCATGTTAGCTTATAAAATTTCAACAGGGATGATTATCAATGGGAACCTATAGGGGCCCCACTAGGCTGCAAAGTCAGGGGTAAGAGGGCATACCCCATACCTGTACTGCACCAAGACTGTCCTGACAGAAAGACCATCACTACAGCATGGAGTACTGCAAAGAACCTTTGGATACAGGCAAAAATGCTGACTATATAGTGAAGTATGGTGAGAAATTGTGGTAATGTTAACTGATACACTGCACAATAAAGCACAGAGTAAACAGCATAACCAGTGATAAAATACTAAAAAAAAGAATCCAAATACAGTAGTGAGCCTTCTAGAAATGCACAAGAATCAGTTAAATCAATAAATCTGCTCATGTGCACTCACCAGCATTCCCTTTGTTTTGTCATGCAGTATAATATCATATCATATCATATCATGTCTCCCTTCATATTAATCAGAAATAAAAAGAAATAGACATGGAGTCTATGCACAAGATCACATGCCATGTAACATGGATTTTTTCCAGCCACCAAGAGTTGGCTTTTCCGTCTATAATTTCTGGTAATCATAGTAATTAACAAAATTAATTATCTACTGAAATGCAAATTCATGACATTTTTGAACTTGGATTTGTACTAAATTAATTTTATCTCTGAAGGTTTTAAAACAATGTACATAATATGGTTTCATTTTTGTACCAAACAAGAACATTCTGATCTCAGTTTCTCAGCATTTTAATCCATGTTTTTCAATTTAAAGGGTCTTTCCCAAAGCAAAACTAGGAAAACACACCAGGTCATGGATGTAATTTAGGACTCATTTATTTGAATGATTTTTCCTTTGCTGCTTGTTTTGGAGTATAAATGAAGACAAGTTTGGGAAAGGGCATGTCCCAGCCCGCAACCTTGCCAAACCCACATCAACACACCTCCTTTGTGGAAGAACTGCAGGCAGCCATTTTAGGTCGTTGGGAGGTCCCAGATTTCCCGCTATCCTCCTGCAGTTACAAAGGCATTTCCCAAAGGGGCAAGTCAAGCTCTCTCACGCTCTCTTTCTCTCTCTCTCTCTCTCCCCCTCTCATTTCTCAAGAGCACAACTAGGACAAGAGGGGTCGGTAGTCATACAAAACCAATACTGAAAATAGAATGAAGTCACAAACAGCACAAACACAGGTCAATGACCTGGTTTCTGTTTCTACAGTATCTATTGATAGTGTCTATTCATCTTCTAGTGGTCATCCTCCCCTGACCACTAAAAGTGCTTGAGAAGAGGAAGTAAATCATAACAACGACACATGGCTTGAGTAACTCTGGCTTGTCACTTCTTAAGGCGTGATTTCAGCTGACCATTATTACAAGAAGGATATGTAATCATAATTACTTATGTTAGGTTTTTCGCCACCCCCCCCCCCCCCCCTTCCTTTTTTAGATTCCTTCCCCACTTTCCCATGAGCCATAATGGTTTTAAGTCCTGAATATTGTGGTTCTACTTGGTATTCCATTAGAGGCCCCTGCCAAAGCCAAATGTCTAAGCCTTCTACTTCCTTTCTCCATTAGGAATGTGAGGGAGTACATGTTTTCTCAGGAGCACAGCTGATACAGAGAGTACAGGGGCATATGTTTGGATTATTAGCTGAGGGCATTTATATCTATCTAAAGGGAGCCATTTCCATACAGGAAATCCAGTTTGTCAGTGGTTTCTACAGAGAACATAGATATACCATTAATCACAGGGACAGGAGCACTGTTCCCAGGCTACATAATCATATCACAACATTTGTTAATGTATAATGTCCCGGCCTTCTCCACTCACACAGGCAAACATATCCAATACAATCAAATTTCACAAGCATTATTATAAATATTGTCCACAAAAGATGCACTAACATTTCTGTTATCTTTCCACAGCAGACATAGTTACACCGTGGTTTTATTCTTTTGTCTGTTCCAAATAATCCTGCTCTGTGACTCCTCTTAACAGTATACCAGCTGTATTTATCAACAAAAATAATTCAGACATCCATGTATCCATGTTAATTCCAAACAAAAAAGAAAGAAGATGTCACTGTAGTTTTGTAAAGGGAGATCAAAGCAAAGGCTCGGCTTTGTTCAATAAAATCCTCTGTTCCCCGACTCTCTAATTTTAAGACCTGAGCATTGCTGTCTGGCTCATAAGAAGCCTTTTCTTTTATCATCAAAAAAGAAACTGCATTCCCTTTTGACTTTCTTTCACTTTTGACTTTCCTGCAAACATACAAAACTACAAGTGTCATACTATGAGATTAATAAAGGACCATGATTCTTCACGAGTCACTGATGTGGCAAAAATCCATAGCAGACACATAGCTACAGTGGACAGCATGCAGGGGGTGAATGAAGAATGAGGATACTGGGTCTGAGTAATAATGCAGGCACAGCCTTCTGGGTCTGCCTGCTTGTCTGTCTCGCTTATTTCACCAGTAATTCAGAAGTAATCCTCAAGCTGCTTGGTGGTGGTAACTGCAAGTGTGACAACATCTCAAGGGCAACTGGTTGGCCTTGGAGTTCTTATAAACGTGAATGAAAAGAAATGAAAGTTAAAAAATGAGTTTTCCTTGGCTGGGGAGCTTTGAATGAGTATAAAACAATAATTATTACATTTGCAATGATGATGGTGTTTTAGAGAATGTGGGCAGATTCGGCTTGTGTTTCAGTGTTAACAGTACAAGTATATATCCATCTGAAAATCCTCTGTTGCATTGGACTGCCTTCTGTTAAATGCAATCAGCTTTCCATCTGTTCTGGCCATAGTTGCAGGCTGCCAGTGAATTGCTCTGGTCCAGTCTTTCTTTCCTTCCCGGGGGGACCACTCTAGAAGACACTGCTCTTCCCCAATCTCGTAGAGTGTAGCCTCAGACCATAGTGTATATGTAGCTACAGTAAGTACAAATCAGGGATCCAAAAAGGCAATGTTTATAATATTTGACAATGGGATCATCTGTCACTCATTTACTACTTTGTACTCAGTAATGCCAACTCACTGTTCAAAAGCTTAAGTAACAAAAAAGGGAGGAAAGGTGTTTCATTCTGTCACTGCAACATTTGCAAAGGCATCTTATTACTACAATAAATTAATAAAAATTCATTTTAAAAAATGCATATTCTTACTGCAAAATGGAGAAAAGTTTTACATCTCCAATTCTGGGACCTGGATTTGGAATCTGTTAAAATTGTTGGAGAGACAATTCAATCCATTGTCAGGATCAATATCTTCTTAGAGTTTAATTAGAGTTCTTAGCAATTTAGCTTGCTGCAACAATCCCCTAAAAAAACCTTTAAACCCTAATAAATTAGTTTCTGTTTATTGACAGGTGAGTCATTTGTTCTGACATGACACAACTGAAGAACGCCAGCATTTGTGGCTCAGCCTCACTGTACCTTTGTAGACTGGAGTGGCCAGCAATCTTTTGATAAGTAAACTCTTATCTGACTACAGAAACACTATTTTGTACATGACAGCAAAGCAGTGTCTTGGTGGGAAATTGTAGAGATGCAATGCAGGTACTCATTTCTGATGAAAAAAAAATTCACAAGTTGAAGACTAAAAGCCAGTATACCTCTCTGGATGATGCTGAAGAAAACAGTCATATATTATGATCAAAAGTTCATAAAATGGTAGTAGTGTTTTTATACTCTTCTGAGATTTTGACTTTAACTTTTTGCCTAGATCTACCACTGTTTTCGTAACAATTTATCAATGAATCCCTTGCTCATCTGACTCAAATGTGACCTTGTGCTCCCTGGCACAGAGAGACATCAGGCTGAAGACACTAACCATCAGGCCTAACCAATGCTACCTTTCACAGTAAGAGAGAAAGAAGGGCACCATCTCTGTGACCCATATGTGCAGTATGTACTAGGTAGATAAAAATGCTGAACATGTCACATTCCTGTGCATGACTGCCTCCTAGTACCTCAACAGCCAATCACTGGCCTCACCTGGACCCTCTTTGTAGGAAGGCCAGAGCTGCCATGGACAGCATCGTCTTTATGCATACAAACACCAATACAATTGTCAATGCAGACACAGACTGCACCCTGAAGAAGGTTGGGTGTAAATAAAATTCTTGTGGTTCTGCTCCCCCTATTCTACATTCTACACTCTTTGAGAATGTGCTGATTTTTTTTTTCCTTCCTCTTCTTTTCTGATTGACTGAAAAAGTCATTTCCACAGTGCCCATTTTATGGTTTTGAACTGAGTATAAAAATGAAATTTACTTATCCATCACATTCCCTTGAGCCATAAAAACCATGACATTGAAAGGTATCATTTCATTTCTTGGACTGACTGCTGTTTTTGACAGCCTGTGGAAACAAACATAACAGTCTGTCAGCTCCTCTTTAAATTATTTTTGGCCAGAGAGGCTTGCAAAAAAATAATCAGAAAGATCTCCATTTTGAGGTTTTAAATGAAATCCCTGAATAGATCAGTAACTGTCTGGGTTGCCTCTTTCTCGGTACTTTCTTTCCAAACAGCAGAAGAGTTAGACTGGCCTCAAGATGGGGATGAAAATTCTTCTAGATGATTCCGTTTTATCTGCTTTTGGAATGGAAATGGTTCATGCTTTCTGTATGTTCCCTCTTTATTAAATCGCATCTCACAGCACAGTTGTTTTCTCTAATGCAGATCTAGCAAGAAGCACTGGCTGACAATATGACCGTGGTCATCAAGATTCTGTCCCATTCAGAAAGACTCACCTCATTCAGAACCACCAGGCCCATCATGTAGCGTACATTCCTCTGGACAGACCTAACAGAATACCAGGGTCCCCCTGCACCCATCTCAGAAGTATGTCTGTCTGTCTCATGACTCAAAAGAGCACATCCTCCTTCCAAAGCAGTTCTGTCACAGCTGAAATTTATTATATCGGAAGGAACTTTGTTACTGTTTGTAGGTGTTTGAGGGACCAAGGCTGGGGACTAATAACTTTTTGCTCAGAGCATGTCTGCCTGCTCATTTGGGAGATCAAAGACAAAAAAAAGACAGGCAGAGGAATCCTTATGAGTCAGTCCCACCAGGAGGAGGAGATACTGCACACACGTTCCCTCACAGCCACACTGCTGCAGTGTATTTGTGTGCATTGTATGTGCTGATGAGCAACACATCACATTACGTTACACACTATGTAATGTAATGTAATGTAATGTGTTGCTCATTTAACTTGAATGGATACACTTATGTTCTACGGTGCTGGAAGTCGCTCTGGATGAGAGCATCTGATAAATGCATGTAATGTAGTGTAATGTTAAGAGGGATTGTTTTGATTGTGGTGCTTGATTTAATGTCTGTGTTAAATTTTAGTCAATAAAAAATGTTCCTGCAAAAAAACACTGAATTAAATTACCTCTGCGACGTAATCGACTTTGCTGGGAGTGGTGAAACTTGACAGGTAGAACGATTTCTAGATCTCTAGAGGCCCCCAGTGAATCACTCTCATTAAGCAGCCTGAAAAATGAAGGTACAAATGACAGTTTCTCTGTGAGCGCTACCTGATCTCTTACTTAACACTTAATCATGCCTTTCAATTCATAGGTTCTCCAGTCAGGAAAGGTGAAGTAAGACATGGCCAGTCAGGGTCCAACACCACCCCATGCCCCCACCAAAAAAAAAGGTGGACTCAGGAAACACTGAAATCAACAGTCATCGTTCATAACCATTTCACTACAGATCTCTCCCCATATCTTGAAAGAGGAACTAAATCTAGTTCTGTGCGCTCATATGCAACCATGATTCCTCACCCCTGTGCAGAACCGACAGCTGTATACTGATGCTGGAGCCCAAATACATGGAGATGGCTAGCTCAGGTGGGGGTATAAGCATCAGGTGCACGGACTGGAGGTGAGCAGGATACAGGTGCTGGTGAATCCAAAAAAGAGCATGCAAGCTCCTCAGACTGGATCTGGTAGGGGAACTGGAATGGAGGGGCTGGGGAACCTTACTCTACGGGTGCGCCAGGAAGTGTGAGGAGCATTGGGCCGCCCTGCTGTGATGCAGATTAAAAATGAGCAGATAAATCAATCAAAGGAACCAAGTTCTCCACTGAGGACATTTTCAGAATGTTTAAGGAAATGCGATGTCAAGTTCCATTAATCTGAACTGGGCAGGAAACAGCAGGGGAGCCAGTGCAATGAAGGCCCTGCATAATCACCTTATTATTTCACTTTGAATGGAATGCAAAATTAATCTTATTAGTGTGAAATTGCAATAATACTCATCTGCATGCAGAGATCCTTGAAACAAGGACAATCAATCGCATGGTGAGGTGCAAAAGCGGTAAATGCACTCGGATGGAACCTCTCCTATGCTGCTTTTCTGGCAGCGTCAGGATGGACAGCGGCAGCACACACTGGAGCAGAGGCAGAGGAATCGCAGAGGCAGATAAAGGAGAGAACACCCACATCCAGTATGACAAGAAGACACCATCCGGTAGCTATGGGGTTAGACCAGCAAGCAAAAAAGGTGAATTTAAACTTTAACAAACATAAACAAATATAAAAGGATATACTGCACTGAGTATGTCCATCACTATTTACTTAGCTCATAAACAATTCATCATCATCGCCTTTATTTGTCAGACTAAAGGTCCACACAAACACAAGACAGACATAACATACAACATACATAAAAAAGGGAGTATTGCACTTCTTATAAAAGACACTTGTACCAGTATTTCCACATAGATGACTGGTAGCATAGCGCACTAAATCTAGGATTTGACAGCATCAAAACAAGGTTGTTCTGGGAGTTGTTCAAGCGACAAATAAATTTGTACATCAAATTTCTCATCAATGCCTGAAAGGTAGTGACGTGTGCATTACAAAACATGTCACTTGCACTACAGGACTTGAGCAAGAGTTCTTGAGCAATATTCTCAGAGAATCATTCAACCTGAAGCTTCTGCATACTAGCTCTTTTAAATTTACACAATTGTTTTGTACTGCAACTAGTATCTATTTTATTGAAGTGTACTTCACTACATACTCATATCTGTATCTGTATCTTGATCTCTGTTTTGTTCCCTCTGCACCCTTGCATCCGTAGACTGCAGTTCTGCTGTCTGCAGGAAGGGAGGCTGTAACTAGAGAGTTTGTGGTTTATTGCAAAATGAGACATCGCTCTTGTGCCCTTAAGGAAGATGGTCAACCTGAAGAGCTCCAATAAAAATCCAGTTGTATAACTGTATCTAGTATGTAAAATGTACGCAATGTAAATCGCTGTGGGTTAGGGCCTCTAGTGTAATATAAAGGTGTTGGGGACATGGTGAAAGTGGGTGGTACAGTAGGTATGCATAAATATAGAACAAGTGGTTCAACTTCATTAAACAAACGTTTTATTATATGTAACAGCTCCTCTAATAAAAGACATAGGGATTGCTCTAAAACCACGTTTCCTTACTTACAGCACAGTGCATTGCTGAAGGATTCCCCTGGCAAAACTCTTATTGGCCATGACACTCAGCTACACTCTTTATCGTCTTTAGATGTGGTCATCGCTCTTTCTTCTCTGAGAACTTGACCACCTGTGCAGCAGAACTTCACCCTCGGTACAACTGTCGGCTGACCTTAGCTTTAGTCCTCCAGATTACACTGACTGAGTGCACAGCTCATGCATCACACCTAGCAAGGTGACCTGGGCACCGTCTCTCGGCGGTTGCTTTGAGTCTCAGTATAATGAATAATCAAGGCTGCATCAGCATGGGGGCTCCGTCTTAGACACCTGTTTAATTTCCCCTGTAAACACAGATTTATTCTTGTCCAATAAGGCTGCACTGCCAGTTATTCCTTTAGTGCAGACCATTCTCTTTTCATATTTTTGATATCCATCCATATGTACAAAAAACACATCTAAAAATTCAGAACATTCAAACATGTTTCCAACATATTCATTGTCACATTCATTCAATGAACAATTTTGCAACAAAGCATGACAATACTGAAGCCAATGTGGGGTTTTCATCTTGTAATAAATTATACGCATTTCATTAATAGAATCACAAGGGGGAGACTTGCTAATGATTCCACTGTACTGTGTTCCACCTCCCTTTGTATGGTTGTAATTTAGTTGATAGCTGGCTGAGTGTTTAAACATACCAGATCTTGCCTATGAAAGGATTAGCCTTTAAACAAATTCTGAAACAAGAGGCTGTATCCCCAAGGCTATGAGCACAGTTTCAATTAAATAATTGGATTGAGAAAAAATAGAATGTTTTGCATCAATTGAGTAGTGCTGTTCAGACGCAGACCTCTGACATAATGCATATATAGAGCACCAAACATTACATTTATTTTAGAGTGGACCGTGTAGCAACTTCCTATCTGTATTTATTTAATGTTGCAAGTGTTGCTGGATCACTGAAAACAACAAACACCCTCAAACACAGGGGCGCTCAAGATGACACAATGCATATTGCATTTATAGCAATAAGAGGGACAGGGAAATATTGCATTTCATCCAAGTTAAAAGAAAACAAAAACTTGTTTTTGGCTTTTGGTGTATCTGAATTAGTAAGAAACAAAGTTTAAGAGATTTGAATGTAAAATTAACTGAGATGATAAATGCATTTGAGGAAAATTGTCATCTTTTTGGTTTTCTTCGATAAAAAAATGAAACAACATACCCAACCAAAATTAGTGCATGAAAGTTTACAGGAAAAGTGTATCTACAGTGTAACCTGAGGAGGAAAAGAAATAGTAATAAAATATTCACAATAGTGCACAATTCATGGTAAATATCTACGGCAGTGAATATCAAAAAAGAGAGAGCAACCTTTGTCTAGTAAAGGTTAACATTTATTGGATATTTTAACACCACAAACCTTTGGTATGTCTAGCCCATGACTAGCCTATGACTCACAGATGCACTAAATAACACCAGATGGCTTCCAGAACTTCACACAATCCTCGAGTTAGGTCTTGAAGGGCCACACTAAGCCAAAAAAAAAAAAAACAGAGACAGTGGAGGTAACCGGAGAAGAAGATCTCTGCACAGTGTATCTACATTTCATAGAGTTTTGACTCATGGTCAGACACACCCACATGTGGTTCTGTGCATCTATTTGTCACTTCTGTGATGTCCTTGTTCTGCTTCAGCTTGTCAAAAGACTCCAGTTCACCCTCCGCCCACAGAGAAGGCACAGCATGCTGATTTCATTCTGCTTACAGTTAGGGTGAATCAATCCCTGTTAGTGTGGCTTGAAAGCTGATTTGTATTCAAATTAAATGCATAATACAGAATGGTAAGCCTTGTGTAAGTTGTTTACTGGCCATTTGGTGCTAATCAGTTATACTGTGTTGATGCTAGGGTTATTTAATAAAAGCAAGGAGTCTAAAAAATGTTTACTGGCTGAAAAAGGCTTGCGTGGGAATGCTGTTGTTGAATGCAAGAGGCAAAGAAACAGCATCAGCAAGTGCTGTTTCTGTTACAATGAGAAGTACATGCTCATATGAAAATCAACAGAGATCAAGCTCATAAACATGCTGTCCAGAGGAAAGTGTGAGACAAGCAGCATAAAAGGTTTAAACATCATCTTTGTAGATGTTGATGGGGTTGTTGAAACGTTTACTTGTGTGCTCTGCATGGACATCACTGGGGTGGACACTCATCCTGAGAGAATGCTCACCTCAGAGGAACACCGTGGGAAGAGGAACATAGCCTCCCTCAACAGGAAGCTGGTGAAACATGCTAAAGTTCGCCGCGCGGGTGACCACAGTCATGCAATGGGAACAGGGCCTCTCTTCTCCCAGTAATAAACACCCTTGTAAGCTGGCTGTTGAAACTGAGTCCTGAGTTCCATATAACTACACTCTTTAATGCTGAGTAATACATTTAAGATGGTGGTTGTTTTCATTTTTCCCCAAAACATTTATCATTTATTTCAGTGACAGGTAAACTGATAATATTGTGTAAGAAATAAAAAGCAACACAATTTAAGTATATAGCTGTTAGAGGCCTTATTCTTTTTACTGGAAAATAACTTGATAGGTAGAAAGCTGAAAAATAACTCCTAAATCACTGGGAAATTTGAATTATGCAAGAACTAGAGGTCTTGCAAATCCTGAGGAACAATATACTATATGTTCAGGTGGGCAAAACTATGACCAGTCACAGTAATTACATCTTACTCCACTATTTTTTGTTGAATTACTTTCACATATTTAATATATTACAGTCAAATTAGCCTTCTGCTTTACAAAATATCTCAATGTGGTCTACTTTGGTTGTTTTGATGAGTACTCTACAGTGAGGTTGCAACTCATTCAAACCATCCAATCCAGTCTGGATGCTACACTTTCCTCAATCTACTTAACCTCCCAGCCTTTCAAGAAGCATTCTACAGATTCCTTCAAAAAACATTACTAAGAGCATACACATGTCTAACCACTGGGTGTCACTTTTAAGCAAAGCAAATAGAAATGCAGTATATTCCAGAACAGAAAATGAAATGCCTGATACTAAACACATATGTTTTACCACATATTTTAACATTTAAATATAAAGGAGGCCCAACAGTCATCTTTATTAATAACTCAGATTGAAAATGTCTTGCATGAAAATAGGTGAAAAGTATAGCCTAATTATGTATTGTGCTACAGAAGAACCTTGAGGGAGTGTGTGACAGAGCAGTGGTGAATGGGGTCTTCACCTGTCTGCCCTGAGCAGTGCAGCGACCCTACTCCTGCTGAAGGAGAAGGCAGAAAGCAGAGATCCATAACCTCTGGAAGACACCTACTCAGTTCTCTACCCAATGCCAAGCTGCATACCCTCTGTTGCACCTGATAACCCCCACCCCACCCTACCCCTATGGTCTTGGACTACATAGGTGCACAGGTGAGGTCATGGGGTAAGAGATCATCCTCTATACTAAGGACTGATCTGTTGAATGCACCAAAGGCACACTTGGAAAAGACACACACAAAACTGTATAACAAAGAATAACGCTATGACAACATGATAAAAAAATCTAAAATAAAGTAAGATTTTGGTATTCTGCACAGATTTTGAGTGTGCTGTGATACAGAGTATGTACAATGAAATATCCTGATAGTTCACTATATTTCTTATTTAATTCTTTAGAATGCGTCAAACGTGTGCAATTCGAGACAATAATTACAAAACAACGGGTGCACATTTTATATTTGCATAGTGTGCTTCAGTGTTTAAATACGCTCCCTTTCAAACCTCCACCTATTTGGATAGGAGTGTACTCGTATTTTCATTCAAGAGTACGTGCGAACTGAGCAGGATAACCGGAACAGCGCTGCGGAACCATAGCTACGACATGGGTAAACAGGATGAGACCGATAAATCTTTTCATTTCATCTCAGCCGGGAAACTGTTCCGAAACGCGTTTGATATGACAGGGGGGACTCCCTGCGGGACGCCGAGTAAAGGTCAGAACAAATTGAGCTAATCCGCTTTCCTTCTGAGCTGCGCATCGCCACAGCCACACCTGCATCAAAAAAGTCTTCGCGAACACCTGCTACAGCACCATCGCGCACGACTGTAAATTTACGCAAAGAAAGCTGCCCTGGAACAGCGCGTATTTCGCGTCGGACAGGACCTACATCACTTGCCTAAGACGCTCAATTCCCAACCTGTCTATCACGGTCAATACACGGCTCTGTACTGTTAAACGTCAAGACAAGAACGCTTACGAGCAGCAAACATCGCCGGAAGACCTGGAGAAGACTTCGCTCGCACCTGCTCAATCCTTTATACAGGTAAGAGAAATTACCAAGAATGAGCTGTGAGTGAATCGGTATGTATCATATTGTGTTTCCTAAAGTTGTTTACTTTGGCGTTATTCACTTGTTGAAGGCTGCCTGGCTGGGTTGCCTGGAGAGTTGTTCTTTTTTTAACGTTGCTGTTAAGTTTGTTGGTAACTGCCTCTATCGGTCAGCTCCTTCCCTGTTCATTTACACTCTATGAGTGAGAGAAGTAGGGCAGAGAGAAAGCACGCTTTGTATTTTTAAGTATCCAGGAGATTAATCAACACTTCAGCTAAACAAAACACACTCAAAAAAAACTCTGGCAAAAGCTTGTGCGCTCTGTTCCATTTTAATTCTGTGAAATGAAACAATCACTCTTTGTTAAACGTATACATTGGTGATTAACTGTACCAGTTCAAATTCTAGTTGTTATTATCACCAACAACCTGTGGCAAAGCGAAATTAATACATGATTTTGAAGGTTAATTATTGTTCACACACAGCGAAGCTGAATTGCGATAACGAGGAGTATTGTGGGAAAAGGAGACCATGGTATATCCTGTTTTTAGTCAGAAAGGAAGTACAGAGGTCCTACAGCTGGAAAATTCAGCAAGTTATAATTTAATTAATTTATCTACTTCCCAGTAAAGATGCCACTTAAAATCTCACCAGCGTCATTTTATTAAAATTTTATGAGTAAGAATTAAATTTTTACATTTATGGATTAGCAAAAAATATCACTATCATTTATTCATACATTCTGTATGTGTAGTAGAGACTTCAGCGTAGTGGTATGACAAAAAAAAAAAAAAAAACTGTATCCTCATGAACCATGTCGTATAATAAAAAGTTATAAACTAGTTATAAGTTAGACGCTCCTAATTAATGAAATGGCAGGTCAAGTAAATATTTTGTCATAATGACTTCAGTCTGAAAGGTTTGTTTTCATTTTTGAAAACAGGGAAAAGGAAGTTCTTTATGTCAACAACAACTGTCATGACCTTTGCACCATAATATCAACTCACACAGCAAACTTTGATCACTTCTGACACAATTCTGTATATGACGTTGTTTAACTCTTGTGTTTACTTACTGTGGTACCACTTATACATTAAGTAAAGGTCAGACATGAATTTGCAGGCTTCTGCATATAGAAATTTCAGTGTGGTTGAGGTAATCCAGAGAAAGCTGGACTGCCACACACAATAATTTACAACAATACAAAAAATAGTTAATAAAATGTTTTACAAGTGAAAAATGATGCTAAATTATTTTTATCTGTTTATCTTAAACTGGCTTTAGTTCCTATAACATCCTCTTGAACATGCTTATGACCCATATTGATTACATCTATATGACCCAATATCTATTCTTTTCAGAATATTTTTTATGATTCCTTTTTTGGGGGGGGGGGGGGGGGGGGTTAAAACATGCTTGTTAAATTAGGCTTTGTGTTGTTTAAACAAATTACATCTGATAGTCTGCTTTCCTTTATGCAAGGCTCTCAAAAGGAGCACCTTGGGGCAGGTAATGTACTCTAGAATATTCTAAGTAAATGCATTGTGGGTAGTGTGTGAAGGAATGGTCCAGGTGTATATCTCCCCAGCTATGACAGACAGAGCTTGCAGTAGAATGGATCCCTGTTCTGAGCAGAGGGAAGCTGGAACAGCGCCCTATCGCTATCAGGTTGTGGACAGGCTCTTGTTTCACCAGGCAGATAGATTTGAATATGCTGGAGGCTGGGCTGAACTCGTGGAAAAAGGTGAACGTGTTTTCTTTTGTCAGCAGTGTGGCGCTGGGGGACGTGCATGTTAATTGGTGATTTAATTAGCGCCTTAATATTGCAGCTGTGCTCGAAAAAAAAAAAAGCAGCAGGCCAGTGACTGGAAAGAGGGAGCATTACTTCAAAGGCTCTACGGCTGGAATCCTCGCAAAACCAAAACACGCGAGAGAGGAAGACAGAGATGGCCTTAGAAATGGTGGAGTTACACTGAAAGGTTTCCATATAATGAAAGACAGAAGGGCATTTTCAAACATGGCGACGTGTTTTTTTTTTTTTTTATTACTGTTTGTGTTTTTGTCCCTCTCCTACGGAGTACCATGTCTAAGCAAGGGGCCAGAGGTTTACTCTTATCACAGCAGAGAGCAAATGCGAGCCAATAGCAGCGGTGACATGACAGAGTCCCGGACCGAGTGAAATCAACAGCAGCCTCAGGTACAGGCTGTGAGGCTCGGTCAGCATTTAACGCGCAAGGAGGAGTGGCCGTGTTGTTCAGTCAGGTTATCTAGCTTGGCTGTTAAAGGCCAGTTCGACGCAGAGGAGAGAGGAGGGGAGGGAGGAGAGAGAGAGAGAGAGAGAGAGAGAGAGGGAGCGAGCGAGGAAAGGTAAGAAGGCCAGCTCCCCAGCTCTTATATTAGTCAGGTTATGCCTGGCTGTAACCTGAGAACAGGACTGTTGCTGCTGAGATGTTTGGAGGACAGCACAGAGGGGAAAGTAAAGGGAGGTGTAAGTATCACAGCGTGCGTAAGCTATGCATGAAAAATGATCTTTTTTTTGGTTTATAAGATAGCCTTATGTAAACGTTCTTTGAGCTTAACATGTCTCATTCCTTTCTGTCCATGCTCACCTCATGTCTCATATTCATAGTGAGTTTTCTGGAAGTGGAAGATATGAAAATATTTACAGTTTGACATTGTTATATGTAAATATGGATCTTGAATTTAGACTGTGATCAGTGTATTTCATAATTGAGGCAAGGTGGAGTTGGACTCAACAGAATGCCAGGATGTTGGATTTAGAGTCATGTGCACGTTGGTACATGTTGGGTTCTTTTGGGTCAGAAATGGAAACATGGCATAACGTCTGTAAGACAATAACCAGTGATTAAAAGAGACCTAATTGTGTTGAAACAAAAGAAAGGATTAGATCATGTGCATTACGCCATTGACCCGGTCACAAATGCCCATTATTTGCATTGACTGTCATCATCGCCTTTCTTTCTCCTCCTAAAAAGCCTCATGTTAAACTAATTGCAGTCCATTACTTACAGACAGCTTGCTGTTATCTAAGCATCTATGAAGATGTCGCTGCTCTCTTTTAGTAATGGAGAACCTATCCATGTTATTCTGCTTCCACGAGTTCAATCTGTTCTTTTTTTTCTGTGCAGGATTGGAGAGGGCCGGTCAGCGTTTGTGCGTGGAGGAGGCAGTGACTTCTCCCATTGTCCCCCGACCAGTGGGCAAAGAGGAGATGAGGGACCGGGCCAGCTGCGACAGGGACGCCAGCTGAATGAGCGCATTCAGCCCCAGGACAGCGCTGTCCCCTCCCTGTCCCATCCACAGACAGCAGCAGTGAGCCCCCACACACCCCCATGGCGCTTGGCAAGGACCCCTGCCCCCAGCGAGGATGCCAGCCCTGAGCCGCTCGCTTCTGCCCGCGGAACAACGACACAGAGAGAAGAGCGGAAGAGCAGGCAGGGAGGAGGAAGAAGGGAGGACATTGTGCGCTGCCGCGGGAGGCCCTCATCACCAGGCCAACCCGCGGGTCATCCTCCGAACCGGAGCGTCACAAACCCAGGGACTTCCACCGAGGCCATTTTGCTAGTCTTAATCTCCGTCTGTGCACTTTGAATACGCCTGTGGACTTGCTGAGACCCACAGAAACTTCACCCTAAGGCTCTCTCTTTTTTTTTTGGCCTTACGGTCCCTATGAATTATTGAGAGGACAGCTTTTTATCCAACAGCAGCGCTCACTGGTTTTTCACAGCCTCATCAGTACTGATTGAAGGGAGGTGGCATGGGGCTATAGGGGTCAGACCAGACTGCAGCAAGAGGAGAGCAACCACAGGTCCGACAGATGACCCTTTATGCGGTTCAGGCTGCAGCCTCAGACTTGTGATTCGTTTCTAATTTGCATCATGCAAATATTAACAGAGAATGGGAGGCTGGCTTTCTATAGATATTTAATGTATGTTTACGATCTCCCGGGATTTACAATTTGATGGCCATTTCATAAAGGGTTCCGAGTTGAGACAATATGTCGTGATACCAAGGGGCAAATGGCAATTGCATTTGAAAGGACAAACTGAAGAAAACAGGAATTGAAAGGCAGTTAAAACTGAACTTTTGATTGAGGACAGTGGAGTGGGACTTAAGTGAAGTTAATTGAAGTTCCGAGTTATCGCTCTCGAGGAAAGCGCTTTAGGCACTAAAGCAGAAAATGCGGAATTAAGGAAGTCCAAGCCGATGTGACGTTCCAGTTATTTGATTATCTGAGTTTGGAACAGCAGCAATTTTTTTTTTTTGAAGTCACTGAAGACCACGTGCACCTGTAAAATAGTTGACCCATTCAGGAACAGAAATATTGCAGACAAGATCTGAGGAAGAGATTAAAACTGTTAATACTGGGTTGCTGAATGATAAAAGCTCAGACAGGAGGTGAAGTGGATCTTCTAGGTAAGTGTTCAGGCATTGCAATCAGTTTGATATGATCTATCAGCCAGACTGCACATGGTGTGATTGGTGAAATGCAAAGCGGCTGCATTTTGGTTGAGTCTCTCTGTCCCACCGTGGCCTCTAATAATAAGAGAGACTTGTTTTCTCAAGGATCACAGGCTTTTTCAGTCATGACGTTTCATTTCAGTGTAATGACAGTTATATGTCAGCTGCACCTTAAACGAACCAGGGTTTAGAACCAGATTCAAACTACACAATTCCCCCAAAATGGCAGTGAAGACGTTGTATTCAATTGGACAGTAAGATGAGCTACGCTACGTTCTAATGGACTGATGTGTGGATGATTTGTATTTATGGTGAATGTTATGATGAACTGATGTGTGAATCGTTTGTTAATTTTATGCGTTCGGTCCCTGTCTTTTTCCCATGCAGATGGGGGTTGTTTGTGTACAGGGTCTGTGTGAAGTTGTAATTCCTATCAGAGAGCAGCATGGTGACTTTGATAGTAAAGGCGCTGACAGGATTGTAAAGACAAGCTGTCTATGCAGCAACCTTGAGGGTCATTCAGGCTTCAGGGACGAACCATTGATAAAAGGATTAATACTTGAGCCTGTGGCAAGAGACTTTTTCATCTCAGCACTGTAATCTTAACATCACCTCTAAAGACACAGAGGCAAGGGAATACAAAATGTACTGTATGTTTTAACTAAAGGTTGATCTGCATAGCTGTGGTGGAGTCATCAAAAGATAAATAAGGGCTCAACTTTGCTGTCAGCAGTTGTTTACACGTTAAAATATATTCTGTTATCCTCGTATAATGATTGTCCATTTATTTACATTGAGAATATTGTAGCACAATCCCTTTGATAAGCTGAAAGAGTTGTGGTACTGAGGGAGAGGGTGATACAAAGCAGTGACTTTGTTTACAAGGTTGCTGAAAAGGACACTCCTGCTAGGGAGCGTACTGTACACTGGACGGTGACTCACCCAGCGGTTCTCCCTCCCCAGGTGTCTGACCCGGAGCGTGATCGGGGCGGGCGGGGAAGATGCCAGAGCTGGAGGACTTCTCCCCGCCTCCGCGCAGCCAGCCGGACCCGGAGCAGATCCAGAGGAACGTCCTGGAGGAGCAGGTGGAGCTGTGGTGGTTCCGGGAGCCGCGCAAGTCCCTGCTGTGCTACTGCGCCTCGGTGGGCCTGATCCTGGGCTGCGGGCTGGGCGGCGTGGGCCTGCTCTCCACCACCACCAGCCTGTCCAGCGAGTGGCGGCTGGGCGTGGGCACGGCCCTCTGCCTGCTGGCGCTGGCCGTGCTGCTGAAGCAGCTGCTGAGCTCGGCCGTGCAGGACATGAATTGCGTGCGCAGCCGCCAGCGCATCGAGATGCTGAAGAGCGGCGGGCTGTCTGACCTGATGGTCATCCTGCTGACGGGCCTGGCCCTGCTCATCTGCGGCACCGTGCTGCTCAACCTGGCCCTGGCCAGCGGCCTGCCCCGGCCGGGGCTCACGCTCAACGACATGTTCATCTCCGGGGTGGTGCTGCTGGCCGTGGGCGGGGCCACTGTGCTGGCCGTGGGTGTTTACTCCGCCGTGGTCTTCCTCCTGGAGAGGACGGGTCCCGGGCAGAGGCTGAGGGACCGGGCTGTGGGCGTCTTCACCATTTCCGGCCAGATGAACGAGGCGCGGAGAGAGACCACGTCCAGTATGGCCAACCTCATCTGAAGGCGGAGCTTTACAGTGACTTAAACACTGACCAAATCCTGAAGGACTGAGATGCTGCATTCAGGTATGTGGCATCTGAAGGCCTACAAGCAACATCCATGTTCTTCAATGTATTACATTTTCAAAAAGCAGGATCAAACCTTGAAACCTCATTGACATGGCCTTAATACAAAGCTGAGGAACCACTGAGTTGAAGTCCATGTATTCTCTACAAGGGCAGCTGTGCAGAGCCCTCTAAGAAACAATCGCTAGAAATCTTCCTGTGATGGATTCTGTGTCAAAATGTGCCACTTCTGCATACCATCTGCTCTTCACTGCATGTAGGATCAGCACTCATTTTACACACATTTGTGTAAAACCATGTGTCCTTCATCCTCCTATTCGCCTGTTTATACTTGACGGGCAAAGGAGTCAATGATCAAAAGCATGCCAGGTTGTGCTTCCAAAATTTAATTCATTAGTCCAGGGCACTTTCTAATGGGCATCTTTGTGTGTGATGATGCTGTGGATCACCCATGTTAGTTTGCATGTTTGGGGTCTCATGCCCTGCTCTAGCACTGTATAGCACTTAAATCAAATAAAATTTTCCATTAATACACAGTTTAGTGGTTCTTACTAAGAGCTTAATTTAACGTCACTAAGTGAAATTCTTCTGGTCACCTGCAGCTCAACTCACAGGAGTAAAGTAGGTGCGGTCACTCCACACCTTTTATGTACAGAACATTCTCCTGCTACGTTAGCCATAACCATCAGTATCTAATGTATAAATGAAATGTATTCCGCTAACACTGCTGAACAAACCCACGCAGACAGAACTGCTATTTGAGAAGTCATTAGCATTACACCATTGTTTACTTTTGGGCTGTTGTATAACTAAGAAAGAAAGAGGGGAAATTGGATGCTGTCCACTACGGGCAGGCTCAGGTGCACAAATGGTATTGTCACTGTAAGAACACCAACAGCCAACTGTCTCCGCTTTAAACACAACCTGTAGTAGATGGACTTGTAAAAAACCTCACTAGCCATGATGGTGCATGTGGATATAACCTCAGAAGCCCTGGCCACAGCTCCCACAGGCCTGAAAGTGTCCTCTTGTGAAACAGCTGGGATCGTGCCTGGGAGATGCGTAAGCCTGCAAGAGTCGCACAGAGAGGGCTCTGATGCCCCCGGCGCTCTGCCCAGGGGCAGGGGCGTGCAGGCCGTGCTGGGCGATGCCAGCTCCCACACTCCACAGCTTGCCTATTGTCTGCCAGCAGCTGTCCGTCATCCACTGACAATGGCCAACTTTGTGGGCCCATTGTCACGGAGCGACAGGCAACTCACATGCTAGGCCCGATAAGCCACAAAGAGCCAGGCAAGTGCGTCCGTACAAACCCCATTGTTGGGTTGATTTTATGCTTTTGAAATGTTCGTTTTGGCCTCGTGGATTATGACCACCATTTAGCAGAATCTCTGTTTGCATCAAGTACCACACAAGCACGTGATTCAGTCGGTATCATCAGCTAGGAGTAAGAGCTCTATTTATAAGTATGTTTAAGACCTGTGTCCCAGTCATAAAATATCTTAAGTATTCAGAATCATTGTTCATATGTATGAGCTCACAACATCCTATGAGGGGAAAAAATAACATTGTGACAAAGTAATATTAAAGTTGTTTATTTCCTGAAAAGGACCAACTATATCCCACATCCCTGCAGTGCAGGCATTTATAAATAACACAGGAACTGACTAAAACAAGTGTAGACATCGGAGGTAACCCAATAATTACCTAGAAGTAACCAAAAGCATTGACCCTTATAAATAAAGTTTTTACATCAAATTAGTGCAACCAATCCCTTTATATTGCCTGATCACCAGTAAAAACCGTTCCCTTTTCAGTTCCAAGTTCCAAGTGTATCCTGTTGGCAAACAAATATATCTGACAAGACTGGTGCATTGCATGCTCAACAGGAGAGAATCATAAATCATATTTTGTCCATTTACCATACAAATAGCAACATTAAAAAAGAGTACAGAAAAATTTAGAAAACGTGAAACTTCAAAGTTCCAGACAAGACAGGCTGTGTTAAAAACACACAGTACTAGAACACAACTGCCTTTTAGACTGGCTGTAGCATGCACCGTGTCTCTTAAATGTTTACCCACAACAACCAGTGTTCCTGAGCCTTCTTCATGTCTATGTTGTTGTGCCCATTTTGAAGTGAGAGTTATAATGGTTGTCTCAACAGCTCCTAAAATAAAAGATGTTCCCGCAACAACAGCTTACGCCTCACTACACTTTATTATTAATGAAGTGTTGTTGCGGGAGTGTATTTTCAGACCGTTGTCCAATTGGGGATTACCTTCCAGCAACAGGAAGAAGCTTGTTGATTTTAAACTGAGAAATGTTCCAACAGTAGTACCTTCCAATAGCTCATTTCATATTGCGCCCTCTTATAGGGTCATTTCACTGCTGTTAGAAGAATGTCCTTTCTTCAAGTGAGAAACAAAAAAACAGAAATTCTACATTCATTGTTGTTTCACAGTCATTGCAAATACAAACTCCACACTCAGAAAAAATGAACCACAGGTAAAGTATTACACAGCTGCTGAAACAATGTTTTTTTTGTGCTTTTGTTAATCATTGATCTCGCCACTGTGGTGCACATTGCATTGCAGCTGAGGTTAAAGCGAGAGCTCCCAGAGCAATGATTCCAGATAACATCAACTGGTTCATCCTGTACAAATCCTACAAGGATATTACTGTACAATCCACTGGGTCATACACCTACCATTTAGGAGTAACTTTGTGCAGCTTCAGTTTGTTCTGGACTCTTGAAAACCGAAGCCTTCTAAAAACACTTCAGAGCAAGACTTCTACATCTGAATGATGCGAGAAATAACAATGTCACATTAGTCATGTCTGCTAAATGTCTCTGACTGAGGTTCACAAAAGAATTTCTTTGTGGTGAGCAAACCAACACTGTATAAAAGTAACAGAGTCCTGTGGCCAGACTGCAGTGTGTGAGATGCTGATCTATGTCTTCTCTCTCGTCCTCTACGGTCTTCACTTCAAGGTGCAGAAAGTGTGCCAGAGTGCATCAAGATTCATTCGTCCTGCAAGCATGCCCTTAGTTTGTCCGAAGCTGATAATCTGCCAAACATGATGATAAAGGAAACCATTAACGCATTTTTATCAATAACCCCATTTTATGACAATCAAATTAAAACGGACTGTAATTAGAGATATTACCATCCAAAAACTACAACTCAGACTAATGGTGACTGGAATTGTAAATGCCTGACCTCATTTGGAACTGAGGGGAGCGGACTGAAGTCTCTGGAATAATTGCCTGGTATTCCTTATGAATAAATAAAAACTGCTGCAACAAGAACTGGGTATCGCATGAACAGTTCTCTTCTCTCCCACCTCTAATGTTAATTGCTTACATGTAAAGGTGATACCAGGCTTCGCAAGGTAAAGTGCAACACAGTAAGCTGCATAAGAATGCATTACTCAAATGTGTTGCAATACAAATGAAAATTCCATTACAGTATTCTGCTGCTGATTTAAATACTCTTTTAGTAAAGTACAAATGTACCTTTGATTAGTACTAATACATTTCAGTTATTTTCAACCAAAAAAGCAAATATTTACATATACAAATATATACACTATAGACATGTATTCATAGATTTCTCTGTGGACTGGCCTCCAACCATTTCTTCAACAGTATTACCTAAATAAAATGAAAATTCTTCTAGATCAGGGTGAGCAACACAAAAAAATCAACCTACATTTAATTTAGAATGCGCAAACATCCCATAGATCAGAACTATTACATTTAAAGTGCTGACATTGAGCTGCACTTACATGTATTTATATTGGATAGTTCAACACGATTGCTGGGGGAATGGGAACTTTCACTAGCTAGGTGCAAAGGGAAATTGGTGCCATTCGAAGATCCCGTGGGGAACTCACCTCCACTCTGTGTGATATATCGCACCCATGGTAATGCTTGGTATCCACTCTTTTCAATGATCTTCAGGTAGCGCACCTGCATGCACAGCATAGGAGAGGAACCAATAGTATACAAAACACAAGATTCTTTTTTGGACTTTGAGGGATTCTGCGGCCATTTTATCTATGTAAATTACAGCTCACATTTACATTTTCCCTACCAGCCAATGATCAGTGTCAGGGGATCACAAATGCATTTTCACATTCAAGTGACTTTTTTTTCCGTCATGAATATAAATGAACAGACCATTCGCTCATTCAGACTTGATGTGTTTGACTTTAGACTGCTGTGTCTGTGGAGAGTGGACAGCAGCAGTGGGTGTGAACATATTGTTACTCAGTAAAAATAATGTTGAGTTAGTGTTGAATAGTGTTGAGTTTTGAGAAATCATTTGGCTTTGCTTACTGGAAAGTATTAGGATTACCTGTGTGCCTGCACTGTTGTTCGCATAAATAATCATGTAAATCATATGTATTGATCACCACCCCAGTCAGGAAACGGTTCCAATGCTGGGGAAGGCATTTATGCTGATGCCACTCTATGCATATACTTCTGACCCCATGTTCGAGACAACAGGATGACATCTTAATGGGTGAATGGGGAGTGGGCTTCCTCTTCGGAATGGAAACAATGACATGTGATCATTTGTCATTAAAAATTAGAAGTCCCAGGAGATATTCCCCAAACATTGCAAATTGTAAACCAAGGGCAATCACAATATTACTGACAACAGTAACAATGTTATCAGCTTTCTAAACTACCACTGGAAGAAGAGACTTTTTAAACTGACCATACAAAGAGTTCAGCCAAGAGTTGTCCTTTTAGTGTACCACCTACTTACAGGGCAGTCATATTCTTGAGAAGTGTTAAGAGACATCTTGTAAAAAGTTAACATGGGTCATGATGTTTAAGAGATGTTCAAGAGAACAAAATGCTGATGCTGTTGAAGTCAGAGCCGCAAGAGCACATCTTTAGTAAATTTACAAATACTTTTTTTAACTATAAATTAACACTTTCCTCCTCTTCTTCACAAGACACATCACTCTGTGAGCCACTTTCAGTATTTCCACTGAGGTCGTGGTAAACACTTACTAAGGGTAATAAAGGCAGAGTTAAAGAAGGGAAACCATGTGATGTTTACAAGGGAGGCAAAATCCAATCACAGTAGCCCCTTTTCAGACATGCACTGCAACCATGAACTTAACTAGACATTACCGGGAGGAGCTGTATGTGTGAACGCAAATGTCCGAATCACTTGGACTGGACATTAAACGGACTTTGCCCTGCCAGCTCCCTAGTACAAAGTCTGTGTAATGTCTGATTGAGTCCATGTATGAATAGAGCACAGCGAGAATTCACAGCGAGCGAGTGGGCGTTTTGATGAAGTTTCTATCATGCGACTGGCGCAAAACCGGAAGAATACCAACATCTGCTTTGTACTCTTATATGTACAAAGCAGATGTTTGTAAATTATGTGTACCTGTAGCACCATTTGGATGGCTATGTGTGATATTTTTTTATAGGCTACCCAAAAGTACAATAGCTATGTTCACCTTCTCCTCCTCCATGCCACATTATGTGCCCATACCACCAAAAGACATTGAAAAGAAAAAAACAGAAAATACTTCAACTCTTGAATACATTTCGTGAACTCGTCAATACTTTTCACTCATGAGAATGCAAGTGGCATCCAACTAGAAAATACCACGAGGAAATCTGGACGTTTCTAAACTCGCAATGATTTCATGTGACAATGTAACATACTGTACTACAAATGTAATCATTAATGATCGCATACTGGGTACTACAATGAAAAATAGCATGCAATATACAGTATATATTTGTGTAGTATGCAGTACACAGTATGCAGTAGGCGGTTCCAAATACAGCCACTGTGATTTCTGCAGCGTACTTTTTGCGTCATGTCTTGCCTCCTGCACGCTCTACCCAGGCGCCACCCTTCGCCTAATCCAAACGGAGTATTTCCAGTAGGTGAGAACACGTCTGACTTGGACAATCTCCCGTTGTGTGCTACATGTGTGAAAGGGCAATTCCGGCCAATGTCCAGACCCGATTCTCCGGACATTGTCTGGAGTTCATATGTGAAAACGGCTAGTGAGAACAATAGGGGGATGCAACCTGCTGACATTCAAGGCTCAGTGCACACATAGTACTTGCAAAGTAAAAGATCACATTTAATTGACTATTTAGAAACAAATTCACACAAATAAATTAGTTAAAGAAAGAAAGACAGCTGTAGATAGTAGCCTGACTCACAATTCCCCACTAAACAGATCTTGTGATAGCCACTGCATTTAAGACTGCACGAACAAAGACCTGAAGTCTTCAGGATGTGCTGTCAGTAGTGAACTATATGATATAGAAGCCACTGTATGAGATGAAGGCATTAGGAGTCTGTAACGCTCACCTGGATTCCGGACACAGTGAAGTAGGGGATCTCAAAGCTGACCGTAATGGGAGGCTTCCCCTCCAGCTCATCACTCTCCACACTGGGCAGCTCGAAGTGAGCCCGCATCATGTACTCCTTTCCCCCCTATTCACAATACATAGAGAACTGACAAGGTTACATACATACAATAGAGTCACATACAACACAGACAGCCACACACAGATCAATACACACAGCGCTGACAAGGTTACACATACCAACACACACACACATACACACACACACACACACAACAGACAGCATTACACATACTGGTTATATACACTCTAACAAGAAACAGACAGGGTTAACCACACCTATGCATATATGCACAGCACACACACAAAACACACAGGCTTTACATGCTGAGACAGAGACACAAATAGGATTCATAGAGAATCAAGCTTCCTTTGTGGCAGGGCTAATACAGCCATACATATAGTGATGCTCCTGCTTAGAGCAATATACAGGATGTGGTTTGCAGCAGAACTGAGAAAATGTCTTCCTGAATGCTGTAAGCAATGGTAAAAATCTTGAATTTACAGGAAAATATGTCCCCACACCAGCATTTCCTTTGCACACTGTCATTGCAACTATGAGTTTATCTGGTTCCTGTAAAAGTGTGATTACAACAAGCAATGAAGTGTTTCCTATGAGAGTGCTACATTTTCTGCCCAAAAGGCCGACAGCGTGTGGCCTGCAGTATACGCCCTTCTTCTCATCAAAAGGCCACTGTAAAACTGCACTTTGGTCACGTAACACAGTAGGAAATTGTGCAGGCCACACCCTGACAGGCAGCTGCAACCTTAAAGAGACATGCTGTTAAAGGAGAGACAGCCTGTTTGAAATGGGAGCAATAATCAAGAAAGAAAACATGTCTAAGGCTCTTTTGGAGCAGTACAATGTAATCTAGAAGATGGGAGCAGGCAGGTGATCACAAATCCAAGCAGAACCTGCAGCTTCATTAACAGTAATATCTCTTTCTTCACTATAAAGCTGAAACCAGGCTGATTCAGCAAGTTCAGGCTTCAGGTGTTTTTTCAATGTCTTTAACAGCGACTAACCATGCCACTGTGACTCAACAGTTTATTCAGCGCCGGCCTGGTTACAAGCAGGTGAGAGGTGCGGTTAGTTACACTACATTATGACACTGCATTAGTCAATGCCAGAGCTGTTGGGAAGGAAATTTTGTCTAAATTCAGTGATATGTACTGTAGAGACAGCAATCAGATAAGCTATCAAATAAGGAACATGTGTCCAAATCACCCAGTGAAATGGTAATTTTTGTGAAACTTCATTCTTCCAAGATTCATTCTAGCAAAATAGCAATGTCAGTGGTGCAGCTATCAAAAGCTTTGCCAGCTCAAATTTGTATGAAAACATGAATAGCGGTGTTTCTATTTCATGTTTGTTATCGAAGCAAACACTTAGGATTTCTATACACACGTTTTTCACCTGCTTCTGCCTCTACAACAGCCTATACCCCTACCTTTATTCAAATTCATGAGCCATATTATAGGCCAGTACTACAGTGGGAAATCAACTGTGAACACAGCGAGGCTACAGCTCCCAGCGCCACTTGGTGCCGGCCAGTTCTGCCATTGGGAGAGGGGTTTAAGAGGACTGAAAGCCACTGCAGCTTGGGCAATGTCAGGAGAAGGAGAAGCAAGCTGCCAGTGTGTGGAAGCCATGCAAGTGTGTGTCCTTTGACAGACTCCCAAAAAACAAAGGTTTTGGACCTGGATCAGAAAATGAACAAAAAACAGAATTTTCTGCAGTGGACATGACCCAGGAAAATCAATCGCCCCTCTACATCTGTAGCCAACCCTCTGCACCGCTTTTGTTGTGCTCGTTTATCAGTAATACTTAGGGACTGACGCGTTACTGAAGCTTAAAATGACAAGGTTTTTGCCCTATTTTCAGTAGTTTGCTTTGGTTCATGTATTTTTCAAATCACTCTGGATGTAAACAAAATAAAACCACCAGCGCTACCTGTTTTGAATCACCTCTGCCTGTCACACCTACTGCCAGAGCTGCACCCCAGCTCTGTCACACAAACTAATTGATCTGGATGGTCCGATACAGCCAATAGTCGTAAGCACAAATCCGGAGTGGCGGGAGGCGAGGGCGAGACGGTGACTTGCGCTGGCAGTTCTCACCGGGAAGGACTTGATATTCCACTGCACCGCGTTCTTCTCCGGCACCCACTTGGCGCTGCCCATGCTGGTCTTGAATTTGGGGGAGTCGGCGTCACTGGGCACCGGTATCATGATGGCCACGTTGTTTGCGGTTGACCGACTCTTGAACTGGCTTTTAGCCTGGGTGGTCAGGGCACACAGCAAGCACAAAGAGCATGAATCGATAACAGCACACAGCTATTATAAGCCTGCTGGCCAGGTACAATGATCCAGTGAAGCAGCCCTGCCTTTTGATCTGTCACAGACTAATTATTTACGAGGGCTTTTTGCATGAAAGTCCTACGCGGAAGAATTTTAACATACAGGGGCCAGAAAAGTAACAACATTCTGCAATAAATAAAAAGAGACAAACACATTTTCCCCCAGGGTGAGGTAGCACCAGCTGTGCAGAACCCAGCACCCACCCCTCCATCAGCAGCTCATCATCTCCTGCCCCGAGCTGCGTGCCAGCACTCAGTGGGACAGAGAGACGAGAGGGCGTACCTTGACCTTTATCTCCACGCGGCTGTGGGAGTACTTCTCTATCACAGACTCAATCCAGAAGAGAGGCTTCACCTGCGGGACGGTGAGAGAAGGTGATGAGTGACACGGTCAGACAGAGAAACAGGCTCTGCTTTATGTGTGTGGCGGAACTGCTCTGCACGCTCCACACTGTTAACATGTCGGCTGATGGAAAGATTCAAGCGGCCAGCAGGGGGTGCTGTTTCACTGACCGTTGCGTTGAGGCGGTAGGACATTAGTTCACACTCCCCATCAGGTGGGATGAAGGAGATTGTGCGATCGTTCTCGAAGCGGGACAGGCGCACGCACTGGTGGAATTTCACGTCCTCCAGCTCCACAGTCTTACTCTTCTCCCCTGACGGAGCAAAGCAGTCAGGTGAGCAGTTCAGCTCAGCTCAGCTAAACCACACCCTTGTTCATAGGTTACTGGAAAAAGGTGTTCCCTTTGAACAAACAACAGCACGACATCCAAATTCCTGAACTCCAGTACTGACACACATGAAACACATCAATCACGAGTCCACAATTAGAAGTATTTTGCTCGTACACCCTCTATGTGTGACAGCAGAAACAAGTATTCAGTCACAACAACTTCAGCGCAAACAGGACAGCACCCAGCAGGTTAAGAAGCAATGTCACGGTGAAGTGGATGTTTACTCCAACGGAAAGTTACCCTTTATCAGAGAAAATATGGAAACTGACTGCTGCTGCTAAGAGCTGTTTAATGACTTGTGGCCTGTCAGCTTCCTCTATTTCCTAATTCCCTCACCCGTGGGGAATTTTATCAGGCCCCAGCTCAGAATGGGCCTCTGTTGAAATGCAGCGCTGCAGTGCGTGACCGGGTGTCTGTGACATTTTAATGAAGATTAAAAGCGCCCTTGTGTTCTTGAAGCCAGCCAGGAGGGTTGGAACGTAGGGCCAGGTCTTTGGAGATCAGAGGCCTACCAGGCAGCTATAATCCCAGCAGGTAGACCCTTGGAACTGCCTTTTCATTGCTGGAATGAAAGGCCACATTATGACATCAGTGGGTGGGTGGGACAGGGGGTACCCATCTCATTAACTGGTCCCCGGATCCCCTGATCCCCTGCGTCCCCGGGGCTGTGGGCAGGAGGCGTCGGCAGGTGCCGCAGGCAGTAGGCTTTGGGGTGTACAGTCTGCTTCTCTGAATTCATTAAAGGGACTGTTTCAGCTCCTTAAACGGCTGTCACACACATGAATGGGGGATTTTAAGTGTTTCTCTTTCTCTCTTACACCCCTTCCTTTTTCATGCCTCCAAATATGATTCAGTCCAGCCCTAAAATATATTTGGACTATTAGCAAAACTCTGCTTCCCTAATATTTTCATTGAACACGACTAAGGAATTATGTTGAAACGCCAGACTTGTACAGGTCAAATATTTGTAACCTGGGCTGCACTTCTGTTTTGTTTTAGGTATGTGGCAGCGAAACTGACTAAAATTATCATTTTGTTGCATCTAACCCTAAACTAAAAAGTAAAAAAAAAAGAACCAACAGTTTGATATTACAGCTTTCTCTCCCCCATGTTACTGTTGACATGGAGCAGCATTTACAAGCCTCATCCTCCAGAGGGTAGTGTTTGGGTGGGAGATGGCCTTTCCAATTATACAAAAAAAATTGATGAGGCTAATTAGACAAATGCACGAGCTTAACACCTCCAACATAAATGATGACACTTCATGATTTCATATCCCAGCAGGTGCATACAAAATTAATAAGACACCTGAGAAAATGTCACCATAAATTAAGGATGTTTCACTTTTGGAAAACTTCACTAGCCTGTGTTAGCCTCCACTTCTCAGCTGAATTACTGCTCAGAGAATTAAACTGATCATTTAAAGTATATAATGCAGAGAATGGCATCTTGTGGTAGTACTTCTGGAAAGAGGTGTAGCACACTGTACTGCAGCACACCCTATTCAGATGCTGTTTTTAAATAACATAATTATTTTTTCCCTTGAAGGCTGCCGTAGGCACATGCGACTGATTGGGGACCACTGCCTTAAAGGAAAGACTGAGAATGCTTTCAAAGACAGAAAATATTGATTTTTCTAATCTATTAATGAAACCGAGTACTTCTTTCTAGTCTGTATCCCAGACATGTCCTCAGTGGTTGAGCCCCCATGTGTTGCTCAGTCCGGAGGGGGGAGGGACTTTCATGTGTGTGCAATAGCCTGGAGCAGGGATCAGGCAGAGACAGCAGCTCCAGGGGAATGTAATCCCATAGGCATGGCCATGTGCAAGTCAATGAGGAGACTCGGACTGAGCGATTCAGAGACTTGTCGCACTTAACGGGTGTCCTACTCACTGCCTGTGATCTCGAAGAGGACTTTGTCATTGAGGCCCAGTCTCAGCTCGGGCATCCCGGAGAGGACCACCTTGAGTTTGACGCTGCCAACAATCTCGCTGCGAAGGACGCTGCCGTTGGCGCTGACCTGAGAGACAAAGTCAGATTTCACGGGCACTGAGGAGGAGGTGGAGGAGGTGGAGGAGGAGAATGGGGACATGCACAAGGAGGTAAACAGAACGTACCGGATAAAGGAGAGACATGAAAACACGTTCTAAAATCACATCCAGGAAATGCCCTTGAAAAGTGAAGAGCAGTACAGTAAAGAGTAGTAGAGGCAGGCAACAATGAAGAGCATGCAGCTGCCACAAGAAGATGGAGGAGGGTGTGGAGACAAAAGGAGGAAACAGAGGAAAAAGCCAAGGATCAGAAGAAAACACGGGGACAAGACAGAGCACGGACAAGACCAAGTCAACAGCAAAAGCGAACAATACACAATGGGCACCTGTAGACAGTACGGGCCAATAATAGCGTGCAATTAAGACTCCATCTGGAACGGGACTCCTCTAATCAGTGGAGAGCTGAGCAGGGCGGTTCTGATCCTGTGTAAGGCAGGGCGTCGATTGTGTGTACGAGTGGGGTGTGTGTGTGTGTGTGTGTGTGTGTGTGTGTGTGTGTGTGTGGGGGGCGGGGGTTGGGGGGGTGTTACGAAGGCGACTGAAGGTTTGTTGCAAGAAAGGAAACTGGGAACCATTTCCTCCAACTGTGAATTCAAGGAAGTAGGAAATGGGCTGTGGAAGCTTCTCTATGCGAGCATGAAATCGAACGAATATGGCATTTATACTCCGTCTAGACAACTGTAATCTGAGTCATAAAATTCACAATATCAAAGCTGAGGTAATGGCAAGTAGTATGCAAGGTATACTGTAAAACATACAGTGGCATCATTTATTTATTTTTGTATGTCACTGAAGCTGGAATGGGATGGGATGGGACTGAAGCTGAAATGTTGAAAAAGGAACCTTAAACGTACATAACATTTCTTGGTTCTGCCTGCCTCACAATTATGGCAGTGTAAGGACAGGCTAATTTCATACTTATATTCCCCACACTTCAACTGAATTTGACATTAATTTTAACATTCAGTCACTAGCCAGAAAACGATAAACTAACAATAATTTCATTGTCTGCTACCACTGCATCATCATCCCGGGAATTTTTTTTTGAAGAAGAACCAATTCTTCAGAGATAGAATATTAGCAGAGGAGTAATCATCCAAAAACAAACTTGGAAAATTCTCAGACAGAGCACTTAAAGGAGTTACTGCAGCGTGCCACTTGACTAGAGTCAGACCATTAGTGGCAAACACGTGGGCACGACTGAACACAAATCTAATCCGCTAAACTTTGCTGGACAGATGGGAGTTCAGAGGGGAGTGGGTTCTCTCACCAGCAGGTTGACTGACTCGATAACGTCCATAAAGACTTCATTCTTCCTGTACTTGATCCCCTCTGACCTCCAAGACACTGCATTGGTAACGGTTGCAGGGGGCCGTGGGGCACCCACCTCCAGCTTGTGCCCTTGCTGTGTGATGTACCTGCAAGGAGTCCAGGGGGTACAGGTTACAGGTCACATCTGCAGCAAACAAGGCAGCACGTCCCAGAGGTAAAGCTCATCCAATAATGAGACTCCAGGGTAGCTTTTATGCGTTGTATGCCTCGGCCTAAACTGTCAAGAGTGCGTTAACATGACATCTACATTCTGCATCTTGTCACATTGTTATTTTTCTGCATATACACCACCACAGCAGATAATAGTTGTGTACCAGGTTGCAGCGTGGAGATACAGTCCTCTGCTCCTGTATGCAGAGGCCAGGCTGTTCCCCCAGGGGGCCTGCAGGTCCACAGGGGTAGGCCGACAGGTAGGGATTGATGCTACTGCGTATGGCCCTAATCTTGTTTCTCTGCTTCGGCTCTTCCACACTTTCGCATAGTCAACACTGCTATTTTGTTTTCGTTCTGGCTGACTTCCAGCAAAGGCAAAGCCCACGTCCTGCCCCCGACAGACTCGGCTGCTGCCTTATCCTCCTTTCTCAGACCTCAGATCACTCTTGATGGGACTCTCCTCTATATGCCCCCCCCCCCCACCACCACCTGCTCCCACATCAAGGTTGTAGAGTTAATCAACTTCACCGCAGCTGTCTCACAGATGAGCGCAGATTGATCCACTTCTTCCCGATGGGTCCGACCTACACCTGCTTTCTTCCCCCTCCCCCTCCGCTCCCTCACCAGCTCCTTCATCAGAGCAGGGCCCGAAGTGAGATTGCATTGTCTCTGCAGGTTCTAATGGCCGCTCCACAACAAACATATGCTGGTAGCTTCTGTGTGGGGCATGGCCACAAAATGTTTTCAAATCACAGACCCTTATGTACGGAAAAGAGAGGACAGGCTCAAAAGGGAGGAATAAAAGGGACGCGAGTGGGCATGTTCATTTGTTTTAGCCCACGCGCTCCTCATGAATGCTAATGAATGCGCCCTGCCTCAAAGAGAAAGCACAAGAGAGGAACACTGAAGGTAAACAAGCGGATTAGCATCAGAATAACGCTCAACCTTTTCAAAAAGGCCCCATCTGCGAGCCTGGCCCTGACAGAGCCGGGCAGGGCCTCTCCCAGGAACAAGGAGTTCGCTTCCCATCCAAGCTGGGGTCTTAGATGAGGGGAGAGGGGAGACAGAGGTGAGGAGATCCCCTCGAGGAGGGTGGCAAGGATCTCGCTTGGATCTCAAGAGCCAACAGCTGACAGCAGCTTTGTGTCGAAGATGCAGTGACGGGCAGTAATTGCTATCTCGCCCTGGGCTGCAAAACCAGATGCTTCCTGTTCTCTCTACAGCATGCAGGCAGCATTTGATCCCAATAAAAAATTGAGCCAAGGAAAGGTTATTCCTGTGTCTGTTTCTGTTTTTAAGTAAATGCCACTATCTAAGGTCTCTGCACGTGACCCCCAAAAATACTACATCCTAATGTCACCACACAAAGGAAATCAACGTTTGAAAATGCATAATAAAGGAAATACTACCATGGACACAAATGATACCTACTTCTCACCTACCTTGCCCAAGAGCAGGCATGTTATACTAACTCTAAACGCAGATATGGCCCAGAATCTAGCACAACAAGGTGTGGAGAGGTGTGCTCTCAGACACAACAAAGGCTGCACTCACTCCTGCAGGATCTTGCTGTCTGTCGTCTGGGGGAAGCCAAAGTCCATGACCTCGTCCAGCAGCTCATACACAGTGACAAAATTGTCCCGTATGCTCTCCTCCTCCAGCTCCTTAAAGTACTCCTTGAAAACCTACACAACCATGTGACACACAACAAATAACAGATCTGTCAACACTAAAGGGTGCTCACTGTAGTGACAAATGACTGCATTAAATGGACAGTGTGAAGTTATGTTAGACAGGCAGAAGATCAGGCCTTCACTCACCTCCACTATTTTGTAGAGGAAAGAATACACCAGGGCAGCGTTGGCATTCTTCTTTGTCACAGCCACCACTTTAGAACAACGGTTAAAGATAGCAGAGAGGCTCTTTCATTCCTATTTACAACTCCATGAGGGAGCAATCCTAAGGCTCCAACTTTTGGACATTTTCATGGAGAAACAGTAACAGTGAGACCTCAGCAAGCACAGCCTCTTAAAATGGGAATAAGGGTTTAATAAACCAGGCTTACCGAGAGGGGCAGTGCTGCATATCAGGAGACCGAAGTTCCTCTATGCTCATTTTAGTTTGACAAACAGGAAAGGATGCGAGTGTGAAGGACAAGACTCCATGAGAAAGGATACAGTAGAGATTGCTGTGCTTGATCCACAGGAAATGTGATGCACCGTGTGTCAGTAAGGGTGAAACGTCTGCATCCTCCTCCTTCTTCATCAGGATGGGCATAAAGTGGTCGATCTCGCCCATGTCCATGTTCCCCATGTAGTTCCGACATATCAGCACCTGGAACCAAAACGGGTATTTACAGCACAGTCACACCCTTTGTACAGTGGTTTCCCATATGCTTTATTTAAGCCATGGTGACCTTTCTTTTAAAGGTAAGGGGAAACTGCCTCCAAAACAGCAGACAAAGGGGCAGTTCCAGCCTCTACAGTATCGACTGACAGTTTTGAATGAACTGACAAAGGCAACAGCATGCAGTTTGCCTTGGCCTTGTGCAAGACAGCTGAGTAAGTATCCTGAAATGCTGCACTACCTATTTCATCATCATGGAACAAGTTCAGTCATTATTCTACCACAGCCCAATACTTCAGTGTGTGAAACTGGTAATAAACCTGTTTTTAAGGATTTGTTTAAAAGACGTATGACCTAAAAGTCATTGACAAAAAAAACAAGGCAAGGCCAAGAAAAAGGAAGTAAAGAAACCAACTGCCATTAGGAAAAACAGGATGAAACAAAGTTCCATTATTTTCATAAAAGTACAGGAGAGCAGATACCTGACAGCTCCCATCTGTAGACAAACACAGCTCAAATGTAATTACAAAAAGAGAACTGACCATGAAAAAGGGTTATGACATCAAACTGAAAAAATTACATGAAAGAAGCATTTAATTAAGATGAATAACTAAATTAAAATATCACTGTTGCACTTATTTACATTTTTTTACACAAATGAGAGTAATAACCAGCTGAAAATAATAATTAGCTAAACTTTCACCAGTCCCTTACTGTTTTTTTTTTCTGTATCTGAGTGAACACATCCTTACTTCTCTGTTAGCTCACTTGTGTCCTTTATTCTTGTGAGCCTGCAACACTACAGTATTTCAATGTCATGTGAGTGCTGTGTTACAAAGATAAGATGGCATACCTTATGTTTGAAAGCAATGAACTCTAATTGTTTAGAGATTAATCCTTAACAACTGAAATGGGTTAACAGACTAATAAAAAACATGTCCTTTTAGAGCGGTATGTAAATCCTTCACCACCTTGACTTTAATAATTCTTGTCTTGATTATGGGTTGAGGTCCAGAAATTTGCAGGGGGTAAACAGATTTTTCTTTCAGCCACTGTGAATCCATGCTAATGTGGAGGGAACGCCTCCAGGTTGAAATATTGGATTGCTCTTAGGTCCAGAGAGGAAAAGCTTTAATCAGCACTATTAACAGTCTCAGAGCACATCGGTGTGTAATCAATCTGACTGACACTCCAAAGCTGATGAGACCTCCTGGTTTTTCTTTAAGCCTCTCCAGAGGAATATGCAGCTATATTCCTAAGGCAAAAGCCCAGTTCTTGGTTTTTATAAAGATTGTTCTTTGTAATTTACATATTCTGTAGGCCTTCATTATCTTAGCATTTACTATTAGTTCATCAATTTATTAATCTTTTATTAGAATCATTATGTTGAGTATATTGGTGTGTTTATGGGTGTTGGCATTTAACTGCTTGGATTTTTAAAAATTATTTCAAGGGATTTCCTATTTCAACCGCAACCGTATTGCACTGACATTTCCTACTATAAAGTCATTCAGTTATTCATACACATAAACAGACACAGAGAAAAGGCACAGATTTGTATATGGTTCAATGTCTGTGCTTCCATAAAAATGAATGAGGGATGGGTTCTCAGAGCACCTGCTCCAGATCTACATAGATGCCTGTTAGTGGAACAAGAAAAGCTTATGAAACATTTTGTTTGCTACCTTTCAGCAAATGTGCTGTGCGCACAAGCAAAAAAGTATGGCCATAGTCCAAGTGCCTACCACAGGTAGTACTGCATGTTTATTTGCCTAGAACTACACTTTCCGAGTGACTTAGTTTACATTGTTTAACATTCTTTTCCATTTTTAAACAGGCAGTTTCTGTATTCAAGGTAAGCACCTCACCGAAGGGCCCGACGTCAATGCCTCAAGCCAACAACGTTCACCTTCCAAGCGTAATTCCTTAATTTCATATCACCGAGAAAAACTGCAATATTAGCAAGTGCAATCACTGATTGCAGGGTACCCTTGGATGCAGCTCCGGTTTCCCCTCGCCTCTTCGATTCAACCTCGATCTCTAGTGGTAAAACATGGTTACTACGACCACAGACAAAGTCACCCTGTTAAATACATTACTGAAAAGTCTCAATCAGCACGCCAAGAAGTTAAGAGATTATTTTTTTTTATCGAATTGGGAGATCTTGTCACTCGTCCTGCAACACTTCCTGTTGGTTCTACACGATAAGACACGAATAGATCTTGCGTAGACCCGCAGGGTTATATGCCAAATGGATGGGAAAAACTTAACACCGATTCATAAATTGACGCATCCATGTGATGTACAGAATGGATCGGTGCGTCGTCACCTCTAAACTAATGCCAGTGAACATAAGCGCGCTTTTCTTTGAGGTAGTCTACGTGCACCTGTCATGGGTGCTGCGCAGACTAATTTCAGTGTTCATGTCGGCAAGTTAGTATTTCAAATTCAATCTCTGTTTGAGTGTTCGCATAGTGAATGTAGTATTTCTGCTCAAAATATCAAAAAGGAGCACTTGGTGAATAATTAACGATAGGAAAATAATCATTATGGAAAAAACGTGGCTTGCACGTTTTAGCCAGCAGTAATCCTTCTACCACTGCAGTAACTTACTGTTAAGACAAGTGAATATCAGGGAACAGCAAATAGTTTTTCAGTGACACCTTCATCGCAATATTTTCATGTGACTCACTCGTTTGCACTGATAGTCTACCTGTTGATGTCCGTTTTGTCCGAACCCTCACCTGCGCTGCACGCCCAGTTAGCTACAGCTAACTTATACAAGGTACTCCCGGTCAGCAGCTATCTAGCGAACATACAAACTTTGCATCTTACCTTTCCCTTCAAATCCAGGATAAAGATAGCTGAAGCCGACATCCTCGGAAAGAATGTTAGAAGCCACCGTAAAGTGCTGTCTTCTTTTAACGACCGCGTACTTAAAATATTTTAGTCAGAACTGAATTAAATGGAGAACTATTTTCTTCCCCTCTCTTCTCCTTAGCAGCGCTCTTCCGGGTCTGTTGGCGTCACAGACCTGCCTAACAGCATTCACCAGCACGCACGTAAAATAAACTCTGTAGATACGCGAACTATTCTCACCCTATGACACAAAAATACGAGTGCAGTTTAACTGGTGTGAAGAACCTGCCCCAGTCCCCCGCTATCCACAGTGTTTAAATGTCTCTCATACTGCTTGTTAATAGAGCCGAAAGGCGGTTACTGTGAACCGTCACATTTTAAGTGTAAATTTTTGATCTCTCAGCGCTAATTACTTATCGGTGTCAGTCAGGCTACTGGTCTATAACATTGTTCTGATAAAACTGAATTGCAAACAGAAGACTAAGTTGACTCGACAGCCACTTCAAAGTTATACCTTTATACAGACACACACACACACACACACACACACACGCACACACACACACACACACACACACACACACACACACCGTGCATTATTGTAATAAAACAAGACCACAGGCGTAAATTGTATTTTTTTTATATGTGAATCTTTATAAACGACTGGAATGCAAAACATTTAAAATAAATCCTGTACAATATAGCCTACTGATAAATTAAGCGCGACGGAGTGAAAGTGTAAATTGTTGGTCTCCCGTAATTTTTGAGTAAAAATTAACGTAGGCTGCTTGCATCCAAAACTATAGGGTTACTCGTTCATTTAATATACGACTTTTTGGATCGGTTCAGATCTTTCCGATTAGGATCTCGAACATGGAGTGCATTCTCTCTAAGAAAGTAACACAGATTAGACCTTACCCAAGGTATTTTTGTAACTCATCAGAATAAATGTCACACTGTAACAATGTGTGGATTTTTTTCACATAATAATACTTCTATTCTTGAAAAGTACACACAACAAAGACACACAACTCTTAGAGAACAAAACTGGCATCTACTGAATAAAAAAGAGAAATACACAACAATATCTCATCAGGCCAGCCAACATAAACGCACTCACAAACTTGCAGTTGCTGTTCATTTCCCCTCATGTTACCCAATGGTAAACTGAATATCATCGTCCTCCTCTTCCAGCTCTGCTGCTGCCCTTTCCCTTTCACTGGCCTGGATGTAGTTGTCTTCAATGAAGCCGTCGTCATCTTCCAGCTCACCAGGGCAGGTGGCGTGAGCACCACGACCCGTCATGCCCTGTCCAGAGAAACCTACTTCCAGCCCCATGGGGTCACACTGGCTTACAGTGTCGCCCTCACGCAGCCGAGTGTGCTGGTAACTGGCCAGGTATCGACAGAAGAGCTTGCATTTGGCCACCAGAGCGATGAGGACGGAGACTGTGATTGCCGTGACCAGGACAGCCACCAGGTACGGCCAGCTGTGTGAGGGATGGTCCGGATTGGCACTTGTGCCTGCCGGGTGGAATGGGACAGGGTTCAACTGATTAAGCACTAGCTTGTCAATTTTTGATGAAACCAGCTCTTTGGTAATAACATTTAATCATTTATTAATGTTAAAACTCAATGGTAAGGTGTGTCACCTCAATATGCCTTTTACTAAACCACATTTCATGCACGAGAACTTGGCAAAACCCATTAGTATGCATGTTATGGACTTTCCTCATACTGAGAATACAAGTAGGCCTATTGTCAGTTATTATTATCGCATATTTGCTTAGTAGAAACCCTCTCCAAGGTGACTTACACTCACACACATCCATTTGTACAGCTCAAAAATATTGTCTGGCACAATTTAGCATAAGAATCTCTCTTAAGGATTCAGTTCTGATTACACATCCTGTCCCCACCCTACTGCTAAAATGTATGCAAAAAAAAAAGGTCTGACTAGATAATGGAGAAAGAGAGATCTTACTGATATTGCCTGCTGTGGTGGGATCCTCCTCTAGGTCTGCCAACAGTCTCCTTTGAACTTTTGTCAGGATGCTGAAATTTTGCATATGTCCTGTGAGGGCAACAGAGGGAATGTTATATTATCTTTTGGGTAAGGGCTCTTGATTAGTCTGTTACCCACCTTATCACTAAAACCAGACTTCCAGACTATGAAAAAGACAAATGAGCACTCAGCACACACCTTCAGATTTATTCTGTAGTGCCGCCACATCAGATCTTCCAGGCCAGAACACTTTCCCAACTCCTTTAAGCCAATCTGGTGGATCAGGTATGAGACGGTTGTCACGGAGATCCAGGAGGGATAAGGTTTTCAGGTCTCGAAGGGCAACCGGTAAGGGGTCTTGTAGTCTATTACTGCCCAGTAACAGTGTTTGCAGCTTGGGAAATCCCTGAAGTGCTCCATTCTCAATGCCTGCAAGGTGGCATCTGCTGAGGTCAAGGACCTGAAGGGCTGGAAGGCTGCCGAGATGGTTTCTCTCCAGCAGGGGGAGGTAATTGCCTGACAGATTCAGCATAACCAATCGAGTAAACCTCTGCAGTTCCCTCAGGGTTTTGGGCTGTGTGAGGTTCAGGTGTTTCTGAGACAGGTCCAGCTCTGTTGCTTTGTCCCACATCTGTCCCAGCATGGCCGTGAGCCTCCTCTGATTGCATGATACCTGCAAAAACGTTTAGAGACCACAATGAAAATCATGCTGTTTTGAAAAATACAGTGCTGTGAAATTATTACAACTATTATGTAAATTACAGATATTCTGAATGTTTAAAACACATTATAACATACAGTACACATTTAGCATTAATACATATTAATACATTAGTACATATTTGCATATGGTCACTGGAAAAATTAGTGCATATTTACTAATGCAAAATAATAAATACTAGCTAAAGGCTTGCAGCCCCAAAATATGCGACATTACCATAATTAGAGTTTATTTCCCATCTAATAGTATATTTGATTCACATAGTAAACATGTTAGGAAAACAGGAAGAATGTGCCTTCAAACAGGACATGTCTGGTGTAGTAATCAGTTCTAACAAAAGTAAGTCTTGCCTACCTCTCTGCTGCTCTCAACACATGGATCAACAGCCTGAAGTGCATTGCCTGTAACGGTCCCCCAAAAACACAACATCACACCCAGGCTATGGCCTAAAGACCCCATGCTTTCCTTTTATCCCTGTAGAAACAGCAATCACCAATAAGTCAATTAATATTAGTCAGAATGAGGGACATTACCACAATGAGTGTTAACTTGCACAACATTTCCATACCGCTATGTCTTTTGTTACAAAATCAAGATTAGCATCTATAGCCACATCAAGCTGACATTATGGTTTGTATGTCTACTGCTAAGGACACATGTATATTATGTCTAACAGCTTTTAGAGACATATGAGATATAAAGGTAAATGTGCACCTGTATTGCACTGACACTTTTCATAAAGCATTCAGCTTTGACCCATGTGCATAATATTACAATTGCTTTGCAGGCACTCTTATCCACAGTGACTTATATATCTTACAATTTGACATTACACATTTATACAGTTGGCTCTTTACTGAGGCAATCTGGGCAAAGTACCTTTTCCAAAGGTACAACAGCAGTGCCCAACCAGGGACTCAAATTGGTAGCATTTGGGTTACAAGCCTTGTTCCTTGCCGCAATACCACATTGCCTCCCTGTTTTGTTTTTGTCAGGAATTACATCAAGAAGCAAAAAACAGATGACAAAAAAATCCTTGCTAGATACTAAATATGTCACAGAACAGAAGTAAGCTCTTATATGCATGGAGCACACATTTCGTGCCTGACTCCTTATTCAGAGACCTTTCTGGCACAGAGGTAATTTTTCACAGAGGGCTGGTCTGCTATTAGACCTCTTCCCCTCTCCTTCTCCTGCTATTGAATTCTGCATTGTTGGCTGTAAACACTCTTCAGGGGCCCTCTTTATCTCTTCCTGTCCTCACACAGCAAAGGCACAACAACATGCTGGGCTGCAAGTGGCAGCTTGGAGAGTGGTCTTTTGTGTGGAGCGCCTGGGCTCCTTGATTGCTCCCCCCCTGTTGTTACCTCCACAGCCGTGGTGCAGTAATGTGCTCCCTAGGTTTTCCCACTCTGTAAATAAGTGTGCACGGAAGTCTCACACAAAGCCTCCTTCACATGACCTCTCCACTTGACACACCAAGCCGAACAACACCGCCCTCCCCCCATCCCCCCATCCCCCCATTTACAGTATGAGTGCAGTATGAATGCAAATGATGCATTGTTACGTTACAGCCAGCCTTTAGACATCACATCAAGGGTGGCGATCTTCATTTTAAAGACGGCCATACAGGTGGCTGTGGTGGAGGGGTACATACATATAGTGGTTGGTTCATATGGAACTTTTAACAATTTCAATATTTAATCAGAACACCAACTGGCAGATTTATGCTGCACTTCTTAATCAGGCTTCAATGATTTAGCAACACTTGCGATATATTTCACTTTGAATGCACTTTATGATGTGCATCTGTCAAACCATGCCGCTGCAAACTTTATTCTCCCCTCTCTGAAAGCACTGCAGCCCTTGTGCTATATAAAGGTGCAGTGCAGAAAGTGACAGACAGTGTGAGGCGTTGTCAGAAATTAGGTACCTAGAACTGTTACAGCAGCTGCTAATTTTAACACAGATCTAAAGTATGTGACAAATCTTTAACCATACTTTGATCAGTGTCTTAGTCTGCAATCATTTTTTTCTGTGGTATCAATGTCTTACTTGCCTATTCAAAAACCTTACAAGGTTCTTTAAGTAATCATAAAAGTGAGATTTTTACCCAATGTCCAAGAGTGCATAGTCAATTGATATTGTAAGGTACAGGCAAATACAAAGGTCCAATAACTGAAATATTAGGATTAGAAGTAGTGTAATTGTAATTTTTCTCATGTTATTGCCCAGCAAAGCAAGCACTTTGCCCACAAAAATATTACATGTAATGTTTTTGTGACAGATTTACGGCTTGTTTCTATGGAGGAAGTTAGAGTGAAGTACATTGCGCAAGGGCACAGCAGTTGTGTATTTACCAAAATTTAAACCCAGGTTCGGTGCCCTAATTATTGATCTGATCGGCCCGTGAACACTGAAAGAATAGCTGAAATATGGAATAAATACAATGGTGCACATAATATCTGCATTCACAAATTCACTTCTGATTACTAGCAATGAAATTTCAGCTCCATTATGATAACTTCCTATTCTTGCTGTCACATTTAGGAACTGTTGTCAATTGAAGAATACACACTGAATCTATTTCCTCCAATATTCTACCATTAGATGTATGATAGGATATTTATTGAGCATTGGTAAGTAGTCAAAATGCCATGCCAATATATGTTGCACATACAATTCATGCTGCAGGGCAGTCATATTATCACAAGTACATCTGAGCTGTAGAAAATGGGAAACATGTTATCCGAAACTAATAACGACAATTGACTTACATACCTGTACCCTGGTCTGTAGGTCACTCAAACTCAGGGAAATCTAGTGGATAGTTTGCTGTGTTCACATTAAACGCATATTGTGAGGATTGTTTTTCCTGCCTTAAGATGGAGGCACGTTGTGCAAAGGTTGAAAGTGTAATTCTAAACCCTCTACTGAAGGTCGGGTTAATGAGTAACTTAATAAGTGAATAAGCCAATCGTGTTTCCTCACTTTTATACCATGAAGTGAATAGCACTGAAGTTATTGTGTGTTAAATGAACATTTTCAGGCACAGAATGCTTTATTCAAGCATGGCATTTATTATATATCCAACATTGTTATATATCACATGACATCAACAACTATATGTGTACCTTATAGAAAATCTATGTCAGTTTTGTCATGTATACCCTGAAAGTGGTTATTGTATACCACAGTTTGGAGCACAGCATTTACTTGTTATGGTCACACATATTCTCTTACATGCAGTGAAGCTAACAGCCCATTCTAAAAGTGGAGAAAAACCACTATGTATAGGGCTCTACACAAAACTGAATTCAGAGCATTTCTAGTTGTATAGTAGTTTGAGACCCAACATAAATCAAACGTGGCCATATAAAGTTAGAAAATTCCAAATAGTTGTGTCTCTTTGTCATGGCTATATGTTATGACCAGTAAAGTTTCAAGTTTCACTATGTTGTAAAACCCTGGGTGCCCTTTTATCACTCAGATTTGTGATCATTTTCCTCACCTTATCAGAACAGCAGCATCACTGAAAACTGCATGCAGATATGATTTGCTAGGCTGTTAAAAAAAGTTTCAATAAACACAGCCATGTCCCAACCAAAAGTCCTTATTGCCATCTAAATATTAGGATGCATTGGTTTGATTGGATGGCTCATCATGGCATCACTAATGCTAGCTTGTGACTGACCAGCCTGCCAAAGTCATTTTGCTCTCCAGCTGCATGTAGAGTGAATCTGCTGATATGCTGATTACTGCATAATCTAGGAGAAGTTTGAATAAAACTCCACACTTCATCACTGCATAATAAGACTGGGTTTCTGTTTAAAAAAAAAAACAGCAGACAAAAAGCTTAGTTGTTTTGGTTAAAAATGGACAGCCTTAAGTGAGTAAACAGGTCTGCGCTGACCCTGGAGGAAAATGACCATTGGCGTGAAAACAATAGGGTCATTTCCTCCCCATCTCAGCAGAGGGCCCTCGGCATGGCGTGAACTCATCGCCTCGGTGTGCAACGAGCACGCTCTGAGGAGCCGCAGTCCCTGGCTGCAGAGGAAAAAAAAAAAAAAAAGAACAGTCAGCACACTTGGGGACAAGGGGCGCACTACACGCAGTGACAGGGGTGTCTGCTGTTTGCTCTAAGTTTGTGAGGGGCGGTCAAGGTCCCCGGTGGACCATTCTTGTGGCTTTGTTCCGGCCAGAGGGACAACAACACACAACAGAACAGCTGACAGGGGATCCTGAATAAGCTGCTTCAGGACGCAAACAGTTTCACAAGCTGTTTGTCTTTGGCACTTTGGATGCCATCAGGAGCATATGCCCAGATGTCTGACCCTCAGTGACACTCACACACACACACACACACACACACACACACACACACACACACACAAACACACACACACACACACACACAAACACACGCCTCCACACCAGCAGTAAAACAACTGTACACCTTCACAACACACAATCATTTCTTAAGTTTGTTTTTGGTCATAATTTATTATGCTAATTGGATGTCTGCGAATATTGTGAGCATGTGCTATGGTTCTTTGCCCATCTGCGTAATTAATTTTTACTATTTTAATAATTGCAATCAATCAGCGTATTTTAAGTAGTCATTTCAAATATTCAGTAATTGAATCTGCAGGATTACAGTCCTGCTGGAACAAGTGAGACCACCCTTGCTTAATGGAATTTCTACTCTTTTCGCAGAGGTGGTCTGGCAGTATAACATTATTTTGGTATTTTATTCTCTTCCAAGCTGATTTGTCTGCACTGCAGAACATTTCCGTTTGTAATTGGAGCCACAAGAAATCACTGCCTTGATAAAGAGCATAATTTGTCCTGGAGGTATACTGATTGGTGATTGTTATCGCTAATGTTTTGTTTGGCTGCTCTGAGTGTGTGAACATGCAGACTTGAACAATGAGTCTGACAGAGGGACAGAAACCCGGGAGAGAAAATAATCCCTGCAGCCACAGGACTGGATATCCCTCCTGCTTTGAAGAGGACTTTGTAGCCATAGATGCATGGGGTGCAAAATGGACAGAGATTTATACCACCCAAAACCACTGGCCTCGTGGAAAAAGTGGTACTTTTCTGGTTTTTTTACTTTTTTTCAATAATGACTCAATGTATTCATATCTAATTGGCTATGGCACATCACATGGAGGATTGCAGTCAACCAATGAGCAGTGGGTGTTTGTTGAATGTAAAAAAAACACACAGACATAGAGTAAACTGCTGAAAGTGATCTAATGAATAATCTCAAATCTTATTTTGTTGGGAGGATCCCACAATCTCATACCAACTATATTCATGTGTTCCACATGGCCCCTCCCCATTTTAAAACACCAGCATTGGAGCAGTTTTCACAGTCTAACCTTTGAATTGTGGCATTAGGGGCTGTGAGCATCATAAATTTACTCTGGGAATGTTAAAACAAGTACAATTTGTGCATTCAATGTCACTGCCTGTTCATTTTGGCACCTAGTTAAGAAAACGTTTTAATGGCTCCAGCTATCTATGTCTATTATTTATTTCTGGGCTATTCCCTCATTTTCATGTGCAGATTTTTAGCCTGTACTCAGCCTCAGCATGCTTCAGTAAACACTGCATCCTGTCTGAGTGTAAACATTTAACCTTTTTTTACATTAATAAGTGTTGTAAAAATGTAGTTTCAACCGTGGTATTGTTTTTAGTTTACAATATTACTTTAACATAAAAATAAAAAAAGACTTCTGGACCTCATGGCATTTTAAAGCATGTCTGGTGATTTTTTTAACTCTATGAGTCATATTCATTACCATATGGTAAAAAACTAGTAAATTAAAACTACCAGGTGCATTAAGTGAGAATGAACAACAATAAATAAGTCATGTATTTACAGAGAAAACAGAAAAAAAGCCTAATCAAAATCTGTGCACATTCCAACTTTTTAATTCAATTTAATTTCAATTTTAGATTAATTTAAGATACTGTTAGGAGTACCCAGTACTAAAGTAACTTAGCTTGATAGCAATTGTGCATCACTGTTTGAAGCCATATGTAACAGGAAATAAAATCAAACTCCATGTTTAAGCATTGAAGTCTTCCTGTTCAGAGTGATGGCCCATGCCCTGGGGCGATTTAATGCTGGACTAGCTGGCCAGTTGTCCTCAGGTCCAGCTGTTTTCCACCCGGTGCATGGGAACTTAGGCCTAGGCTGAGCAAACACACAGCAGACAGGAGGCCCGCAGGCTTTCCTGTTGCTTCCTGCCCACTGTTTGATTCCTGCTCAGGCGATTTCCTGGTCAGATATCAGTTCCAGCAGCAGGACTTCCTGCCAGGGAGTCTCCACTGACTAACTCTCTGACTAACCTTCTCTCTCTCACACACACAGACAGACAGGCATACACACACACACACTCATTTTGGCTCACACATCCTGAGCAACTATCCTCAGCTGCAGTCATAATCCTTAAAAATCCTGAAAATTTGCAGCTTGGGCAAGCATCACCTCTTCCTGCTAATAATACACTGCGGACATGGCTCCTCGGCTCCCAGAAAAAGGAGATTCCTTTTAAATGTGTTAACCATGACTGATAGTGAGATACAACACAGTGAGGAAGGGAGAAAAGGGAATGAGGAAAACAGGCCTATAGGCAGTAACTGTCAACATTGCTGTTACAACGGCAACAAGAGGGGTATTGAACAGGTTATGAATATGATGAGTCCTGCATAGCACAGAGAAGCTGACGACTGAGTGTATAACAGGAAATAGGAAGTGCCTCTCATGGTGTCCTGCTATTTGTAGTATCGAAGTGCAAAGGTCGCAGGTCACAAGGAAAAAACAGGACATCGTGCAGGAACAAAAGGACAGTTCCATTTTCATCCATACTGTATGTAAAAAACTGTTCTTTACACACCAGCATGGTGGCAATAACAACGGTTGTGTAGACACACAAAACAGAAAACTCAAAGACCCTTGCAGAGAAACTAGAGTCACTCTCCCATTGCAACTTTCAATCAGTTGTAATGAAATTAAACAAAACTAAAATGTAATTTTAAAAGAAATCTTCACAGGAGTTGTAGAAAATTTATTTTGGTCAGGATCAGAGGGGGTTTGGCCTTTATTAGTGATGACAGCATCCATATGTTCTTGCTCAGTTTAGAATTATTAATAAACACAGTTCTTACACTGGATTTAATTTCTGAACTACTCAAACAGTTTTATTGCTGGGTGTTGTGATTGATTCCATCAATTTTGTTATTCACTGCTTTTACGACAATGTTAATGTTAATTCTGCCAGATATCTGCAGGAGAATCAGTAGGAATCCAAATATAACTAAGCACTGTTATGACAACTACATCCTCAGTCTGGCTTTCAGTTTTCCACTAATGCTATGGAAGTTCCAATGACTGGCCAGATCATGGTGTTATAGGCATGTCCACATGGAGAGTGACCCCCCTCCCACGGTGACCCAGCAGCAGGCCAGTCCTGTCCTACTCCACCCTCACTGCTGGGTTCCAGATGAGTGCCGCTTTGGCCCCAGATGAGACCAGCTTCCTTTTCACAGGAGGCTGAAGCCACCACTGGAAACATGTCATATCTGGACCATGTGGAGTGGTCCAAATGGAAAATTTCCTACAAGCTGTCACACCCCATATTGTGACTGGAGACAAACATGGAAATTCTTGGGCGAAAGGGATGCGTACTTTTGTTACAGTTTCATTCATTTTTGGGAGATGTCTGAATTTACTTTTTTCATTCATTAATTTTTTAAATCACAAATAATGTGATACTTTTTGTGATACTATGATCATAGAATCATACAGCTACCCATGCTTTCAATAACAGATTTAAGTTCCAAAGCTGTTGATAGCTGACATTCCCATATTTCTGACATTCCCATATTGCTGACATAGCTGACATTCCCATATACCTGCCTGGTTCCACTGTCTAGATGGTGTTCTTTTGCTCCAAAGGAACCACAGACATATCTGTTTCTTGATTATTGCTCCCATCTCAAACTGGCCATGTTTATTGTTGTAAATGAAGAGCACAGTATTGTGCGGGTGATACCACAGTCTGTATATTATGTCCTGCACTGGTGACCTGGAGGAAGCTGGCCATGGGCATAATGTTAAATTGACAGGATCTTAACTGACAAAACTGGTTTTGCAACCTGGGTCTGAGTAGAATGGCGGGGAGCCAGATACTACCATTGAGAGTCCCACCCAGTGAACTCAAAGGGTAACAAGCAGTTAGCTCAGGGAAATATTTGACCTCATGACTCCAGAGGTTTTAAGCAGTGCAGCATTTATTTTTCATTTATTGTGTCCTGTTTATTCCTTTAAATACACCCTGAACTCTTCTACTCTATAAAGTCACTTAAAATACAAATTAAGTACCCTTCACCACTATAAAACTGAATGACAGCAATGTATCCAGTGTTTCCATAAAATGGTAAAGCAAAAAGCATATATTAACTTCACTGAATTACAAGTTGTATCCCCCTGCACAGAGTATCCCTACCCTGAGATATCTGTTGTCAAGATCCCGTCTCTGCCATTCCAGTTGACTGAGCCAAAATGCAGGCATCATTTTCTGTGATGGAGAGATTGTGTTTATTATTTCAAACAGAGCTGCCGGATGACTCTTCAACACCAGATGCTGTTGTTGACTGGATTGTTCCACTGACTTAGAAGGAAATACGGGAGATATGTGTTCATTTTCACTCATCAAGTTATTTTGAAGTCTCTATTGTATGCACAAACCCTGTGTAGCAGATGACTGAATTTTGACACTGTAGACACAAACTCTGTTCTTTTCCACGCTGATATATATTTTTTTCTTTATCACTGGGGATTTCCTGCACACTCCCTCAAGACTTAAATGCTATCAGGGCACCCAAAGTGACTGGGACCTCAGGGAATGTTTCCTCAGCAGGTCCACGGTCCCAGGGAATGGTCTTGGCCCCCTTCTCACAGGGCCAGGAGCCCTACTGGAGTTTGTCAGTGTATGTGGAACTCTGCCAGCTCCCTTTACAATGGGTGGAAATGGGAATTTAATACAAACTTTCTCACAGGCAAAGTCTCAGAGTCTCCCCTCCCCAACCCACCCCCCAAAAAAAGGACTTTGAAGCTTTGAATTCACTTTTTAGATCTGCAGAAATTTGCAGAAAACCTAAAACTCTTTTGCATTATGTTTTTCAAAAACATTAGGCTTTCAAATACCAATTCCTGTGCAGGTTTTATTTTCCCTGTTTTGGTTCTACTGCTATGGGACACAGGTCAGTAGCTGGATGTACTGTATAATAATATAGTTCAAGAATAAAAGAATAAATGTGATGTATTTACGTAGGCTACAGGAACTTTATGTTATGCTTTATTTTGGTAATACTGGTGTAAATCTGAATATTTCATCTGAAACAGACATTACTTAAATAGCAACCACACCATTGCACAACAAATAATTAGTGTGAGGCAGCAAATCGTTCTCAGGACAATGGACTCTGTCTGAGGAGGGCAAACTCAGACCTCCTCCACCCTCTAAAACTTGACAGACTGTCTGTTGATACAGCAACCATGCTTTCCCCCTTGACTTCCTCCTCCACTGACTCCATTCTACCCCCAGACCCTCCCATCCTCCACCTCTGGATGCGGATTCAGCACAGACAGTGAGGGCTGGGTATGACTGTAAATGCCAGCAGTAATCAGGGATGGCTCCTGTGTGGTATTAAGAGCTGATGACTAAGTATAGACAGGAAACAGGAAGTGATTCGCTCTTTGTGAAATCAAGGTGAAGAGTAGGCTGGCCACAGGGCTACCACAAAAATGGGTGATGAAAGTTAGTTTTTTGTTTGTTTGTTTGTTCTTCTAAATCAAATTCTTTTAAGATCCATGGTGCTTTCTACACTTTCTCTTTTGTCACGATATGGTTTGCAACACAATTTGGTTGCATTGCATGTTAGCTGTAAACAACAGGACAACTGTACCGTTTTCCTCCATACACTGTTCTGACCAATATTTTTAAGTATACTCCTCCATCAAGACAATAACAATAACAACAACAATAATAATAAGTTTTATCAGAATTTGCTTTTAAAAACCTTCATTAATATGCACATACTGTGTATGTGCATGTTAAAATTAAGTGCTCTTGCAGTGCACTTGCATCATCCCTGAATGGGCCTTTGCAGTGTTACAGCAGCATGGTATACCAGCACAAGTTATTTGAAAATAATTGTTATAGGGCCAATATTGGTCAAAGACAGTAGAACACCATTATACTACAAATAATACTAATAATAGGCCCACTATTGTTATTACTGTTGCACTTAAATGATCATTTGAGTATAGAACTGCAAAATCTGTTAGAAGGAAGTCTGAGAACTGTAAAAGTTACTACACTATGGATACTACAAAAGTGGGGAGTGCTACGTTGCTTTCAGGTAGCTTGTTTAGACTCACTTTCAGGGAAGAGCATGATTCTTTTGTTTTGAACAGTTGCTGTAGCTATGGTTAACATTGCTGGAAGCATTTGACCAGTTAGCCTATAGGCACACTTTGCATAACTGTTGACCATGGAATGACAAATGACCATGTATAATTATGTTTGTCATTTTTGTTTCATGTCTTTCTCCGTAGCTAGCTAGGTAGGCACATAGGTTTCCCATGTTGGGTAGAGGCAAGCCATAACATCAATGGGATCATCAGCTCAGTCACTATATTTTAAAAATATCTAAAGCTCTCAGTCTGAAAACAGGAAGGTTCCAACAATGCCAGATTGGACCTACTACAAATACTGGAGGATGTCAGGAAATGTAAAGAAAACATTAAATCAACCATTGCACCCAAATATAAATTTGAAAAAGAGTGTTCAATGTTTTGAAATGAGTGTTAAAAATGAAATCCTGGCCTCTTGCCATGTAATTACGGTACAAATGACTGAAAAGATACAATAAATATATAATAATTTCTCAAAGGAAGACAGTGTACTGAAACAGTCAGATGACTACAAAACTGCAAAAATCATTCCTATTTTTACTTATCATTATTACTTTAATTAGCAGACACCTTTGACCAGTACATAAGACACTGACTGCTATAAGGAGCACAATAACAAAACAATAATAACATATCAATATATTTATTATATTTTGTCAAATTTTAGGATGATTGAGTCCTTCACATAATAAATTATTTAACCTCCATTTGCGCTTAGTATAATCACTCTGGGCATGATTCAGACTTGAGATACAAGCATGTAAACTTGTAAAATTGTTTCCCAGAATGTTGCAAGGCTCTGTTACCATTATACAAAGCTCTGAAGTAGCCCATGGTAGATGCACGTTTGGCACGAAGTTGGCACTTAATAAAGGTGCATCCCATTGATTACCAAGATATGTACAATATGACCCCACATTTAAGTCAGTTTCCTCTACACAACCCTTGAGGCTCACAAAAAAGTGGCATAAACTGTTCACTGCAGTGGCAGTCATGTGTACCATCGACATTGTAATCAAACAGATCACTTGCAATTAACATAAGAGTAGAAAACGGAGCTTCTATTTGACAAATACTGAATTAAAGATTTGAAATCATCCCATTCACTATTATAGAATTGCATGACATCATATTCTCTCTCAGGTATGAAATGTGTAGGCAGATAATGCATGGAATGCATCAATGAGGTACAATCCGTACATTAATGAACTTACAAAATTAGCTGTGTCATCGGTTCATTTGGCTACCATAACATGTTCTTGCTGCCCCAATGCTCTACCATGCATGTGTATAATAAATAACATCTAATAATATTTCCTGTTGTATAATGCTCTACAATAAAAAATGTCTGACATAGTATTGGTGGTGCCTGACAGTGGAGGTCACATTTTGTGGTCTGGTCTGTGGCCGAGATAGTGGGGCGGACAACTTTGCTAGTGGTACAGACAAGTTATTTAACTAGTTAGATAACTAGTGGTCTCATCCAGTTGCCAGCTGCCCAGTTGTTAGAGACTAAACTAAGTGGCCTATCACACTTTCCCAGTCTGTCAGTTCACTTGCTGTGCTGCATGTGCTCCCATGTGTACTGCTAGCATTTTAACATTTGTCATTTGTACCTTTAATATAATACTCAGGAATCTACACACCATACAGTATGGCTGGCACCCAAGGGTGGGAATTACCTGTCCATTAATACAGGAAACTTTTTTTTCTGAAAATGCAATAACTTGGCTTGTTAGCAAAAAAAAATTGTAGTGAGAGGAACACTGTGTTGTAGGAGATGCTGTCTTTTCCATACAACACAAAACGAGGTCCTAACTTGCTGTGGTCAAGTTTCCATTGCATTGATGATCATAGAGCGTATGAGCTTTGCTGGAGTCCTGGTCAAATTCCCAGTCAAGCTGTGTACTCACTCCCCAGTTTACTTGGCAAAATACACCCCATACTTGTGACCTTAACAAAATGGCTGCCATGAGTTACTGAAATCAGTGCAACACATTGGTGGAGGCTGAGGTGAGTTATCCCTGCCACCCTGTAATGCAGCTTATGATCCATCAAAGTCACTACATAAATGCACTGCATTGTCTGCAGTATGTATTGTATGTTAACTGACTAATCCAAGCGATAATAAGATCTCCAACTGAATGTTAAAAGTTTTGATTTAGAACATTTGCAGTAGGACCTTCCCCTCATACCATAGCACACCTGTACAGGCCAGATCCCCTGGGTCTTAATTGGATTTAATAAATAGACTTTGGCTGGATGTACAATGACTAGTAAAACTAATACAACCATGTTTATAGACTTGACATCTAAATATGTCCACATCTCATAACGTTTTGCTACTGTAGACACGATATGGAATCTCAAATCATTTTACAAAAATATTTGTGGAATTGTTTGCAGCCACTGGGAAAAAGAGCGGCGCAAGCTGAGTGCTCCTCGAATCTCAGAGACCTCCGTGACGCTTTTCCTTCCTTTCCCACCCACAGTAATCTGCGTTTAGGGAGATCTGGAAGCTCAGACTGGACTGTAAGGATAGGAACTAACAACATAAAACTGGATTTAATGGAAATGCGCAATAATTCGCACTGTTTTTGGACACACTGGGATAATACGCTTAATTGCGGGAATATCTGACACAACGAAAGGAGCTGAATCCAAGGATCATCTCTGATATAAGGATTACGTTTAAAAGGATTACAATTATGATTGCCGCCTTTTATTGCTTATGTCTCATCTCAGTATCAGGTATGAAGTTTATGTTATTAGCTGCTTACTAAGAGACTTCACATCCCTTTGATTTCTGTCAACTGTCACCGATGGCGTTTTAACTCACAAAGTTGACCTGCCAAATATTTGGAGCATTAAAGTTAATTAATCGCTGGGGGATTTAATCCAGATAGGGATACCAATTAAAGTGTACAAAGCAATGTATTAATTAAATAATAATGAAGGTTGAGCAACACTATATTACTCGGTAATGGTTTCATCTCAGCATCTTTCGAAATTAAAGAAGAAAGAAAAAGAAAAATCTGACAAACGTGGACACAACAGATTGTTCACAAGCAAGATGATCTACCGTTAGGATGGCTGTGATTGGACGTCTTATCAATGTATTTTCATTTTATAACACTTCATGGCAACATAGTATTTCCAAGTATATGGAATTCAAACCTAACTGTTACCAGTATTGGTAGATGCACTACACGCTACTCCACTATTTCACTACTGCGCTACTAGCTGCTTCATAATCATTTGTGAAGGGTCAGGTCTGTGATTTTGTCGGTGAGTGACGATATATAGACCCTTCTAGAAAATATGTGTTACAATATTTTGAGTAGACGACCGCGAATTGCTCGAGCGCAACGCTAATATGTCAACTGAGTCGCGACTGTCAGGATGCGTGCAAGAAAGCGCCCCTTATGGGCGCATCTCTTTTTCCTGCCATTGTTCACCTCTCTCTTCTAATCTACAACAGAATTTTTAGAAATGCGTGTGACCGCGCTGACGGTGAGATGGTATATCTCTGAATTACTCTCCAACATGTCGCATATATGTCCCACAGGTGCGGTTATGGATCTGACCCTGATCTCCAATGCTGAAGCGGCCTCCGTCTCCGATTTCTTCCTCTCTTGTATCTCCGGGGAGCGCGACGCCAGCAAGCTCGAACTTCGGATCCAGAAGGACAACACCATCCTCCTCCTTCCCTCCCCACCCCGCTTCAAAGTACAAAGGCCCAGAAGCCAGGAGGCAAGAGCCACAGGCTTTCATAGTCTTGATATAATGGGCATGTTTACCTGTGACGCGGTCCAGGACTCAAGGGCTCTCATGAAAGTGACACTAATCAATAATTTTGCCACAGGTAATTATTGGTTTGTATATAAGGAATTTTACAATATGTTTGAGATCAGGCAAGTAAATTGACACCTGCTGACTTTTCAGGTTGTCACTGTTAATGCATCCTGATAATACTTTTAAAAGTATCATAATTAATGACTGCATTCAAAATAAATGTTTGTTGTTAGAATTATTTTAATTCATATAAGAAGTCAAGGGAACCAGTGTTTCTTTGAATACAGAGCCCCTACTATAAGATATGAAATCATTATTTCAACTGTGTATTTATAATATCTTATATATATATCTTATTATTTATATCTTATTATTTATAATAATAAATTGTCACAATCAGTAGTGTGTTTTAATGAGTGTCCAGTTATTGGTTCTGCTTTGCAGCTTCTTTAGAACCAAAGCAGCTTTCAGTAACAGCCAACAGAGGAGACACAGTACAGTTGGCAATGGACATCCTAGCCAAAGAAAGGAGGGACATCACATGGAAATATAAAGGTAAGTCAGGGAAGCTCTGACGAAAGTGAATTTGTTACTAAATTAAACCCAGGGAAAGGCTTTGATTGTACGCCAGGTATAGCGGATGGCCTTGCAACACTGAGCTCATTGCTGACACTCCCTTGTCAGCAATGAGATGTGATGCAGTCTTTGAGTCAGCCTCCATATGTTTCATATGGTGTGGAAATTTCACAATTTGGCACAAAAAAGACTGTTTGACCACATGACCACTCTGCCTCTCTTGGTTTCATGTTATGTCTGTAGGAAACTACTACCACACGACAGACAAGGGTGAGCTCTCCAATAATACAGCAGTCATGACTCTAGAGAACCTGACACAGAGTCACGCAGGGATCTACAGCGCCTGCTTCATGGGAGATAGTCCGATCTATGGTGCCTGGATGAGGGTCATTGTTCGAGGTACATATGAAGTTTTGACCCTTGTGTGACACTTGGCTGAGAGGGAATTGCGGATATTAGCTCACCTGTCTGTGTGCCTCAGCCTGCTCAGATAAGAAATGGGGAGTCGACTGCGACCAGGACTGCCCTGAGTGCCTGAACGGGGGTGTGTGTCACGACAAGGAAGGAGACTGTATCTGCCCACCCGGCTTCATGGGAATGCGATGTGAGACAGGTGGGGAGAGTAGCATGTCTGCCATCACAGGGACAGTTTTTCATACAGAAGATAATGTGACAGATGCAAGTAATATGACAGACACAACATATTTTCTTAAAAGGCCCATCAAAAGTATTAGAGTATTCAGTATTAGATATTCCTTTTCTTTATGATAATTGTTGTATATTTATGTTTATATTTTGTTGTATGTCTCAAAACCTTGTTCTAAACAAAAGAAATTGAGTGAGAGTAATGAGTGGGAGCCTGCTCCCGAGTCCCCACAAAGCCAATACTTGCTATTTTGATGTGCATGGATTCATGGCTGAATCTGAGACATGAAAAAGAAATCATGGCAACTACTGTAAGGGTAAGGAACAAAGTTTCAAATGAGGCTTTCATTTCATCAGCCCTTTGACAGTGAATTGATACATTTGCTGCTGCTGTTCTAAATGATCTATTCTAGACTTAAGGTATATTTACTGGGAAATTCTTTACACAGATTTGCAAAAGTCATGCACATTTTTCTTTTACTTTTTTTTCACTCAAAGCATAAACATTGTGCATATTGTAGCATTGTAGTTTTATTCCCTTTTATTGACAGATATTACTTCAACCCATCTGTTAGTTAACTTGAGTCCTCTGCTAGTTCTGTTGCCAATTCAATAGTAGTCTTCTCTGTAGCCCTTCCCAGGATATTACCCTAAATGATTTCTCATCCTTCTTAGACAGCATTTTGGATCTTCCATTGGGGGATTCCAGTGCTGTCAATTACAGATGATGTTTCTTTGGACCTCTTGTTTATGCCTTGCACACTTTGTACCTCCTCAATGTGTCTAAGGCTTTTGCATAGTAGTGTATTTATTCACTGGCAGCAGCAGAAGAGTAAAACTCAAAATTCGCCTTTGCTTAAAATTATGCCATTCTTTTTTCACTTGCAGCCTGTCGGGAGGGAATGTTTGGAAAGAACTGCCAAGAACCCTGTCGATCAACAATGAATTGCAAAGGATTGAACTTCTGCCTCTCTGATCCCTATGGCTGTTCCTGTGCTAGTGGATGGCATGGGCCCCGCTGCAACAAAAGTGAATTGGTCTTTTGGCTTTTAGTGTACACAAAGACTAAAAGCTCTGTGATAATGCAGTTCAAATATCCATTGAAATACCCCTTAATACTGGCTCAGTTCAGAGAGCATGTGTGGAATCATGCATAAGTCAACAATAATAACAATAACATCTTACTGTATGGTGGTATTTTTCCTCTAGTTAGTCATTTTTCTGAATTATTATCAAATTTTACAGATGCCCTTAACCTATGGAGCATATTTTGTCTACATTAAATGGAAGTACAATTAATATTCTTATACACGCAATGCTATTCAGGTTAAAAAAACTGAATAATAATATCTGTGAGGGGAGAAATATGGGTCATGGGAAACATACTAGCGCAATGTAAACTTGAAACAACAAATGATACGTTAGAAGAATTAAAAAAAAACACAAGGGTTCAGGGGAACAATCATATTTTTTGTTTTTAAAACAGTGCATTTAGGAAACATGATGCCTGCTTCAATGAATAGGACTGATAGTGCCAGACACATGGACGTAATGAGAGGAACATTTGTCAATTCCACTATTTTCGCATGGGGGAGGTCAAGTTCTGCTAATACATGCCTCTCTTCTCTCTGGCAGCCTGTGATAAGGGCATGTATGGAGCTGGTTGTCAGCTGAGCTGCAAATGCAAGAATGGAGGAGTGTGCAACCCATTCAGTGGTTGCCAGTGCCCCACCGGCTGGCGTGGGCAGAACTGTGAGAAATCAGGTAACTTCATGTCAGAGCCATTTGAGCACCTGGTATTTTTAATTTATCAAAATACCCAATTACGGTGACCCTTTCCTCATAACTCTCATGTCCTTCTCAGATCGTGTACCCCAGATCCTGGACATGCCAAGCACTCTGGAGTGGAACCTGAACTCCAGCCCCAAGATTCAGTGTTCTGCCACGGGAAACCCTCTTCCCAGCCACACCAGCATTGAGCTACGAAAGCTGGATAGCACTGTTCTCAAGGTGAGAGGAAAGACAGTGGGATCACATTATCACATATTAAACTCTAAATATCTTAAACATCCATTGATTGAAGTTAATATTTTGATGTTGCACGACAGTATTTGAATGTACAACCATGTTTTGCTGCTTGTGTGTTGATTGTGTAGGCCTCTCGCACGACCATGGATTCGAACAAGAGCACAGCCCAGTTCGAGATCCCTCATCTGTCTTTTGAGCACGGGGGATTGTGGGAATGCCGAGTCTCCACCAACGGGGGACAGGACACACGCAAATTCAACCTCACTGTCAAGGGTGAGATTGCATGTTTTGTATTATGTATTATGTAAGTTCTTGGTTGGTATATAGAGTTATTGACAGGATAGTCTGCCTGATTCTTTAGTCATAGACTGTTGATGTCTGTCCTATCAGAGCCTCCCTGTCCAATAACCCCTCCCAGACTGCTGGAGAAGAGGAGTAAACAGCTGGTGGTCAGGCCTGTGGACTCTTACAAAGGAGATGGTCCCATTGTATCTACCAAGCTCCTCTACAAACCCATGGAAACAGGAGACTCCTGGTCCTCCATCATTGGTAAGTGAGCAGGGATATGGTCCTTAAAAACCCAGGGAGGGTAAACTGAGAGCATGCCACAATGTCATCATGAGGATTCTGGCGAGTGCTTCAGAAAATGCTATAGATGTTCAAAAGAGCTGATGGCACTATCTCCAATAAAGCGACTTTCAATGCAGGCTTTCCTCAAGGTTTGATCCATGTCATTTTTTTCAGTCTACAGCACAGAGCCCATCACCCTGATGAACCTGAAACCCTCCACCAGGTATCTTGTGCGGGTCCAGCTCACACGCCCTGGAGATGGAGGAGAGGGAGCACCTGGACCTGAGGCTATCATAGAGACAGACTGTCCAGGTCAGTGGTTGGAGAGACCTGCATGATTTCCTCTCAGCTTAGCTTTACGTTCAAGAAAGCATCATAATAATAGACCTAAGATCAAATTTGCTTTAGAGCCATACACAAGTTAGAAGAGTAGACATGGTGATTGTGTGCATAGATGGCCCTGATCTAGTGGAACAGTCCCATCATAGAGTTAGACTAAGTGCAGGCTAGTAGGGGCGGTGCAGTGACAAGCTCTGGTTGAGCTGTTCTTCAGGGGAAGAGGGGAGGTAAATAGAGGACAGTCTCTGACTCAGTGTTCTGTGTTGTCAGAGCCAACGGTGAGGCCGGAGATTGATTTCAGCTCGCTGGAAGGCCGTAACGCCACAGTGAGGTGGTTATTGCCAGGGAGCCCCAGCACGGCCAGTGGCTTTGTAGTGCAGCTCTACGGACCCTCTGACGACAAGCTTGTGGAGCAGACCACCTTGCTCAATGTGCTCTCCACCAAGTTCTACAACCTGGAATACAACCGCGACTACAAAGTGGTCGTCAGGCTGATCAACTGTGGCAGTCATGGGCCAGCCTCAAAACCGTACCCCATCCGAATCAACAGCCAGGGTAACTTTCCCTTTTTCAGCCAGAGATTATATTTCAGTGCCCAACAACCTCACCACCCCTCTAGTGTTTGCATAGGGTGAAGTAGAATGTGAGAGTAGGGCTGTCTCAGTGTTTCTTTATCATACCTCTACCCTCAGTTTGGAAAGTTCAGGACAGCTGTCTAATTTGTGAAACTGTGCAATGATATTGCCTGCTATTTTCTGATTTTTGAGAGCCGAAGTTAAGAGAAAAAAAATGTAGGAAAAAATGAAGGAAATAATATATGTAACTGTAGTGTATATAACCTGTGTTAAAACTGCTGGTGGTTTCTCCTTTCCCAGGGCCATCCTCCCCTCGTAACGTGCAGGCCGACCCTCTCTCCATCAACGCTGTACGTCTCAAGTGGCAACCACCAGAAGACCCCAATGGTGGCATCATCAAGTACATCATTGAGTACCAGCCTGTAGGCCAGGGCAGCCTGCATCCTTGGGTGGACACTGACGATGGCAACAAGACTACCAAAGATGTCACAGCGCTCAACGGCAGCACACTCTACCAGTTCCGTGTCCGAGCGTTCTCCAAAGTACCTGGCGAGTGGAGCAAGTTTGTCCAAGCCTGGACTCCGGGGGACGGTAAGGATCATTGCCATTGCTTAGAGTGGAGTGGAACACAGGGGCGTTCCCGTGGAGTGAAGCTCACGTACTGTACATCCCTTTGCTTTTGCAATATTTTTTTCCATTAATGGACTTCATAAAGAACTTTGGGTAAGGCAAATGAAAGAAAACAAAATTACGGCTTAGTCATTTAAATTTATAATTGATTTTGGTGATTATTGACCTTACTACACCAAAAACCTTTTTTAAGATGGAAAATCTGATAGCAAGGGTTGTAGCTGTGCAGATCCCTCTTTAACTCTTCTCTCACTTTAGGTCCTCCCAGCTTCACCCCAACAACACAGGGGGTTGGGGGCCGTCCAGGAAGCGAAAGGTTCCAGTTGCTGATGGCTGTAGTGGGCTCAGTAATGGTCACCTGCTTTACCATCTTATTCGCGCTGTTGGGGCTCTTTTGCATCCGCAAGACATTGCTCAACCGCCGACGAACTTTCACCTATCAGTCAGGATCGGTATGTGGTGCGCCTTTTGTCTAACACACGCTTTACCTTACTTTGCTTTGCTTTAGTTTAATTTACTACACTTTACTTTCGAGCACACACTTTACCTTCAGGAGATAAAGTGTTTCAATCAAGCTAAACCTTTACAGTTTTGCCTTTATTGAAACACTTTGTTTCCTGAAGGTATCATAAATGCTTTACACTTTATAGGGCAACATCAGTGACCAGTGGGTGGCGCTATGTGGCCCCTAAATTGTTGGCATATCCTGTTGACAGTATGATTCCCTGATGTGAAAATTTAAATAGTTTCAGCTGTTGTACCCTCCATTCTGCATTAGCCCAGACAAACTTTATGTCAGGTTAATTCTCGGTACACATGCTATTGATTTTCAAGAATCATAATATAACTACCAAACTTTGTTTTACAACTATCATAGGTCATGGGTCACAGGGAGTGATTTTCTAAGCACAGTTTACCTGTGGCTTACTGTACCACCTGGCTGTATTATCTTGGTCAGCTAAATGAGCTTTAGCCAGCTTCACATCACAGTGAACAGAGTTTCCTCAACAACCTAAATTATATTATTAGCATTTTGCAGACCCTCTTATCCAGAGTGACTTATATCAGTTAGGTCAGGTTTTTACAATGTTATCCATTTATACAGCTGGATATTTGCTGAGGAAATTGTGGGTTAAATACCTTGCCCAAGGGAAGAGTAGCACTGCCTCCATGTAGCATAGTGGTTAAGGTGTCCTACTCCTTAACCACTATGCTACACTGCCGCCCATAAGCAGAGACGTTTCCGCAGTGTGCATCATCGCAAAGTGTATACAACGTAATCATAATCGTCAGAGTATTACTAAGCTCCTGACATGTTCTGTGGTACATATACTTCCAGACACCAACAAAATTACATGTTTAGAGAAATTTCATGAAAGGGAGCTCTAATGTCCAAATTTCAACAGATCAGTTAGAGTGAATGTTCGGGCTGTCTCTTCCCACAGGGAGAGAAGAGCACCCTGCAGTTTAATTCTAATCTTCAAAATTTCTCCCCACACAGGGAGAGGAGACCATCCTGCAGTTCAATTCTGGAACCCTGACGCTGACTCGGCGGCCCAAGCCTCAGGCTGAGCCCCTCACCTACCCTATACTGGAGTGGGAGGACATCAAATTCGAGGACGTCATTGGGGAGGGGAACTTCGGTCAAGTTATAAAGGCCATGATCAAGAAGGACGGCAATAAAATGAGCGCTGCCATCAAGATGCTGAAGGGTGAGGTGGGAGAGGGGCACCAATTGTACGCAAGCACACTCATTTTGTACACTGGATTGTGACGTGTCTGTTGCTTTGCAGAGTTTGCATCAGAAAATGACCACAGGGACTTTGCTGGTGAACTGGAGGTGCTGTGTAAACTGGGCCAGCACCCCAACATCATCAACCTTATTGGAGCCTGCGAAAACAGGGGTGAGTGAGAGATTCTACCTGGAGAGACTGCCACCTCCTGGGAGCACTGGGTACCGACGTCGATATGGCTTTGCTTTTGGCTTCTCATCTGGGCAATTATGTATTTTCCATTGGATAATCAATATATTGCTATCACTTAAAGCACAATGAATATTTTAATAAGAAAAATTTGAACATAAAATAGTATATGTGAATTTTGTCTCCCACAACCACCCTTACCTTTCAGATTAACCGCACAGCAGATTTTGTACTTTGTGGAAAAAGACAACCCATGGTAAAGCCATTACAGACTTATAAGGGATAAGGGAGCTAATTGATTCTTGCCAAAATTAAAACCATGATTTGAGCTAAATTCTCGGTGTAATATAGCAACCAGATACCTTAAATTTAACCTGGGGAACATGTTCACCAGGTCAAAGCACTTTTTCTGCGATAATCATTTCTCATATCATTTTTGTTTTATTTGTATGTTTGCCATCAGCTGTATGTGCATGGATCAAGTACCGTTTATACAATATGATGATTTAAGTGAGGATCTAAGTATGAAAATGGATTCTCACCATCTCATGTTATTCTGTAGGCATTTTATGAATTGTTTGCTTTTGCAATATCTCCAATGGCTTACACGTTATTGTAAAGAGGAGTTTTTAGGGTGTAACGTGTATTTAAGAGAAATGACAAAGCCATAATAGAATGTCCAACAGATCATCCTTTTAAATATATAAGCTATTTATTTAAGAATACTTCAACTGAAAGTATAAAATGTGACCAAGATTTTCAGCTAATGGACCTCTGAAATACTGTTGAATGGAGTAATATAATTTTGGCCCATTAAAATAATAAGGAGCCTCTGTAGCTGTTTATGATTAATTCTACAAATGGAAGGTTGGCTTTAGGATAACTCAGACGTTGCCTGAGTTGGTATGATGTTAATGACTCAATTATGTGCTCTGGTGCAGAATCTTGAAATCCTTTAAAAAGTGTAAAATACTTGCTGGACAAGTTTCAGTTGGTGGTTTCTTTAGAAATACCAGAGGAAATGACAGCTCAGTTGTCTAATTTACTTGAGTTGCATTATGTTACTTTCATTTAGGAGACACTCCTATGCAGAGTGACTTACATAGGTTATAATTATTACATGTTATCCATTTATACAGCTGGATATTTACTGAAGCAATTCTGGGTTAAGTACCTTGGCCAAGGGTACAGCAGCAGTGCCCCAGTTAGGAATCGAACCAACAAACTTTCAGTTACAAGCCCTGCTTCTTACCACCACGCTACACTGCCACCCATCATATATGTATTTCACCGTACATTATTTAGTTGAAGTTGTAGGTGTTATCTATCAAACTAATGGCTTACCTGTCCTCAGGGTACCTATACATTGCCATTGAATATGCCCCCTATGGGAACCTGTTGGATTTCCTGAGGAAGAGCAGAGTCCTGGAGACTGACCCTGCCTTTGCCAAGGAGCATGGCACTGCCTCCACCCTCACCTCCCAGCAGCTGTTGCAGTTTGCTGTAGATGTGGCAACAGGCATGCACTACCTCAGTGACAAACAGGTAGAGGCCTCGGACACCTGTGTGCAAACACCATCACAGTTTCTCTGTTTTTATCTACCGATACTTGATTCCTCACTTTCATGCTCAGCACTGAGCTTATTTTATTAGGATCAAAAAATAACTCAAAAATCTATAAAAAAAATTTGTGTGTGTTATCTTAAGTCTTTAATTCATCATGTTTTACTGTGTGAGATACTTTGACTGTTTTTTAAAGGCACATTCAAGGTGTTCATCTGTCACTGTAATTTATATCTCATGAATATTCTGATAGTCACAATGTCCAAGTGTCAGTTTGCCAGCAAATGACAGTGAGAAATTATTTGCAATATTTTGTCATTTCAGTGTTTTCCTGTAGATTTATTTTGTATTTAGTGGTCATAACTTGGAGAAATAACTTGCTGTGTACTGACTGTACTGACTGTGTAATTGAAGTGATATTTTCTGATGAATACTCTTGTACTGTGTCCTTCCGACCCCCCCCCCCCCCCCCCCCCCACTGCAGTTCATTCACAGGGATCTGGCTGCCAGGAATGTGCTGGTGGGCGAAAATCTGGTTGCTAAGATCGCTGATTTCGGACTGTCCAGGGGGGAAGAGGTCTATGTAAAGAAGACTATGGTAGGTGTTTCTCTTACGCTGCAACCTTTGTGTAACACATTTCCTGTAAGGGTGTTTTTTGCAGTGAGGCTTAAATACCATTGCTAAAAGATGAATCATTTTTGTATTCAACTATATTGGAAGGGATGACTACTGCATTCAAAATGGTTTAGTCACAGCAAAGTCTCCACTCTGACCTTCCTCTCCCAAGTTTTGAAGGACTTCCAAAATACTCGTCGAAATATTTCCCTATTAGTAAAACTGAAATTCCAAATTCACAATAGGCCTAACCTCTTAACTTCCCCTGTCCAGGTTGTTGGAAATAAATATGAGTTAGGGAGTTAGGGAGAGTACATCAACATGTTTTTGTTGGTAGTATTTTTGTCTCATTATCCTTTTGTCAGAGGTTTGTTTTCCAGGTCACTGAAGGGTAATTTCAGGGAAAATGTAAAATTGATTATGTTTTTCCTTTCCTTACAGTTTAGTAAGAATGTATATTGAAAAGCCATGAACCATGTCACAGTGAAGAAATATTGCATGTGACACTACACCCCCTCCCCCAATATTTGGACAGTGAATGGTCACTTGATTTATGACTTTCATGTGTGCACAAATGGCTGTCCTGAAACAATTAAGCCAGTTATTTCAACTGAAATGATCTTTTTGTTGAAACCAAGAGGACTCCATGTCATTTTGTTCGCCCCATGGGGCCAAACCAGTTTGTACGTCCTTTTATTTTAGCTAAGTGTTTGGGGTGCTTATAAAGACATTTCAGGGACCAAGCAGGATTTTTAAGAATGAGTTACACAATTTGCAAGTCTAATTTGCTGCAATCCACAGAGGGCAGGACAGGTGGAAATATGCAGTTTGGCCTTTGAATAAGGGTTTGATTTTGAATGTGGTTACCCAATGGAGGTGAAGTATTTTAAATTAGCTTGCGTTTATAGTAATTAAAACAAACAAAGAGCTCTCCAATTTGAATATTTATTCTTGTAAAGGAAAGGAATAGTATATTACGTTTTACATTTATGGTGAAGTTACGCTTTAAGTAAAGGGCCACAACACATACCCTATTCCACCTGCACATGTCTATATTGGTCATCTCGACATACTTGTCTGCATATCACCTACACATGTTCGTTTTTGCTCATGTCTTCATAGAACTTAACATGTATTGTAAGCTTTTCCTAGCTTCCTTTATTTTATTGTTTAAAGATAAATACTCCTCTGTACAGTATGGTTCTATAGAAGGTCACTCAAACCTATTTTATATCATGAATATTGGTGCAGGAATTTCATATATGACTAAAGGGAAAAAAGAAAACTTGTTCAATTATGTTATATTTTCATTTTCCTATCAGAATTTTTGCTCAAGGGAATATTGTTTTGTGATAATTTCATATCGTGACACAGTGGAGTAGCACTGTTATGAGAACAACAGGGCTGAATTTCTTCGTCCAGATACCCATGCCCATGGCAATTGATCCACTGTGGAAGAGTGGTTAATTCCAGTCCTTATAATCTTAAATTGAAATTAGAACAATTAAAGTCAAAAAGGCAGTTCATGGAATCGAGTTGCAGATCACAATATTACCACATGCAAACATTTGCCAAAAGCCACTCTGCTTTACATGCATGGTAATAGTGCACTTTTACAGTTCATTGGAATAATATTGACCCTGCACCCTACTGCACTGCATGAGTGATAATGTGCACTCTAAGACCTTGCCTCTGTGTTGCAGGGAAGATTGCCTGTACGGTGGATGGCTATAGAATCATTAAACTACAGTGTCTACACCACAAAGAGTGATGTGTAAGTATATTTGATTTTGAGCATTCAACACAGTATGCAGTCAGTTTGTCAGGCTGTTAGGGTCAGTTGTGGTTTTACTGTCCTGGTTTAATGAAGTTGTAGTCATAATTTCAATTTAAATGTGCTGTATGGCACAGCAATCCTAACAAATCATTATTACTCTTATTTTACTACCAGGTATTTTATTTGAATTCAGCATCTTTACAACATGCAGGATTCGAAAATAGTAGTGGCAGCATTCATTGAATCACCTTTTTACTCTTACTTTTGTTTTTTAAAAACATTATTTTTTAAAATGTATTTGTGCCAGTAAACCAATATCTATCAGCTTGCAGTCAGGCTTCAATAATCAGAGGCAAACAGTGACATGTTGTCTTGCAGCCACAGTCCAATGCAGTCAACAGTCTATAACGCACTGAATCATGGGTCCCCTGCAATCGTCTGTTGATAAATGAATGTAGAGGAACAGATAACATGAACCAGGAAGCAAAAGAAAAGCACAGTGACTGCCACAACTGGCGTGTCAAAAACTTTCTGTGTGCGAGAAGTAAAGAAATAGGAAGTGAAAAACACCAAAATACTCATGTGGAAAAACTCTGTGCCACAGAGTTCTTCTTTTGCCTCTTGCCAATGAGCTCTTCCTATCCGAAGACTGTCTTGTCTTGTCACTGTCTTGTCACACCACAGAGATAGCAGAGATAACTTACAGTCTGCACTGCCTGGCCGTTGTAGTTACTGTTTATTTCACCCAGTGTAGTACTTCATGTCCTGGTCCTGTTTACAGACAATGGAAAGGTTGTTTAAGGACTTCATTTGGAATTAGCTGAACCCAGGCCACAATAAACAATCTCAATTTATTCATATTTAATATTACAAATCCACATTTGTTTGCACATTCTTACATTCAGAACATTAGCCTTTATTTATAGGAAACACCATTAGAAACATCCTTTGGCTGAATTTTAAATGAATTTTAATTTAGCCACTGTGAAATTCCAATCAGTAATATGATAATAAGTACTGAATAAGTCCAGAAATGAGTGACCAATATGTCCTTGCAACATTGTTGAACATGTTTTGTACAAAGTGTCATATATAGCTACAAAAATTAATTACAAGGATGTCATCACTAAATGTGTGTGATTTTTCTTTTAGATGGTCTTTTGGGGTGCTTCTGTGGGAGATTGTGAGTTTAGGTGAGTATATGTTCAATAAAGAATGGTCTGTAGACTTTTTTTTACCACTTCCTGTACTTTGAACATTAGACCAACCCTCAAGATCAAGAACAAGGATGCTTGAGTAAAGATTACTATAGTCAAATAAGCCACAACCTTGCACTTCACACTGAGCCAAACATCTTAGTTTCTACCAGCATTGAAGCCCTGCACAAAAAAAGGAAGAAGGCAAAGATAAGTGTACCTACATGGAACATTCTGAAAAGAAAGGGTCATAAAGAAATCCCTTTTCCCCTCTGAATCTCTGAAGAAAATGAAGGTCCCATCTAAATCTAACAACCTGTAAGAACCAGCCATTTATAGAGCAGACATCCAATTACATGCCTTACAGTATGTCAGTTACCAGATTCCTAATGCAAAACCTTAACCAACAATGTGATTCTGACTTTCCACATAAAATGGTGTGGTGTGACCTCCTTGGATCCACTGCAACACTGAGCCTGTTGTGTACTCTCTCCCCAAGGTGGAACCCCATATTGTGGGATGACCTGTGCAGAGCTTTACGAGAAGCTGCCCCAGGGATACAGGATGGAACAGCCCCGGAACTGTGACGATGAGGTGTAAGTGCTCACTCCCAACCACAGACACCCTTGTGCCCACATAACAAGACTGCTAAAATCATTATGGCACACAGTTCCTGTCTACAGGCATGATATTCTTCAGTGATAACTTTATTGGAGAAGGTTGCGGCCACTACCCAAGAATCCCTGCCTTGATTAGGGCTTGTCATTTGTGGCTAAAAGTCTTGTTTCATCCCAGGTATGAGCTGATGAGACAGTGCTGGAGAGATCGGCCATATGAGAGGCCCCCTTTCTCCCAGATCTCTGTGCAGCTCAACAGAATGCAAGAGGCCAGGAAGGTAAGGCATACTCATTTCAATATGTGGCTCAATATGTGACTTTTTTATTATATTAGTAAGATGAATTGGTGTATTTTTAAATTGATCTCTTAATCACCTCAAATTTCCGACGTCTCCCCTGCAGGCATATGTGAACATGGCGCTCTTTGAGAACTTCACCTATGCTGGAATTGATGCCACTGCTGAGGAGGCCTGACTGCCGGCTCCCCTGGACCCTGGTAGCTTTTGTAGCCTAACCAAGTCGCAAAGTGACAGGAAGTCACGTTACTGCCACCCACCAGAGGCCCAGTGGGGTAAAAAAAAACTTTCAAAAGACTGTGAAAAGACATTGAAAAGGTCTTTTGAGTTCTCAGGACCTATCAGATGAGCCTTGGTTCTTGTTCTCGTTGTTCTTGTTCTTTATGCGATCGTGTGATTGGGAAAGTCTTGAATGAGGTGCCATTTTGAGCTCCTGGATGTTTTTTTTTCATATCTAGCTGTCAGAGTGCTGTTGATATTGCCTTATTGAGGTGGTGTTGCCATGCGAAAACTATGTGTAAACTATGGCACTTGAATTTCATGTGTTGAGTTCTCTGTATATATTTTTAATTATTCTTCATCAACCTGCATAAACCTGGCTTTAGTTGTCATATCAGCTCATCTACTGTTGTATATACATCACTTTTTTGTGCTTAAAATGTCCTTTAAAATGTCCTTTAAAATATCCATTGTACAGATGAGGCATTTATTTCAGTATTAAGTAGAAATTCAAACAGGCTATATTTTTTTCAGAAACGATCCTTGTGTCTTTCTTACAGTTTTATATAAGAAAACGTACATGTTGTATATTCTTCTAATTTCTTAAATAAAGTGTTTCTGTGATGACTGGACTCATCACAGAGGAGCAAGTAAGCACAAAAATGCTGTGTAACTAAGGCTACAGTAAAAGAAGAGCGGTGGTGCTGATATTACAGGCTGGTGTGTTTTGGCTTTATGGTATGTTATTTGGTGTGATATGTTTAAAAATGATCTGGCTCATGAACAGTCACATCATTTGTGCCCTGTGCCATCACTAGATGCTGGTTTTTGCAGAACATTTTAATTGATAGGCCACTGTCATGGCTATGGCGTCATTCACTTTAAGGAAGATAACATTACTGTGAGAGGTCAGCCCTTGCAAACGCAGGGTATACTTGTTAAGGCCACACTTGTTGGTGTCTATTTTTGTTCCTCTGAAAAAAGTAAATTGTGTGTAGTGGGAATGCAGGAATGCTCCTATGCATACATCAACCTTGGCTTAGAATAAGCAATGCTACAGTATTCGAAATCATTGTAAGTTCTGGGTTTGTTGTGTGTGGCGGGCACGGTTCATCTCCAGGACAAAAATAACCGTGTTTTTTGGGAGCTCCATGTCCTGCATGGAGTTCTCTCACTCTCAGTGTCACGGTCAAACCACAGGCCAGGCCCTCTCTGCGCCTTGTGGTCGGCAGAGGGCTGGCCTCTTCCCTGCTGCAGCTCACTGATCTGTCAGAGGATTTCCTTCAACAACAAGCCACAGGCTGAGGCCTGTCAAGCAGGGGCGTCACGGCAGCTTCCTGAAGCTCGCACCATCAGCACTGCCAGCGTGGGCAACCCCCCCCCCCTCCCCCTGCGCCCTGAAGCTGCTCCTCCGTGAGGTCAAGCCCAAGGCCAGCCGTTGTTCTCAGCAGACAATCTCACCGCTTCTGAGGCAGAGGGCAGAGTTCTTCCCTGGAGTTCTTCCCTGGAATGTGTGGGCAAAGTCTACAGTCTCACACATTGCACACAGAAGCCCTGTTTATAATCACATGGAACTTTTTAAAATAAAATGGCTGGTCCAATGCACTAATGCATATTTCTCCTGAATAAGTACATAATAAGAACCTTGTAATCCAAAGTCAGAAAAATTTCTCTGAAATTCCAGTACTCCATAGAGAAGGAACCAGGCTGTTTAGTATTGGCAGCACAATGCACTGCTCTCTGCCTTAGTAAAACAAAATGACGTCCGACCCGATGCACACAGGCAGTGAGATGAGGTGACGGTGGGGGTGGAACTGCATATATTTTGTTTATTTTTTATTTGATGTAATGGACTTCCTGCTGATATGAAGGTAGGCATTTGTTTTCTTGTGTCAACAATGCAATTTGAGGTGGATATCTAGGCAACCATTTACAAACTACTTACCGATCTATCAGATATTATTCTGCTAATGGTGCTCTCATAGGCAGCAGATGTATCAGATAAGGACAGTGCCAGGGGAACTTGGTATGAGGGGTAAATTCTGAAGAAGCAACTGTGGTTATTTCTGTCTGATGCTAAGGTACTTAAAATAGATGTCTGGCTCAGCCTTAGTTTAAGCAATATCTGTATTGTCCATTAGATAGTACAGTCATATAGCTGTTTGTGACAGGCATTATTATGTTATGCTCTGAAGTATTAAAGGGTGTTTTATTTGGCACTTCAATGTGTATATCTGTAACTGTGTTGGAGATTGTTTTGGATAAACATGGTCGTCTTTATGATTACATAAAGACGATTTATAGAGGGGGATTGAGAGAGAACTGGGGCAGAGGGTATGAAAGCGCTCAAAATCAAGCAGAGGGTGAGAGACTGTGGTGATGCCCTGTGTGTCACTCACTCTGTCAGTGTGCTGGGTTGGCAGTGAGGCCCCTGTCTCAGTGACTGCCTCAATCCACTCACCACACACTTCCTCCTGCACTGGGTTGTGTCAGATAGTGCCCGTTCGAGGGTAGAGCCCCTCCTGCCCGGCACACTCACACCACACGCACATACACACACGCGCGCGCGCACACACACACACATACACACGTCAGACATCAGAGGCTAGCAAGTTGCAATGGGGTAGGACGCACCTGTGCATGACATGGATCTTCGATTCTCTAGGTGGACAATCTACTTCTGGATCCAGGCCCAGATTTGCTGTGGAGTGGTACTGGGTTCTGAATGCGGATCTGTCAATCACCTGTCAAAGAAAGGTAAGGGCCAGAAACACGTTTGAAATAAAGTAAATAAAAGCTAGATGTAAAAAATGAAACAAAAAGCGAGTAATTGCAATGTTCTGTACAAAAAAAACACACTGGCTGTTCAGGTCAGGTATGAAAATAAGGTATGCCATCACTGTAACTGTGGAATGAAGAAAGACCTGTGTAATTATTTAAAGTTATATCTGAATCTGGAGGTCAGCTCCAGTGTTCTGCAACATAAGAGATTTCCGATCATTTGTGATCAGCAGGAAAAAAGTAAATGTTTCGTCATCATATGGGTGTAATTATCTGGTCCATAACAAAAAAGACTACATGAGGTTAGTTTACATAAAAAGACCTCTTATCTTGATTACAGTACATTTTTAATTTGTAGAGGAATAAATTAATTCCACTGAATAATCTATTAATTGCTTATTAATTATTGTTTTTTATATTATTGTTTATTGGTTTATGGTTAAACATTTCCTTTTAGCTTGTACTTGATGAATGGAGGGGGTTTTGCTGGCTGTATCACTGGAAATAAAAAAATCCTATTTTTATTTGGTATATCCTATTTCTGTATGAATACTTGCATGTGTCAGAAAATACCAACAGAGCACATCCAGCTCTTTGGTATTTATTCTTATGAGTTGATCAAAATGATCAATCCTCCAAACAGTTTTAGAATATTCATTATTTTATGCTTTAATAGTCTAATGCATGCATCTATAGTCTAATCATAATGCAAAGTGAAGAATTCTCTATTTTTATTTAATCATTATTAACTTAACTTTAACTATTTTTTTGTTTTGTTTTGACAGTGCTGTTTTTATAATGCCACGGCAGCATTGACAAAAAGTTTTTTATTAGCTGGGTGGACTGTTATTTAAAAGCTATTGTCAGATGGGCCTATTTACGTACCCAAATATCATAAAAGTTGCAATGCTCACAGACAACTTGTTTTTATCAAACAGATATTCTGCTTTTGGCGGCTGATGATGACCCAAAGTGTTTTACTCGGACACAATGTGACCTCACTTGCTTTTGGGAAGGTTCCAATAACAAGTCTTATAATTTCTTCTATAGTACTGATGGGTAAGTTGTATAGTACTCCAAGCACGTTGTGTATTAAAATACACTACAAAAAGGTTTGCCTTGTTATTTCCATGCAAAATCATGAAAATATATGACACAGAGGAATTGCATGATAGAGAAATCAGTCCTTACATTTCATTTGCAATTACAACTTACTTTGTAGTTTCAAAAAATCATCTGGGATAGCAAGTTAGAAATTTGTCAGTGTCTGAGTTCTCATGGGCATGTTTCATTCTGAGCTGTAGCCAATACAAATTTGCATGTAAGGCAGCTATTCAGAAATTACAGAGGAATTTGGGGAATTTTGTTTTCCTCAATTTTTTGCATTGCCATTGTATAAGAAAACAAAAGTTCACTGACAAGGTTCCCTTAAGACCCCTCAATGTAAGAACTGTGCTTAGCTGACAGCTTAGCCAAAATTTTGTCCTGTGGTTTGCCACAGCCTTATGTCATGTGATCATTGTGTCAGTCCTAAATGTGGTCACGTACCTGCAAATACTAGGATGTCATTAAGAAACAAGAAACTAAGCCAACTCTGACTAAAAGAAGGGAATAATAAGCAGTTGAACTATGAATGCTCTGTTGATTCAATTTTCAATAATTTTTGAGAGCACACATCATTCCTTTTTGTCAGTGTGGAGAAGCTGTGTGATCTCACGCAACAGAAAATGGAGAACGGCAGCATCCTGCATGTGTGCTCATTCCCCAAATCAGACGTCTTCACGTTCACCCTCACACACATCAGAGTGGTGGAGACCAGCACCAACAGCACCGTCTTCAGCCGAAGCATCAGTGTGGAGGACCAAGGTCAGTGCGTGCACCAGACAGGCCAAAATGCTGTGGCCAAAGTGTGATGCTCTTCACATGTCCAGTATAAACATTTCATCGAGAAAGATTACTTATGGGCGATCAGCATTCTTTTCACAAGTGAAAACCAAAAACAATGCTTCAACACTGCAGAGAATAAAATTATGTTTAGCAATTTGCATAATTTTGTAACTGAGGAAAATGATCTTCCCTGTTTCTGCTGTAGGACTCAGCAAAACTGCTGGGATGGTATAGTTTGCCAGGACAAGGATGCAAGAATTTCAGCATGACAATATGTAATAGTTAACTCAAGTGACAGTATGTTTAAAGATGTTAACAATAATATTTCTTCAAAAATGCATGGTACATAAGGCATGGATATTTTTACTGTGCATTAAAAAAGCATAAACATTGGACCAGACGTAAATTTGATTCATTTTAATCTTTAGTTTGCATAAATCACTTGAAAAACTGTGACTTTAAATTGCCATGACTAAATTGTATTTAAAATAGTAATCTTACACAAGTGAAACTGAGCTTTAATTACATTTCTTTCATTTAAAATGCTAAGATAAATAGATAAATTCCTTTATTGTCATTGCACAGAGTACAACGAAATTGAGTAGCAATCCTGACGGTGCATTTACACATAACAAACAGCAATTAAAAAATAGAAAAGAGTTCAAGCTAAACTAATTTTAAAAAATGCTAGATATATAAATAAAATATAAAATGTCTATATTTGCTGAACCTATAACACAATAAGATATAAAACAATACGATATGATAAACTTGTTATTAGCAGCAGTCCTTGATCCAGTGGCAGATCGATTTGGGAAAGTGCTAAGTCAGTGAGTTTAGTGCGCTGAGTTTAGTCTGCCCGGGATGATGGTGTTAAAGGCAGAGCTGAAGTCCATGAAAAGCATTCTCACATAGCTCCCCTGGTGTTCAAGGTGGGTCAGTGCAGTGTCAAGAGCAGTAGTGATGGCATCTTCTGTGGACTTATTCACTCTGCAGGCAAACTGATGTGGGTTGAAGGTGGGTGGGAGGCTGGCTTTGATTTGCTGCATGACCAGCCTTTTGAAGCACTTCATGATGACCGGTGTAAGTGCGACCAGACGGTAGTCATTGAGGCTGCTGATGACAGTCTTTTTTGGCACAGAATGATTGTGGCAGACTTCAGGGAAGGTAGGATGATGGATTTAGACAGGGACTGGTTGAAGATCTTTGTGAAGACTTCAGAGAGCTGGTCTGCACATTCCTTCAGCACCGCTCCTGTCACACCATCAGGGCTGGTAGCTTTCCTCGGGTTCACCGCTCTGAGCACATGCCTCACATCATGCTCCTGCACAGTGAAGGTGTGGCTGTGGGAGGCTGGTGGAGGTGTTGTGTCTGACTCCGCTGCCTTCACCTCATAGCAAGCAAAGAAACAATTAAGTTCCTCTGCCAGCCAGGAGTCACCGTTGACAGTCATGCGATTGCTGGTCTTATAATTGGTGATGTGCTGGATGCCCTGCCACACCAGCCATGGATCGTTGTTGGTGAAGTGGTCTTCAATCTTCGTCTTGTAGGCCGCTTTAGCTTCCCTAATGCCTCTCGTCAGGTTGGTTCTAGCAGTGCTAAGGCTCTGTCGCCAGACCTGAAGGCGGTGTTACGGTCCTTGAGGAGAGTTTTGACCTCCTTTGTCATCCAGGGCTTCTGGTTTGGGTACACTCAGACGTGTTTGTCAGCGGTGATGTTGTAGAATGTAGCAGAGTACAGTTGATGTATACTCCTCCAAGTCCTGAACCTCAAAAATGTCCCAATTAGTCCTTTCCAAGCAATCCTAAGCTGCGAGGAAGCTCCTTCAGGCCATGTCTTAACAGTCTTTGTGGTGGGTTGAGCTTTTCTCCTGAGGGGGGTGTATGCTGGGGTTAAGAGTATTGATAGGTGATCTGACTGGCCTAAGTGTGGTAGTAGTGTTGACCTAAAACCGTTTTTAATGTTTGAATAAACCTTGTCTAGTGTATCTTTCCCTCTGGCAGCACATTTGATGTGTTGTTCAAATTTTGGGAGAACTGCCTTTAAATCTGCATGGTTAAAATCACTGGCTATGATGTGGGCTGCTTCAGGATAGGTGCTCTGTTGTGTACTTATAGCACTGAGCAGGTAGTCTAAAGCTATGCTAGCGTTAGCACCCGATGGAATGTAAACAGCTGCGACTATAACAACGGTCAGCTCACGTGGAAGATTAATAGGCCTGCATTTGACTGTCAGGTAGTCCAAATCGGAAGAACAGTGTCTGTCTATGATTTTGGTATTAGTGCACCTCACGCCTTTTTTTGTGTAATTGTGTCATTTTGTAATTATGTGTATATTGTAAACATATGTTTTGGCTGACATATTTTTCTCCCTTTGTGCTGTGTTCCAGTTCTGTTGGATCCCCCATCCAATGTTTTTCTCCATGTGACCGGGGAGGTAGGACAGCTTCAAGTGGCTTGGCACACACCTGCAGAGTGGAGGTCCCATGTTCTGTATGAGTTACGGTACTCCTCACACAGCTCACAGGAGAGGACCAAACAGGTGATGAATGAACCATCAGTGCACCGCAGCGCTCTAACCGCAATATCTGTGGAGCAGATCTGAACTGATGCGTGTGTGTGACCTTTTTACCAGATAGAAATTTCAAGGTCGTTAGTCCACAGACTGGACTCCCTCATTCCTGGAGAGGTGTGCCGAGTTCAGATGCGCGTCACACCCAATGGCTACAGTGTACGAGGACACTGGAGTGATTGGTCACAACCCGCTGCGGCCATGGTGCCTCAGCACGCAGGTAGGGTAGCAGCTCAGCTCTACCACTAGGAATCAATACAAAGCCAAAGGAACCAAAGTAGTCTTACTGCTTTATACTCAAGCTGTGCTCTCTATGTGCTTGATTGCTTGTGGCACTTTGAGAACTGAGAGCATTTTCAGCAGTTCAGTAGTACTTTTTAACTGTAATTTCCCTCCAAGGAAGGCATTGGTTTATCGCTACATGTTTGAGTGCATAACACAAAACTATTTTGTGCACTTCCTTGCAAGAAAGTATGATTTGAAATGTTCATTTGATGAAGGTAACTATTTTTTTGCAGCTGACGCTGATTTATTGTGCCATACTTCTGATCTCCGCAATATTCGGTGCCAGTGGAACGGCCAAATATCTGGTGAAGACTCCCACTACACTCTTTTCTACAAGTTGTGGTCCAGGTAACTGTCACAGTGATTTATCCTACAACCAATTCTGCTAACAGGAATGTCTTTCATGTTAAATAGTCAAGCAGAATTGAATATCCCTCAGAGGGTGATACTTGCCTGATCAGTCCTGTGCTCTGGCAGTGTCTCTGGCCGCTGGCGAGAGTGCACTCAGAGAGAGACTACGACCCAGTGTGTCTTCGCTGGAGAGGACTCCAGCGCCGTGCGTGTCAGCCTCAGTGGGGGTCAAGGGCCACACAGTCAGATATTTTACTCCGATCCCTTCAGGATGCTTGACAGTGGTGAGTCTGTCGGGCCTGTCTGTATTCAACAAGCTGTAGAAATGAGGGAGAAATAAGTGGGGGTATTTTAACCGCACAGTAACCCCCCCCCATAATGCCTTACACAAAATCTTAGTTTTTTTTTTCACTCTAACCAGTTAAATCAGACCCTCCGTGGAAACTGAGGGGAGAGACAGAAGGAGGCAGGCTGTGTCTGCAGTGGGAGCCCCCCCTCTACAATCTGTCTGGACACTTGATGTATCAGATCCGCTACCATCCCCAGGGAGAGCTCTTGTGGAAGGTAGGCATGCAGGAAAGTACTGGAGCTCTGTATTGTGCTTGTATTGACTCATTGCGAATTTAAACAAAAAACTATAAAGTAGATACCTTTACTCACCGAGTTATTTATTTAAATTTGTTATACTATCACACTGAGAGATTGTTTCTCTATCACCATTAGATACTTATCTTTTTCTGAATATTTCATTTTATACCTGTTTGGACCCAATATGTACCCTGTTATGTATTTTGTTACTATTCCTGTATTAATTCCTGTATTATAGCCCTTGCTGATTTCTCTACCTTTCTGCATCCAGCATGTGACCCTGCAAAGCCCCCTGACAAGTACATGCCTGGATGTGCAGGCAGGCAGCCAGTACTCCATCCAGATCAAGGCCAAGCCTAATGGGTCCATCTACAGCGGGTTCTGGAGTGAATGGTCTAACACTCTCACAGTCAATGTGCCCTCAAACACAGGTACACCATGTCCTCAACACACGACAACAGAAGCCAAGTCAAGTATGTTCCATGTTTTCAGGGCTCCCAAGTGGCTCAGTCGGTAAAAGCAATCATTCTGAGTGTACACTGAGCGCTACGGCCCGGGTTTGAACCCGACCGTGTCACTAGCCGACAGTGACCGGGAGCTCACAGGCGGAACACATTGGCTTTGTTCCGCCGGGGATAGGAGTGGGTACGTCTGCAGGGGCTTCAGTCCCATTAGCAACAACGACCCCTGCTGGTCAATCAGGCGCCTGTGGTCCACATGCCAAAGCTGCATACGAAATGTCTTCCTCTGACTCATCTCTGTGCTAGCTTAGCTTGTGGACTGCAGTGCGAAAAGAAGCAGCGGCTGACATCACGTGTCTCGGAGGAGGGCACGTGCTTGTCCACCCTCTCCCAGATTGACAGCGGGGGTTGTGCAATGGGACCAAACATTGATGATGACAAATTGGACATTCCAGAATTCGGGGAACTGGCCATTTCAAACTGGTGAGAATATGGAAAAAAAAATCTGTTCCATGTTTTCAATCAAATTCAGTTAGGCTGTTGATTATTTGTCCTGCTCTACTGACATTAAATTTGTTTTAATCTCCTCTGCAGGCACCGTGCTCCTTGCATGCATCCCTTTCATATTGCTGTTTGTGTCAGTTTTATTGATTGCTGCCTTCTCCAAGTATTTCAGGTGGGACCGCTTTCTATTCAGCAATGACAACAGAAAGTTTGTAGATTATATCATATGAACACAAACCACATTATATTTGTATTCAGTTACAAAATTAAAATATCTAGGCGCCACTTATTTAAATGATCTCATGTTTGTTTGATTATCTTTGTCAGTAAAATTAAGCAACACCTGTGGCCCCCAGTCCCAAACCTGGACAAGGTGCTTGAAAGTTTCCTCACAGATATTAACCGGAATTGCCAGGTAAATAATTTTTCTCAATATCACGTGTCTGTGTGTATTCCCCTGCACACAGGAACCACTTTGATACTCTGTGCTTGAAATGCCATCGATTTTCTGCAGACAGGGTCTATGTAGGATTGGGAAGTTGAGTTTGAGCCTTTGCGTATATCTGTCTGCAGAACCCACCTTACAATATCAAGCAGTGCTACGACGACACCCCCGCCTCAGTAGTGGAGATTGTGTCTGAGAGAGAGGCCTTGGGTGACGGGAAAATACAGAGGGATTCGGTCATCCACGTTCCTTCAGAGCTAGACTCAGAGGAGGAAACAGAGGAGGAGCTCCATCTGGATCTACTGGAAACAAGTCAAGATTATGTGACCCTGAACACTGAGAGCCTTGTCACCTGCCTGCGGAGCAACGAGTATGTGGCGGGGAAGCCAATGAGCTTGGGAGAAGAAGTCTTCCAGGTGAGGTGCTACTGCACCAGGTCCAGTGGCTTCCCCTCTTCCACATACATCTTCAACCATTCCTATCTCCTCCTGGCAGAACAGGGGCTTCTGCACATGGATGCTAGAGGGATCTTTAACCAGTACACCAATCTGGAGAACGCAGCACAGAAACCCCTGCAAGCTGACTCTCAGAATCTGTAATGCACAAATGCAAACAGGACACACAATATGTTGTCTAATCAGTTTGTTGAGGTGTGGCTTTTGTCATTCTAAATCCCTAACTTTGGGAATCACAGCAGCAAGGGTTACAAATGCCTTGCATGTCACCCTACCAGAGATGCATATTGATCCTCAAACCACAAAAATACCAGTTGTGGTCGACCATTTTCACATCACATTTGTCAGTCAGTAAACATGATTTTACCAGTTAGCTGCAGTGGACGAGAGTTGCAGCGGATTAGTGAGCCAAGAATCATCATCTTAAAAGTTGCACTCCACTGTGCCCCAAGAAGGAGTCACACAAGTGTTACACACTCCATTGTTAGGGTTCCCCTGTCCTTAGTGGTTGACTTAGTGTGGGGCATTTTGTTTTAGGTATTAAGGTACTTAACCTGAATTACTTAAGGAAACACCCCGCTGTATGAATGGATGAAGCTCTACATGAAAATGGGAACAATGCAAGTTGCTTTGGACAAGGGTCTGGATGTCACCATGTGGAGTGAGCACTTGCTTGCAGTAAGAAGAGACAGAGGAAGCCAAGTAGAATGCAGCCTGTAATGCAAAACACTTGTCTGGAACATTGTGTATATATAAAGCCCTTTTGAAGTTTTACAAACTCCAGTGATGCCTGTTGGCATGTCACACCAAACCACACGTTCACACCAGGCAAACATGAAAACCAGTTTAATATTTGCTTTCTGTTTGAGCCACTTATATTTTGGACTCATGCATTTGTGAGGAAAAAACAAATCCCTGTTTTTGGTCAGCACAGCTTATCTGGGAGAGTTAGCGGACCCTTCCTCAGAGGTCCAAAGCAAACACACATGGAATAGGGTATCAAAATATTCTTGACAGCAAGGTTAAAAATGACTATACTGTATTTATTCAGAGATGCTAGTAACGCAAAACATTTAAGAGATCAAATGCTTATTTGATTTTATGCATTTGCCTTTTCAAAATGTTTTAACACAAGGCAATTTGTATCGTAAGTCAATAGCATTACTGTTATCACTTATTGTATTTCTGTCTAGTTGATTATGGATCGGTTCCAGTCAGAGGAGGAAGTAGGTAACCTGGAGGCAGTTTCAGTAGTTGTTCTGGGTCGGGTCTATATTGTGACACATTGTAATGTTTCCATTTCTTGCTTTAACTTATTCCTTCTTGGATTTTCATGACACTTAAGCTTATTTTTGGGGGGAGAGAATCAGAAATGACAAAAAAAAATCTGACTGGCGAAAAGCATACTATCTCTATAGAGCAATAGCAAAACATCACTGGGTCTGTGCCATTGTTTAATAGTAAATATGTCTTGAGTGATTTGGGCTACATGGTGTCACTGCAAATGTTTTATAAACACATTTTGATGCATTGTCTGGCTGCATCATTTTAAAGTCTTCGAAATTCCACTGTCTCAAGATTGCTAAACATCAGGGTAGCATGCAAGCAACTTCACAGAAATAGACTTAGAAAGTAATGAAAAATAAAAATAGAGCCACACCCCATATTTGCCATTAAGAACCATGTCTTTATTAAGTACTCAGATAAAAACAAAAACGAGAAATAATAAAACCTACTCAAATGGGTTTAAAATCCATCCATTTGAGTTGCATTAAAACAGTAGAGCTAATTTAGTGTACTTAGAATTTATTTGGTTGCCTGTAATAAAGACTATAAAAGATGGTTTAACATTGTATCGATAGTAGCATTGCATTTTTTCCCCTCAGGGAAACATGACTGGCAGGGAAGTTCCCTACAAACTTGTTAAAACCTGATTTCTAAATACACCTTAAATCCTTTAGAGTAAGGGAAGCCAAAGTGACCCTTGCACTTTACTCCGACAGGGGCCTTTGGTAAGACCACTACACTGAAACAAACAATACGATTTTTCAAAGAATTTTACTGGCCATTCCATAGGTCCATTGAGGAATGGTAAAACTGGCTGCATTTAAGTGCTTCACAAATAATTTGTTAAGAGAAATAAATTTATAGCTAAAATATCAATGATGCACTGACCATTGCTTGGGCCTTAGTAGTCCAAAACATCACACATTGGTCTGCAGTCGTTTCAAGTTAATATAATACAACAGGGACAGTAGACACATTTCCAGAGAAAAAATGTAGTCTTTTCCTCCAGAGAAGTCAGACATGTAGTCCTCAAATGTTAATAAACCTGCCTCTCACACTGCACACCCTAATCTGCACATACACAATAACGTGATCCCACAAACAGCCGTTATGTCAGTTCTGCAGAGAGTGCATTGTTAAGAAAAGGCCAATCATTATTGCTTTGTGACTAGCCAATCAGGCATTACCCGTGCCTGCTGTTGGACCAACCAGGCGAGCCTCCTCTATGTTGAGACTCCTGAGGCCGGGGCAGGTGGAGACAGCTGCTCAGTCCTCCTTGAGCGCGTACAGCACGTCGTCCTGGCTGACGTTCAGCCTCACCCGCAGCAGCAGGTCCAGGCGGCTGGGCTCCAGCAGCAGGAGACGGCACGCTCCCAGACGCTGACAGACTGCCAGGCCCTCCGACACGCTGATGGGCTGGAGCCCCTCCACCCGACACAGGGCCTGGTGCTGCACAAACACCTGGAGAAGGGACGGTGGGAGCGAGGGGGGGGGGGGATTTGGTGATCACTAAAAGTTTGGGAAGACAATCAAAAGATACAAAGAGTCCAAGGATGAAGATTCTGGGGGTCCAAGGATAAGGTCGAAGATGAAGATTTCAGCTTCTGTAACTCTGCTAAATGACTAAATACACATGTAAATGTAAGACAAACACTTAAGTGAGAAATGACAGATTTGCAAAGAAAGAGACTTTCAACTCAAAAACTAAACCAGATTTAAGCATGAATAAAAGATGGAGCACAACAAGGATGGATATAAAGACGAAGAAAGAGGAGAAATGTTAGATGAATTTTACAGTACTGGAGGAAATGCATATGAAGAGGATCTGACTCAGAGATAAGCCTGAGACACGGCTCTGCCAAGGCCTCTTACTTGTTGAAACGTGGCCTCTTCCAACCCCAACCTGCGGAATTCTGCAATGACGGCTCGCAGAAAGAGCTGTTCTTGCAGCGACGCACACCTGTCACAGGGACAAAGAAATCAGGTCAACGCAGGCCACAGCACTGAAATCAGTGAGACTAAAGTCTACATCTTCAGCGCAATTTGCTGAGAATGGCTGTGCACTAGCATTACGGGATCTAACCTTATAGCAGTAACGTAGGAAGATGAGAACATCTCGTCCAGCGCCTCCATTACATGGCTCATCCCCACCAATCCCGCGCCTGACTGCTGACCGCTGGAGAGCTCGCAGATTTCTGTGGCGCGCCTGCAGATGTCCAAACACCTCCGCGCATCTCCCGACAGCGCAGCCACCTGGACGACAAAAAACAAGCGAGTGGCACAAGCGAACCATCCGTTCCCACAGCCCTGACCCAGTGTAAGCCGGGCCGGCCGCTGTCCAAAAACACCAGCGGCTCCAGGTCAGGTCGATGCAAATAAAGGCCCATCTGCCGCGACAGAGGTGCAGAGGGAGAGAGAAGCCACGTACCTTCCTGGACACCAGCTGGAGCGCGTCCTCCTCAAAAGCCTTGACCCGGTTCAGCCGGGAGGTAATGATCTGCTGCAGCTGTTTGAAGCTGTACGGCTGGAAGGACATCCGGGTCAGGCCCTGCACACACACACAAACACACACACGCACACAAACACTGCTGTCAGGAGTTCACTACCTCTCGCTGGTCCGATACAAGCAGCCACACAGCCACATCTCTCTTCCTTTGTGGTAAGGCTGCAATACTGCATTTTGACAGTCTAGGGAAACAGCTGCACTGGCAAGCTTATTTCTAAAACCTTTCTGGTCATTAACATTATTTACTTGCTGAGATGATAGCCTTTTTCAGTGTGACTTGCACATTACAGCTTACAGTTTTACATGTCATTTACAGAACTGAACATTCACTGAAGCAAATCACTGTAGGGGATGATGGCACTCAAAAGCCCAGTTTCTTCTCCATTACTTACCAGACTAATCAGCTAGAAGGAATCTCACAGAGAATGATAGGCAGTAAGAGTAACTGTAAACGGTCCATTTATATATGTTCAACCTAACCCGTTTCCTCAATTACAGTATTTAATATGTGAATGATTATAAAAGCAATCTAATCAGTTTATTGCGCCTTTACTTTATGTCTACCACAACAGACATATAAATGTACAATTGATGGGTACTGACAGCTAAAATGGCCAAATCATCCCTAATGACAACATAAACAAATAGAGCATTCATACAGAGGTGTCATACCAGTCGACTAGCTACACGGTTTATCATTATTCTCTCTGGGAGGTCCATGGTGTTGGCGATGGCCAGGACGGCCAGGCGGGCGTGGCGTCGCGTTGGCCAGTCGAAGAGGTTGTACATCACATTCTGCTTCCTGGTCCACAAGAGGTCCAGCTGAGAAAAGAGACAGAGGCAAATGTGTCATTTCACACATCCATGAAGCAGACCGTGGTTTCACTGTGGTTTCTTTAACTGTAACTCAATGTGCTAGAACTGGCATTCCCACAGATGCATATGCAAATTCAAACTCATGAGAACAGTAGTCGAAGAAAAAACTAACATCTTTGCATCAGTTCACCACGACTGTGAGAAAGCTGATGTTCGTGAGATATTTCTTTACGAAGTCCGATGGTGGTTATAATGAATGTCTGTCACATGGTCTCACCTCATCCACCAGCAGCACTGTGGTTTCTTTCTTGGGGGCTGGGTTACTGAAGCGTTTCTCCAGCAGGGCAGCAGCATGGTCTGCAGTGGCTTTTTGGTCAGTCAGTTTCTGATGAAAAAAGAATTCAGTGAGTCATTCATGCAGCCCTTCATTTAAAAATTCTTGTTTTTAATGTTTACTGAAAAGGCAAAATGACCACCCTTAAGAAATAGTTCAGTAATACCAAATGAGCCTTTTCCTATGAGTAGTTTTCAGTTGCCACTTTCTTAATGTTACAGCCATAAAAGTCAGAATTTTGCACTACTGGCAAAAAAAAAAGTCAGGAAAAGGGTCAGGAAAAAAGGAGAAAATTCAAAACAGGATAGGTTCCCTATGTAAAGTGCAAGCTGTATGAAAACACAAGTTGCAGCTCCAGTGCACCTTGACAAAAAGAAACCAAGTCTGGTTTTGCTGGACCGGTTTCTGAAGGCATCTGCATGGGGTAGTACCTGCAGTATCTGGACGTAGGCTTGGTGCGGGTCAGTCATCTTCATGCCGTTGATCTCGATGAAGCGGAAGGACGGAATCTCGTCCTGGTCGGCGGCGTGCTGCAGGCAGCGGATCACCTCGTGCACAGTGGCCGTCTTCCCAGTGCCCGGAACTCCAGATATGTACATGCACCTGCCAGAGACAGTTACACCTCTTCAATGCAGTCCTCTCCGAGGCCTCACTGAAGTGCTCAAATCCAGAAACTGCAAACAGTAAAAGACTGTAGCCACACGTGCAATGGAAAAAAAAGTAAGTAGGAGGTCACTACTCTCATCTTTATGAAGGTTACGGACTCCATTAACCTACCCTCCAGTGCCATCGATGACCTTACTCTCAACGAAGCTGTAGATGTCCTGGAACTCCTGCTCTCGGCACGGCAGTGACTCGGGCACCGCCGACACGTGAAGCCTGAGTGACAAGAGCCACATCAGAAAGCACAGAAACTCGTTACGCAGCAAAATCACGAACAACCTTCTGTCAAGTGAAAATCAATCAGGTGCATATTAGAGCCCCTAAACGTCACCAATACACACACCCCTGCAGAAAGAGAGAACCAGAGGAAAGAACATGCCAACCTGTCAAACATGTTCTGTGGCATTTTTTTTTTTTTTTTAGCAAGGTGGTACACAGTTCTGCCTCACCTCGCTCTGGCCTCCTCCAGCACGTTTCCTGGTTTCCTGGCTGGGAGGGATCGGCAAGGAATGCTGGGAGTAGCATGCCGGGGTGTCCGGGGTGTCCGTGGGGTCCCGGGGGCAGCCTGGGAAAGACAGCACCAATGAAATACTGTGCACACCTCTATCCTGCAGTTCCACTGTTGTTACCAACATGGAGTCGGATCACGCTTAGAGAGGTAGTCAGTCAGATTGCGTTAGCACCTTTTTGCTGGGGGTTTTGCGTGGGGTTTTACTGGGGGTCCTGGCTGGAGTACGGCTCTTCTGTGTGGACCTCGGTGTGCGAGACCCAGCAGTGCTCCGCCTCCTCTTCACAACAATGCTCTCATCTTCACTCTCCTCCTCCTCTTCCCCCTCACTGCTACTCTGCAGATCCTTCTTTGATGGTACAAACTGGTCATCTTCATCACTGTCATCTTCACCATCCAAGCTTGGGCCCTGACCAGTGTTTATCAGCTTCCTAAAACGCAACACTCATGTTTACACTTATGTTGTTGGAGGACCCAGCAAAACTACTTCACATGCTTGACTACCATTATCCGGAGCTGCATTTACTTAACTGTACTGTCTTTGACTTTAAATAAGCATGGGAATTTCCAACATTAGGAATTTTTGAGTACAATACAGTAAGAATTATTGTGTGCTTCAAACAAAAAACAATTAAAATTCACCGTAAACTGTAATAATATACCTAAATTCTTTGTTTACACTCAGTTTATATGTATATATACACATACCGTATATACACTGTATATACACATATGCACACACACTTGTATAAATGTTAAAATGTTACTTTACAGAAATTTTGACTATTTGTATACTTGGATAACCATTAAAAGTTGTCTACCCAGTCACAGTGTAATGAGTAATATACATTTTAAATGTTTTACATTTCAAAACCTAAAATGAAATATAAAAGAAAGTCGTGTATGTGCTCCGCGAGTTTCTTCAACAAAGAGTGTCTCTCTCTGTGAGCTAACAAAGCCGTTCAAACCATTCACAGTACAGCTACAAACAGAGATGCTAGACATGAGCACAACATATTAAACACATTACTTAAAATGAACTTGCAAAACTGAGGCCGGTTCTCTGAGCAAGTAAGCAAACATCACTCCTCCCAGGAGTGAGAAATACAGGATTTGAAATAGGAAATAGAATGACCATCTTTATCAGCAGACCACCACTATTTCATCCTCCCAATCCAAAAACAACTAAAGAAAATGGAAAGATCCCTCCCTCAACTCCCACAGACTGAAAGATATGCCTCTGTCCATCCTGTTCCCTGTTCCAAAACTCATGGCATAAGAAAAGGCATATTCGGGTCATTTTGATCCTGAATAATGTTACAGTATATACACACACTAAAATTATATTTTCACTAGCCAAAGAAAACCTACGTCAGAGAGGCAGTACTTACAACTGTTTCCGGATACGCGCAGAGACCAGCTGAGCAGATTTCCTCTTGGAGCGCGGTGTCACGGCCGTCTCCTCCGCATGCTCTTCTGGCCTGCAGTACATAGGAACACAGCAGTGAGGACAAAGCACCTGACCCCATGCTACACAGAGATCTAACAGTGATCCCAGGGCTGATACTCACAGAGCTGCCAAGGCGGGCTCTCTTATGGATGAAGAGGAGTCTTTCCTGTTGGATGGAGTCCTAGCTCTGCAAAACAGCAGTGCAAAGATCATGCACGTATTCTAAACGCTAACATGCCATTACGTAAAGCCGAGAGCTATCAGACCTCTATTCATCATCCAAAAATCTGAACTAACGTCAGCTGTCAAATCAATTTTAACGTACTATCATACCACACCATGTGAATGTGCCGACATAAAGAAGCATCAGTGAAGTAGTTTGCAGTACTACACAACTACTACATGTGACAAAGTTGTGCTTTGTAAAAGAAGAGTACCTCAGCAGATAGAAGGTACGAGAAAAAAAATTAAAGTCATGTATTGGAGTGGCTCCCATCGTCCCACCGAGGCACCCCAGCCCAGGTGCTAATGTGCATCTGCCACCCATGAGCCACAGTGTGAGGGTGGGGGGGACTCACTTCGACCCCCTTGCACGGCTCTTCCGGGGGGTGGCCTCTTTCTGCGCGGGGCCTTTGGAGGACCGCTTTCTAACACCTGACGCACACTCCTCCTCCAGAAGAGAGACGCCGAGCAAGTCCCTAAAACAGGCCGCAAAGTCCTCTCCCTTACAGCCTCAGCCAGCCAGACTGGCCATGTGGCCTCACACGGCTTTACGCCATCTCACAGCTGAGCGTTTAATATGGGTGACATGTATGAAGCCAACACAGAGCCCTTCAACATTTTCAGCATGAACGCTACATTATGGGTTTCCTCACATCACACACCGCACCTGTGTCTGAAGGGGAAAAATTATAGTTGACTGAGCTATAATTCTGCAGGAAGTGGAAGCTTGAAATTACTTTCAAATTTCCAACTTTAAACTGTATAACCTATTTCTCAAAATATTTTATGTGCAAGTTGCTTTGGTAATTAGCACAAGATAATATAGACACTGTATTCAAATTCTAATGCATTGACATTACATATGCACCACTGCATTTCAAAGAGTACAATATATTACATATTGTAAGTGAACTCAAACTGTTTTTTACAAGATTGCTTGATTCTTTCAAATATTTTAAAAAGCAGTAGAATCCCAGTATTTTTCATCACCATATGCTGCCAATTCTTACAACAATATTTTTTATTGAGTGTGTTGTATTATAAACTGAAAGGAAAACTAAATATTAGAGTATATTAGTTACAAGCCTTGGAAATGAACACCAGAACATGAAACAGAGAAAAATGAATGCACAAATGAATTCAGAATAAAATTAGGTAATTATGTTTTTAAAACTTACTGTCAGTTTTAAACTAGCATACCACTGACCTCAAGATCTCAAATGGCAAAGCAATTTTTATAAATGTGTATGTACTGCCTTTTGGAGAACATACAGTTTGTAAGTCTCAGTAACTTTTGTATGTTGTATGCTTTTGTATACTGTAAAGTATTTTCAATAGAGCCATAACATACTACAATCCAGAGTCATATTTTACTTGTCTATGTCTATGATATCATCATGCTTTGATCTACTGATGACTAGATGAAACCCACCTGGTGGAGTCCTGGTCTTGCAGTGGGGGTGCAGAGTGGCTGGTAGAGCCTTGGCCAGTTTTCAGCGGGGCTATCCGAACACCGTTGGGGAGCTCACTTGTGCACTTCAGTGGGGACAGGCTGATGCTGAAGTTAAGAATTCGTGGTGGGGTGGAAGGCATCTTGCTGGTCAGCTCATTTTGGGTCTTGACCTCATCATCCAACAGCTCTCCAAGAATGTCCTCCCTGGTCAGCTTCTTCCCCGGACCTGGAGACAGACACTATGACCAATGAAACTCTCTGTGGCAGGAGCCTCTCAGCACTCCAAGAAGAACAAGGAGACACTGCAATCATGGCTTTAATATGTGTTTTCAATCATGTACCAGCATCATTATAACATGCATTCAATACAAAGATAAAATGTGCTCAATTTTCAAGTTAATATGTTTATCGAAAGAGAATATACTTGGTTTTCATAAAAATAATGTGTATGCATGCCTAAAAATTGCTGTCCTTACATTGCTGTTATTCTATTTAATTGAGTACAGATATTGTTGCATGAAATAACTTAACTACTACAAACAAGGGTCAATGTATGTGGGGGGGACATTAAATTGGCATGACTCTTTCATACTGTCATGAAACTCAATATCAAGAAATCTCCAACAAAGGAAAAGCTGTTTGGCAAAACTGCACAATTGCATCTAAAAGGGTTACTAAGACACAACTGATTAAATTAGTATTTTTGATACATGAACTAGCAAGTGGAGCCACTGAGATCAAAAAGGCTCCGTTACACTGTACTTCAAAGGTGTCATGGGAAGACTCCAAAACACAGTCGAGCCGCCACTTTATCTTTACACCAAGACAGTAAGAGAGGGTCATGTCAGTTTCGCGTTGGTTCCGCACAAAACGGCTTGCGAGAGAGGGCACTCACTGCCAAGCTCCAGCTTCTTCCGCACTCCTGGCGTGGAGGAGCTGTGCTGCCGTCTTTTGCTGAGGTCCTTGGAGGCGGAGAGCTTGGAGGCCGAGTGGCCAGACTCCGCCTCGCTGGCTCCCAGTTTTCCCGTGCTCATAGAGACCCGGCTGACAGACGTCCCGCACATGGCCCGCTTCATCACCGCCAGGTCAGGGGTGGGCAGGGCACGGGGGGCGGGTGCTGCCGCAGCAGGAACCTGGGACACCACGCCGTCCTGCAGAAGCAGCTCGCCGTTCCAAACCTTGAAGGCTTTCCTGTCCCAGCTCAGTTTGACATACAGTGTGTCCCCGTTCTCAGTCTCGGGGAAAGCAGCATCCATGGGCAAATGTTTCACCTGGTTTAACACACAACTCCAGAAAGTTAAACACTTGCTACAAATGCCTTCTGGTGTTCACTGCAGAGGAACAAATGCCCGCATGCTCGCACCTGCACTGTGTTAATGATGGTCTCCGCGCTAATCTCGGTGTCACAAGAACGGTCCTGGTACAGGAAGATCTCCTGGGGGTGGGGCTTCCTACCCAGCAGCTTCCTTTTGTTGTGGGGTACCTCACAGCAGCGCACAAACCACTGCACCGTGGCCCGTTTGTTCTTGCCCGTTTCTGGATATCAGAACAAACCGCTTAGTGTATGAGCCTAAGCATGCACAGGTACTTTAATTAGCATTTCACTGAGGAGGTAGCTAACTTATCCTACCATTGGAACAGAAGACGAAAGCGACGGACAGTTACTTACCGTCATCAAAAAACTTGAGGACCTTAGCAACGTACGGGTTGTCATCATCTTCTCCTTCAATCAAGATGTACTGACCGGTTTTAATTAGAAGGTCTTCAGGTTTGCCGTCCATATTTAAGTACAAAGCGCTAGAGAAACAAAGACCATCTGACAAGACTGTTCTTTTATCAGATACAAATTAACAAAGGGTATAAATACATCCCGCAATGTCCGCTGACGGTTTATGAATTAAGTAAATGTCATATAATAAAATTACTACATACTCATAGTAACATGTCTTCAATTTCCTGTCGACTGCATAGGGTCTTGCTGCCCAACGGTAAACTCGTCTCATTTTCAATCTCGTGAAATATCGACTCATCTTTGCACTCCTCGGCCTATGGAAACAAATTCAGAAGCGCTTCGTTAGGTAGTTACCAAGGTGAAGATTAGTTAATTACAAGTTTAAAATCATAAGCAAACAAAAAAACAAGACATGTGACCGTTTCATGGCTCCGCGACTATTGTAAGATAGCTGGCTCAGTTAGCCGAGGAATGATCACATGAAATGATCGCCAATTGCCGCAGTCGCTAACAGCCATCAGTGATAGTAAATTGCAACCTGTAAGGCGAGACGTGATACATTTTAAAGCAACAGTTAAAATGGAAATGAGAAAATGTTAGCAACTTACACAATCACTGGATCAGACGTGGTCTTTTTCTTACTATCTTGATTAAGATGGCTGTATGTAACTAGTGCTACCTACCTAGCTAACTCATGTACCAAAATAGATCGTAAAATCCACTAAAACTATTTGATGATTAATAACTTCAACGGTTAAAACATATATATTTCATACTAACACGTTACTCTTAGATGTATGGCTACTTATTTATATTTAATCCATCTGTTTACGAGCAACTAATGTAGCTACGACAAGCACTTCACGTCTCCTTCCATTGCTGTACACACTATGTTTTCCCGCGCTAATGACGTAGGCAGTAGTCGTTCAATAGGGCCCGGGATTACGCACTGTAAGTGGGCGTGTTGTAGGCTGTCAATTCGCACCAAAAAAGATCAGCACTATGAACAAAGCGACTGTATTCACGCAGCCTGGGATACCATCCATTTGTTCAAGAGCATTACACACTGCGATTTTTATGGTTCTTTGATGGAACTATGATTAGATTAGTGGCCACACAATATAGTCGATCATATAGTGAAAATTGATATTCAGTAGGTTTTCATCACTGATGCGGAGATTTTGTGATTGGTAAATCATCTAACCAGATGGCTCACTTTATTTACTAAAAAAAAAAAAATCTACATCGCCGATTTACAAGTGCAACGTATCACTGCAGTATCATTATTTAAACCCCTTGCTTCAAACCATTTGCGTTTTAAAACATTACACAGCAACCACATCGATTCCCATCGCTCTGTCGCCATCTACTTTCGAAGTGTGAACGTTATGAATATGTTCATACGTTTTTACCTCTTATAAGCATATACTACATAATATGTGTATGAAAATGTGCTCCATATAACGAATTAACACATTTTGTCAGTACCACTGAAACCAGAAATAAATCCTAAAAACGTAGACCTACATGGACTACATTAAAATACTTTAATTACGGGATTATCTAGCTAGCACCATAGCCAGTAACTGTACGGAAGGGAAATTCAGAACAACCGAAAACTATGAGAGATTTGTGATTGAGAACGGATATTTTTCCCTTTAGCAAAGCGCATGCTTTCGTACTGAACAGTTGTTGGTCACCCTCTACCTCTGCTAAAATTATTTACTTTTTAACTATCACGCCATTGCATAAAATTACTGTTTTGTGGCCATGTCACGTCGTCATTTTACAGGTTAAATACTGGGTCGGAAACAGACCTCCCCACAATGACCAGTGACCCTTGTAGCCCCATCGCGGCCATCAGTTACGCCTTTCGACACGGGAAGTATAACTATGCACCGGAAATGATTGTGTCTCCACCTCGAAGAGGCGTTTCAACCGGGCAAAATGGCTAACAGGACTGTAAAAGATGCTAATAGCATACACGGAACAAATCCACAGTATTTGGTTGAAAAAATTATACGGACACGAATATATGAGTCAAAATACTGGAAGGAAGAATGCTTCGGATTGACGGGTAAGTGAAGTAGGCGGCGGTTGGCTACATGAGTTGCTCCGTAAACAATGTTAGGCCAAGCTGTGGCTAAATTACCTAGTCGGCCAATGAAAGTAACCAGGTCTCAGTTATCTTAGTCTTTCTGTTTTAACATTCGTGTACTTGCAACACGGGGCAGAAGAACTCATTAGCTATATAGCTAACAGGGTAACGTGAGTTTTCAAGTTACTGATGCGACGTTGGAATGAGAAGTTTAGCTACACGTTGAGGGATTCTGGTGACTTATTTAACATGCTGGTCTACTGTTTGTAATGTTACCATCCAGCTGAACTGGTTGTGGATAAAGCAATGGAGCTGAAGTATGTTGGTGGAGTTTATGGAGGAAACATCAAACCCACTCCGTTCCTGTGTTTGACCCTGAAGATGCTGCAGATCCAGCCTGAGAAAGACATTATAGTGGAGTTCATCAAAAACGAGGATTTCAAGTATGTGTTTAGTGGAGGCATGGAACTGTAGATACTTTGTAGAATAGCCTTGCAAACCTTACCGATCTTGTGTTAATGGGGGAAAAACTATGATAACTACAGTCTAAGGTGCTGTCATTCCTCCTATATCATGAAGCCATGCAACACAGTGAACTGTGTGGGGAAAAATGTTTATTACATTCGACGTGCTAGAACATCACAGTAACAGTGTTTGTTTCAGATATGTCCGTCTGCTCGGTGCCATGTACATGCGATTGACTGGATCTTCGGTGGACTGCTACAAGTACCTGGAACCACTTTATAACGACTATAGAAAAATCAAAGGCCAGAACAGAAATGGAGGTTAGTTTGCTCTGTTTTGATCGTACAAATTGCATTGTAGCAAGTGTGGTTTTTGGGATGTCGTCTTGATGAAGAAAGTTGGTTTTCAAAGCCGTCCAACCACCCTCCCTGTTTCCTCTTACAGAATTTGAGCTCATGCACGTGGATGAGTTCATAGATGAGTTGCTACATGCAGAGAGAGTGTGTGATGTTATCCTACCCAGGCTACAGGTAGGGGCAATCTTCCCAATGAGTAAATCTGATGTTATATTTACATGTTATCTTTTGGGAGATGCTCTTATCAAGAGAAGCTTACAAAAGTGAAATAAAAAATGTTTGGCTAAGAACAAAAGAAGGTACAGCTTATGTTTCTGTGTTTGTGTCCGCTGTAGAAAAGGCAAGTGTTGGAGGAGGCAGAGCTTCTAGACTCCCGTATAAGTGCCCTTGAAGAAGACCTGGATGAGGTGGAGACCAGTGAGGAGGAGGATGAGGAAGATGAGAAGGTAGAAACATCCTCTCCTTTCAATGCATTCAGGTCAAACATTGGTTAAATAGTGTCTTCAGTCCATCTGACCCACTCTGTTGGTGCCTGCAGCCAGAAAGAGGCCCGTCTCCAGAGCCGCACAGGCGGGGCTACCGTGACAACGACCGGCCACGCCGCTCCCCATCTCCACGCTATAGACGTAGTCGCTCTCCCAGGAGGTAAACCTGAACTAACCATTACCAGCATTAGGTCACACAAGTGATCTGGGTGTCACGTGACTTACTAAAACTCATTTTTTAAAATCTTTTCTAGGAGGAGCAGATCACCAAAAAGGCGCAGGTAAGCGTTTACTTTTCCTACCCCCTTCCACTGAATGTCTTTTGCTTTCTTAAAAAATGCATTCCAATCTGCTAAGGTTTACTGTTTATTCCTTGTAAAGAATAATTCCTAGAACCTGTTATAGCATGTGAATAAATCAGACCAGAAGCTGCAGTACCTGTGTAGACAAGGATGGGCCCTCTGGAGCAGTTGTAGCACAAGTAAAGCGTAGAGACCTCTGTATGTCTGGTTATTGATATCTGTCCCTGCTGGTGTAGTCCCTCTCCCAGACGGGAACGTCACCGCAGCAAGAGCCCTCGCAGGCACCGCAGCCGGTCCAGAGAGAGACGCCACCGCTCCAAATCTCCAGGTACCATGGCAACAAGCTGCCATTGCACATATGACATCTTCAGATATCTCAAAAGTGACCACATAAGGATGTGCACTTAATGCAGTATTTCAGTTTCTGTGTTTGTTTGAATTTTATTTGACTCATTGCAACGGGATTGTACCAGTAATTATCAGCAGTATAATTGTGAATTTGGGTTGATCCTATGATATAGAGATGTCTGTATTTGTTCCCAGGTCATCACAGAAGCCACAGGCACCGCAGTCACTCGAAGTCCCCAGAAAGGTAAGTGTCACCAGAGGTGGGAGGGGAGTTCTTAAACTGACATTTTTAAAAGGCACTAAAAATTACTTTAAGCTGCAACAGAGAAATCCTTATGCACACAACATTTTTACAGATTGAAATAACATCTACTGTGAGTTTGTAAATCATCTTTTCTGCTGGCAGATCAAAGAAGAGTCACAAGAAGAGTCGAAGAGGAAACGAATAATTCATGCAGAGTGTTTTCATGCTGTTTTATGGGACTCATCCAGTTTTGTACAAATGATACCTGTCTGTTAAAAGAGGTAATTTCCCTTGGTATGCATTTTTTGTGAAGAAAATCTTTTGCAGATAGATTTAGTTGGGTAACATGGTTCATGTCATTCTTTTTAATTCTCTGTATATGTAATTAAATCCATTAAATTTTTTGATGCGCATTTTGAAAACTGAACTGGTTTTTTGAATCATATAATAGGAAAAGCAGTTTTGGGATTTGGGCTAATCTGAGAAGTGTAATAGGAGTTTTTTTTAGCATTAATCTCTTTTGCTCTTTTCACATTGCAATTCATTTTTTATACCAGTTGGTTCTACTTTATCTGCACAAGGTTTCACAGTATACCATGATAAATCTCTTTTTATGTCAAATTTATTAAGACCAATGCACTGCGGTGCAAAGGCTCAGTCAAACTTCCGTCTTTGCACGATGTTACTCTAAAAAGGTGGGCACCTACATAGCAAAATCATAAACAACATTCACTGGTACAGCTGTAGATTTCCATGAGCAGCTGAGGAACAAGGCCTCCACACAGCATTTTGCACACACTTGAGAGGAGAATGAGTCAACATTTTTGTTAAAAGTTAGTAGTTATAAAATAACTGTGCGTTTTAGTAGGGGGAGGGGGGCTGAAATGTGGTACCACAGATGTGATTTCATCCTTGATTTGAATTCATGTGACACGTAATGTTATCAAAGCCCATAATTCTGTGCATTTAAGCTCAGAGGCCATCATTAGTTAATTCAAGGCTAGTGCTTTATTCTTATGAGCCAAGTCTCTTGCTCCTCACGCACACCGATTAACCTGCTGGCCCCTGGCACAGGGAAGCAGATTAATACTGGTGAAAACAGGCATAGTCAAGACTGAATTTCAAGAAATATCTGACCGAGAGGATAAATGTGACACTCCATAGTCATGTTTGTGTTTCTGCACACAAGTCAAGTAATTATTTTATGTTTTGTATTATGAAAGTAACATAGGGCTCTGTATTTGAAATAATTTAGCAGAGTCAATGTTGCTCTTGTATAGCAATTGCTTGTGGAGTACATGCTAAGTTAAGCTTACAACCTCTAGGGACCATCATAGGGGCAACAGTAAAATGTGCTTTACAAGACTGAATTCTTTTTTAAATACTTGTGGTATAACTCCAGTTCTGGCAATACCTATATTTTCAAGCCATGCGGAGGAGCCTTGGCTGAAGGGCATGGCCTGCGGAGAGTAGGGTGGCGTCTGCCAAGTCTCGGACTACAGAGATAGAGAAAAGCCTCTTTACTGGGCCTACATGTCATGGGCTTGGCTGACAGGCAGATGGCTGTTGGCAGGCGCTTACACATTCGGAGGGCTGCTTGGTTCTTCTGGGTTGGTCCTGGGCCTCCAGTCCTGTCTGAGGGATTGGGATGGACTGGGAGATCACCATGGCATGCACCATCTAACGCCCTGAGCAAAGGCACCAAAATCAATGTTGGGATCACTTCCTGCCTTATCTCATGAAACACACTGAAAATCCATTGTGAGGTAAACCAGTACAGAAACAGGCCTTTTTAAACTGTTCTCCCACCAGGAGGAGGCATTTGAACAAAAGTGAACAAATTAAAGCATACTATGGTGAACTACCATTGTGTGAACAGCTCCTCATGTTTCCAACCAGTTCTAAAGTAAAGCAGGACACTCAATACAAAGGTAAAATGGCATTTTATCCTAGAGTATATTTCTCTAGAGCCGGAAGTACCTGAACCTGCAGTGTTCCTCTGCCCGAGATAGCGGTAATCAGGGCAGTCACGGTGGACGTGACCTGCATCCCCACACAGGAAGCAGCGCCTCTCCTGTGGCTCCCGCTCGTCCTCCTTCAGATCCTCGTCCTTTCCGTTCTCCTTCTTCTTCACTCTGCCAAAATATATGCGCATGCAAACAGAACCCACAACCAATGGCTCAGTTCTGTCCGGTCTAACAAAGGTTATGTTCAAGATAGTGTCTACATTCACAACTACAATGCTGTTTTTAAGTGGTCAAGGTTATCTGAATTCTGCACAGTGCACTGTTCAGGCTGAATGATTATGTGCACAGCTTATGAATTACCTTTGTTTCCTGGGACAGTCCTTCATGCAATGGCCAATCTTCCCACAGACCCTGCAGCACCTGTCATTGGGTGCAAGCTCTCCATCTGTCAGCACTTTGGAGTCAAAGAAGTAGTCCTACCAAAAAAATCAACACTCTTAGTTTATAAGGGGAATGCATTTATAAGTACAGTATACCAGCAAAAAAAAGAGAAGCGGGGAAAAATGTATGCCAATAAGGAAAATAATCACTAGCATTGTAACAGCAACAGGGAAGTAACTCAGCTCAGAAAAGATGATTATATAAACCCCACTGATTCAAAACGGTTTCTGTAAAATACTCCTCAAATTTGACCTGGCTGAAAAGACTACTTAAAGCCTCCATGCCAGGCAGAGGGTAGAATGGAGTACCAAACATTTTCCTCCCATTGATGAATGCCTTCATGATGAAATTAGTCACTGAGGGAAAATACAGATTGCAAAATAGTTACACAGGCACACAGGCATCATTTGTCACTGCACATTTTCTTATGGGAAAGACAGCGTTCCTTTTATGCTGGTAATAGCAAATGATAGCCCCATTTTGGGCACCACATGACACTAATGCCACTTTCACTCAGAGCAGTTGTTAAATGAGTGGCCTAGATTTCACAATACCATAAAGGGACAGCTCATAACAATAGCGGCCTGGAAGGTCTGAATGGTGCTTCACCTTACTTTTTCGGGAAACTCCAGCACCGAGATTGTGATTCAAGTCAAAGGGATCTGATGAGTAAGAAAAGCAATCATTAGAAAACCATAAGCTGAGCAAGAGTAAAATAAACAGGTTGTAATTCTGGTGGAGATGAGAAGACAACAACACATGATGGTCGTAACCTTCGATGGCGATACACTTGGAGGTCCACTGCTTCTCGAATGTGGTGAGGCGCTTCTTCTGGCGGATGCTGATGACGTGCTCCTTGAAGTCAAACTCCTCAGTGTAGAAACGCAACAAGCCCAGCCACAGCTCTCCCACGGACTCACGGTTCTGACCCAGCTCCGGCAGCCGCTTCCTCTACTCAGAACCAGGATAGAGAGGACACCCTGAGCAGCCTCATCCCTCTACTACCACTTATAGTTCCACAGTTCAATTGATATTTCAGTGTGGTTGTTTTTTTAAAAAAAAACTGAAGATGGAACTAATGATAACCACTGACTGTCATTAGTATTTACTCATACCATAACAAACATAAGGCACATCAATACAGGCAGATGGACACAGTTACAAACTCACCAATCCATCAATATCATCAAAGAAAAATGCATTCCAGCCATCAACCATCTTCTGAGGAATATTCTTTCCATCAAATATCTGAGGGAGAGAAACAGCATTTCTAATGGCAAGGAGAGAGATATCTGACGTGCCTACAAATTTCACACAGGTAACTTTACTAGAAAAACATAATCACGACTGCAAAAAAGCCATGTCATCATCTTAAATAATCTTCGGCCAAATGGAATTGTCATCAAATGCACAAACAAATGACACAAAGAAAGATGTGATGTGTGTGGATAGATATACCGGCTGTGCAATGTTTGGTGACAGGAATTACCATCGCCTTATTCACTGAACTATAATCACACTCCAACCACAAAATACACCAAATTATTAAGTCAATATCAAGTGCCTCAAAAAGAGCCCCACATTATTCCTTAGTAAATGGTTGGTCGCACTAGCTAAAACATTATACACAGGAGGGAATTGTCATTTTCTTCAATTCAAGTTTTCACAACACATTTTCAATATTGTAGCGTTTTAAAAGTGATTCCACTCTCTCTGGCTGCATGAAGAACAGCATGACCCTGCTGTGTACGGGTCCGGGCGGTGAACACGTCGAAAGCTAAGCTGTACCTCCTGGAGAACTGGGATGACTGGGGGCTGCCTCTGCTGCAGAAAGTACAGGACCATCAGTTTGTAGGCGTAGGAGGACAGGCTACCCCTGGAGGCGTCACCAATGTCGCAGTGCTGACACAGGGAAAAACAAAGGCTCTCTACATTTCCTTACGACACCGTCTGAGCTCCTCACCGAACACCTAAATCCCATCTTCCATTGATAGGTTCATTTTACAGTCCGGTGATTGCAAATTACATTACAAATAAGAACATTCTGTAGTTGTCTGTGTAGTGAGGAAAATCCCTCCCTGAGAGTAATCTAAGCTTTGACAGGTGAACTATGTAACAAAACTAATTACAGAACAATCTGGAAAACTAACCCAGGGACATGCATGTATCTATCCAATGGATCAGCTGCTTGACATTTCCTATTTCCTGCCATGAAAGCAGTTCCCACACCACTGTCCCCTCTGGGTTACCCAAAGGGGATGATCAGGCTCTTCCTCAAAGGCCTTGTGAACAACCTGGATTACTGTCTGGAATGACAACTTGATTCCTCAAAGGACTCTTTGCCTCCCTGGGTTTGGCTAGACTATTCTGCTTGATCTTTCTGCTAAGGATGGCTTTTATACCCACTGGGATCTACTGGAGTCTTACTTTACCAACTCATTATCATACTACAGAACTGTACCTGACCTGTTATTACTCCTCCACTGTCAGTATTTCAGTAGCTTGTCAAGCTATGATGAATCTCTTTGACTCTGTCTGACCTGTTTTATACACATTTCTGATTCTGTTATAATCTAATCTAGATACCATTATATGGCCTTTTTCATAGCACATTACCAATTGCTATTGGCTGCACAACAAATAATTTGATTAAATTATTGGCTGGATACACCAACACACAAAATGACTATATGAATGTACCTTTGCAAATAGTTTCATAGTGTGCCCCAAATATTGCACGCGAGGATCAATAGCAGCATATGTAGCCAGCATTCTGGTATTATGCTGTGCCTGTAAGTGAGTGGAAACAGATTTTTTTATTTTCACATCAAGGGTATCAATTTACATTCCATTAAAAGCACTAAAGAAAACACATTAAGTTCAACACCTAAATTATTTCCACATCTATTGGCCACTAACAATACAGCAGGAAGATACTCAAAGGCAATCTAAACAAACTGCTTACCAGAGTGTTGTACAAGCTTATATCTCCTTCCAGCCCACTTTGTCTGTGTTCAAATTTGACGATAGGCACTTTAGCTGTTCTGATAGGCAAGATGTTCCTCAAACCTGACGGACAGAACCGGACAAAATGATCCGATCACACATTGGTGAGACAGCAGTCAAAAGAATTAGGTCACCATGTAACTCTTACCTGTATGTTTCTTCAGTACCTTGGCTAGGCCTTCGATGATCTCTTTGCAGTTCAGTTTCTGACAGTGAACAGATGTCACATTTAGGAAGGGCTGTAAATGCTTGGACATGCAGGATAAACATTTTCTCCTTTACCGTCAGTGTGCTCACCTCTGCTGTGTCATGGCCTTCCAGTGTCATGCAGATATCAAGGTCACTGTCACGGAAACCAAAACCATTTTTTGAGGAACCAAAGAGACAGAGCTGTGTCTTCTCTACAGAAAGGAAGAGCAAAAAGTAGCAGCTTTACATCATTTTAGACATATAAAGGAAAAGGATAATCTTCCTTACATACACACACTCACATAATGTTACAGAACATAATGATACAACAAAAAAATCAAGTGAACATGTACTCCCTATACTGCAATATACATGAACCACATTATTGCATCTTAAAGTTCTAATTCATACGCATACCATTGTACTCCTTGCGTATGAACCTCTCCAAACTACACAAAATCTGCTCTCTCTTCTGCTGTTCCTGTGGTGGGAGTGAGAGGTCATCTGCAGCAAAACACAGACACCAGCTAAGAGAGAGATAATCAAAAAACTGTGAATTCTACCTATTAATACACTTGACATTTAACACCAGATAGACACCATCCATGTTGGTTTGATGTTTGCAAAGCCTGTTACACACCTAAACTCCAACTGAAAGATAAATACTCATTCAAAACTGGATCAGTCACAACGATGTATTATCACATCTTTCCAATTTAAGAACATGCAGAAAAACAGATTTTGGTGTGGATTTCTTTGTTTTAAATATCCTTCTATTAAACTGAAGGTCTTCCAGCTGTTCATGGTCCATTTCCTATTAGTAACAGGTGAGCCAAAATGGTTCCCTAGCTCTGTGACTAACAGGTTTCTCAGACTGGACTACACATGTACATCATGTCCAGAAATATTTTTTTTATGTGGCATAATGCAGCTAATTTGAGTCTCTCAGCCTTTAAATGGCTGGTGATGTGAGGGCACCTAGGAAGGCCCTGCATTCCAGCCATATCTGAACCCCTTTAAAAAGTTCAGATAATCAATGATGGGGCTCAGTGGTGAGTTGTGAAAGTCATTGGGAAACTACACTTACTGTAGCACAGCCTGCAGAGGCCATCGAGGATTTCACGGAAGTGCTCAGTCATAGGTGGCAGAGGCTTTAATTCGATCTTTTTGAAGTCCTCTGGGCATTCATCTTTCAGGTGACCATCCCTTTTGCAGATGCTGCACACAACAGTAGGAGGCTGCCATCAAGGGAAAAGCCATGTGTCATGGAATGTCATGACCCCTCCCATTCAGAGCACTCTATGTTAAGCCTTCAGCTGTAAGCCTGCTTTTCACATGTCATGCATTTCATACACCGTATGTGTGCTTAACTGAAAACAAGGAAAGAAAAGTCTTTACCGGGAAAGGCTTTCTACAGACCGGCTGCTCTAACTGCATGATAAAATGTGAATAGCAACTGACTAGATTATGAGAGGAGAAGAGTCTGCAGTTCTTCAAGGGAGAGAACTTAAATGAAGGCCTGAATAAGGAGTATATAAATTCTGGACTGTATATTGCCAGTTCTGGAGACAGAATATATGTAACATACAACATTCATTGATATCTTGCAAGCATCTGAAAAGTTAAAAGCCAACCAGAACTAGAGGTGTATTCTCCTTGAATGGTGTATTCTCACTTACCCCACAACCTTCATTACGTTCTAAAGCAATGTCTGAATTTTATGGGGTGAATCCCTAAATATTACTCCTATAACTACAAATATTTGTCCCCCAAAAAGCCTGGCTCTGCCAAACAGCACTCATTATTGGTGTTCTTGTGGAAAGGACTCACCTTTCCACCTGTGAAGATAATCTTATCAAAGACATAGTACAGATCCTCAGGCTTGATCTCCATCTCCACCTCCTCACTCTCCAGCAGTCCGTTCTGTGACGATGAAGAGGTGCTGGGGGGGCGGACGCTCCTCCGATGCCAGACCTTCCCGGGGACTCCCTGCACGCTCCCCCTGTGGTAATCCTGCCAGGGCCCGATCTGCAGGGCTGCCTTCCAGCTCACCCAGGAGCAAGTCCACAAAGTTCCCATGCAGACCGCCGCAGTCCTCCTTGCTTAGCCCTGCTTCTCTATCTTCGCCTTCTCCTTCTTCTTCACTGTCCCCTTCCTCTTCTTCCATTTCCTGGAGCCTCTGTTCAGAGTCTTTCATGGCCTCTTCGATCTGCTGGTCACACCTGTCCTGAACCAAAGCCTCTTTCTTCACACAGTCTTCCTGCTTGGAGCTGTACGGCTCGCTTGGCTTGACCTGCTGTCGCCACCTTGTGTTCCCGTTCTTGCTCTGCGGACACGCAAAATATCTGTATGCAGTGGGGAAGCGTTCCTGGATGTATTCAAACACCATTTGGCTGTTGAGACTGCGTGCCACATTCCGCTTTAGAGCGAAAGGATCTGAGGGGACAAGGTCAGGCATAGACAATGGATTCTTTTGTCTACTTCACAACAATGGTAAAGTGTTATGCGATAACTGAATCAAAAGAAAATCTATCCCAACGTAAATGCCATGAGTAACAGTCCACTGTTTTGTCTACCTTTATTTCTATGAAAACAGGCAAAGTGACTTAAAAACCTTTAGAAAATGCAGACAAGAAAAACAACAACCCAGGCAACCAGTACGATATTGTACTCAAAATTCCCTAGATCAGTTCTCTGAAATCAGGTTCTAGGAATCCAGGTATTGCTGTCAACAGCATGCTGCGCTTTGATTTATGTTTTATGTTTTGCTTAAGAAGGTGATTTGTAACAGATGATTATTTGGTATTAGATGTATGCATTGCATGCTGTACTCATTCTAATCATTGCCACTTGTGAGAAATGGCTAAGAAATAAGTGAGACAGGAACATTTCATTTTAACAGGGAAAGGCACATACCACTTCACTGGTTTGCTTTCTGTAATGCAAGAAAACATTCTTCTACCTTTAAAAAGTAAGTGCATTTGTACCTTTTTGAATCATGCCCCATTATTTTTTTAACAACTATACATTTTTATTATGAAAAGCGTTAACTTTGTTATAAAGAATGTTTGTTCTCAGAGGCACTGTTAACCAAGCTATACCTCTAACTTAATTAAACACCTTTATCTGTATCCATCTGACAGAGCAAACACATTCCCAATAACCCACAACTGTAACACAGAACTGACCTGGTGTAATGATGTGAAATCCAGAACAGTGTGTCACTTATTCAATTAACAGCTCAATCAAACTGTGCGCTCAGATTGAATGACCATCAACATATATTTTGAATCAGCGGGACAAAGTGTTAGCAACACTGCCTTCAGTGTGATTGAAAGGCAGGAGGAGGCTGGTGTGAAGCCCTCAGAGAGTCCGTGCTTACCCTCAATGGCCAGCCGGCGGCGGGGCCAGTTCTTCAGCTCTTGGGACAGCAGCTCTCGCAGCTGGATGCTAATGACGTGCTCCTCCAGGGCAAACTCCAGGGTGTAGAAGCTCAGCATCTCCAGCCACAGCTGCCCCAGAGAGACGCCCTGTCCCCGGTTCAGAGCCAGCCGCGTCTGCATGCAACCAGCATCAACACAGCACAGCATGACACCGCTTCTCCCAGAGGGCAATGTGCTTGTCTGACTTCAGCTGATAATAAAGCCCTCCTCCATGAGGAGATGTTTCCCTCTCTTGACAGACTAAGAATGCCATAACACTGAAATGCAAAAGCCAAGAAATGAATTCAGTGGTACTTACCATGCCCTGTATATTGACAGATTGCTTCTGGTCTTTGACTCCTTTCCCTTCACCTCTTCCCTCCCCACTGATGCGAGGTCTATGTTCCCAGCCCACGAATATGTCCATCTCAAACCCTTTCAGGTGATACTCATCCACATGCTTCAGGTCAAACCCTTCAATCTGAGAAGTAAAAACATATTTGCAGTAATAAATCTTCAAGCTAAGACATACATAAATTTGTCTAATTGTCTCATGTAAGACAAATACCAGAGATGGAGTACAATACATCTCACATTCACCCTATTACTGTAGGGTAAGATGAAGCCAGAAAAACTTAAAATGAAATATACCACTTCATATTTTGAATGTACATTATTAAAACACTTAAATAACACAAGCTTGTCATGGTCAGAGATAGTGAAAGAGTCAAGTTATGAGTGTGTGAGTGAGAGAAGCTACACCAACCCAGTAACCGAGGTAAACAGGGAGAATAGGTTGTTTCCTCTGCTGCAGGAAGAAGATGACCATGAGGGAGAAAGAGTAAGAAGGGGTGCCACCCTCTGCCTGGCAGTCGATGTGACACAGCTGAAAGCACACACATACATCACAGTCAGAGGTCACAGCAGGTCACCGGAAACTTTGGTGATGTCAGATGTCACTGAGAGACTGGTTTAAAATAGGTCCCTGCTGAGGAACAGTCAGCTTCACACTAGCAAAAAAGGCCCAACCACACAGCAGCTGTTGTGCTGTCTGCTGTCTAAATATATGCAAATGCACCCATATATGGAAACAAAAGCAACACACAGGGGGGTTAACAGAACCAAAAAAATTTCTGACTGCTACCACAGATTATTTTTACTTTAGGCAATGTTTGGTCAGTACATGTATATATGTATATAAAAACATTACATGTATAACATACGCATGTTAAGAGTATGGAGAGTATAAAAGACATATGCTTTGGTTTAGAGGCGGAAGACACCTTTGCCCAGTAACGGAAGGCGAGGACCAAAGGAACAAGTCTAGGTTCCAGCTTGGCTAAGGTTGCCAGGTGGTTGTTGGTCAGACAGGCAACATCATTACCTGCACTTACTTTGCATATCAGACCACTGTGGGAAGGAGTCGAGAGATTATTACAGCTGTCTTAACAGAGGTTTCAATGAGTAAACAAGTGATACATAATGGAAAAATCTGGCAAAGGAACAACTTCAGCAATTAGCTAGCGCACCAAGCTCACAAGCTCTTAAACATTGAATTGTATCAGTTCAAATGTTTAGAATGTTGATGTCCAAAAATTTCTTATTTTCAGGTTCCATCAGACTGACTGACCTCTTGACATCACGGCAGAAAACAACTGGCACTTTGGCATGAAAGTCAGACTCAACGTCTGTGTATTCACCTGGAAAAAAGTATGAAAGAATTATCTGGTCTAAATGAAAAGAACAAAACCTTTCAGCTCATTCTATAGAATGACCAAGGAGGCACAACATAGGCCAGTGAGTGCCACAGGGAACAAGAATTTCGGCACGCATTAAGAAATAATGAATCTGAAGCATAGCTGTTGTAAGGATCAGAAGGCAGCATCACTGCATTGCTTTACTTAGCTTAACTAGACAGCCAAATGGGGGGGGGGGGGGGGGGGGGGGGGTTTAAGAGCTTAAGATTTAGCTAGCTAAAATCATCACATAATAATATCATGACCATAACCAAAATCTTACATCTGCGCTTTAAAATGTGATTAGCATTATGGGATCACTGTCTTGGCAGCGCCAGAAGCTAGCAAATTCACATTTTGTAGCTTGCAGTAATGGTCACCTCATTTAGCATGTTAACTCATTTTTTCAGTCTCATGCTTGCATACCTGTGAATGATATATGTATATACCAGTACCAATCAAGTTTGGACACACCTACTCATAGAAGGGTTTTTCTTTCTTTACACATTTTATTCTTTTATTTTCCACATTTTATAATTATAGTAAAGACATCAAAACTATGCAATAACACAAATGGAATTGTGCAGTGACCAATCAAGTGTTAAACAAATCAAAACTATATTTTACATTCTTCAAAGTAGCCAAAATATATTTTTTAATTTAAAAAATTGAAAGAAATTCATACATAGACATCACATTCATTATTTATATTTGTCTAAGAAACAAATTTCATGCATTTAAGAAAAGTCGTTACATCAAAATGTCTGAATGCATGTTTCCCATTATCTTAATCAGGTATATCCAAACTTTTCCTTGTTACTGTATACATACACACACTCCTGACTAGCAAAATAGATAACTTAAAGCTCACTACTTATTTTGTTACATGCATTTCATAACTGCATATATAACTTCACAAACGTGATACTGATACCTGCAAGCTACAGTATACTTAAACATGTTCAGAAAGATAGGTAGCTAGCAAGTTAATTTGTCTCCCAACACTCTGTATTAGTTGGCTGTCCGACTACCTTGTAACATCTGACTTGACCCACATGCCATGTGACAAACTAGGTAACTAGTTATTTAGCAAGCTAGACTAGTCCAGTTATCTACCTGGTGACCAGACAGTAGTTATAACACTGCCAGTACTAGATCTAACTTTAGACAGTATACCAACATTATCCTAATAGACTATTCATAATGCTCATATTGCTACAGCTATCTACATTGGCTTCTTGGAATCAAGACTTTAGCTAACTCGCTAGTGGAAGTTGCTTAGATGACGTTAGCTAGCTAGTCGATGCGCTGAAAAATTAGACACTGATAGTTGGCTTGGTGGCTTTAACTATCCAAGATAATCATGTTGTTTGAGTTGGACAGCTAGTACCTGGCTACCACACCGAGGACCTAATTTCTGCTTCACCCCGATAAGCAAGCCGAAATCCCAATGTTTGGAAACAGTCACAAGTCTTACCTCACGGGTTTGAACCGGCTTTGCTTCTAGCAAGAATTAAACTCCCTTCATCCTGCTGTGTTCTGGTGTTGTTTTATGAATCCGATATGATCAGCGACCTTAATATAGACGCCATATTAATCTGCACACGCATAGCATCGTGGGTATATCATTAGCCTGTCATAAGTAACATAAAATTGTTAATTACTACGTGTAGACATGGTGTGGTATGTGAATGTGTGATGATCTGTGGTTATGTCCCTAGATTAGAATACAGTGTAGTAAATCATAGCAGCTCCTTGACGCAGCCTCATAATATTTTTTCCTTGAACCAAATTTTCCAATCATAAGGATGTGTTTACAGTTTAGGTCTTATACATTTTAAATGTATTATATTTCATGACCAACTCTGGATTGCAGTCTACTGCAAAAACAGTACAGGAATTCAACTGGCTGCGGAATTCCCCGTATCTCAGCGCCTGCCAGCACAGGGACCAACCACAATGGAAATACATCTGTGCAACATCAGAGGTGGACAACCCCGGCTTCACAAAGTAGAAGTCCTGCCACGTATTTGTTCCACCCATGCACTACACCAGCTGAATTTAATTAGCACAACTCTTCAGCCAGGTAGAGGAGCTAATTAGTGAAATCACCTTGTTTGGTGAATGGCTAGCTAGAACAAATACATGGTAGGATTTTTACTTTCTGAAGCCGGGGTGTCCACCTCTGGCAACGATCTCTTGAGATGGGATAGACAGGCTACCGGCATGCCAGTATACTCAATGCTTTCACAAAGTTTGACCAAGTGCGGACGATGTGGAGTTTTCATGGCTGGGAAAAGACTCAACTGTGTGGAATGGATCTGCTACTGGCATCACAGTACGCTCAATGCTTTTACAAAATTCTTCTACGGACGTTGTGGAGTTTTCAAGGCTGGGAAAGGACTCTATTGTATTTCGACGAGGCTTTATGACAGCAGAATGTAATGTAGCCGTAGAACATACTGCAGGAGCATTGGTTAAAGTTGAAGTCTAGATCTTAAGTCAGACCTGCAGGCTCATGCACCCCAGATCCCGACTTGAAATCGGTCATGTTTTTCGGCTGTGATTGGACGTGATCGCAAAGGCTCTCCTAACCTGTCGTGGTCGATCCGGAAACGGTGGAAGACTTCTTCCCTCATAGCTACGTGGTAAATTACGTGGTGCAGTGAGTAGGAAGGGGCATCATTTGGAGACGGGATTCTCTCTCAATCTTCAAAAATGCTTTTCGCAGTACTCTCACTGATACCTCTCTTGTCTAGTTTTGCGGAGGCCAAACTTAAAGATTTTTATACTTTTAAAGTCGTAAATAGCAGGGGGAAATTAATATCCTTGGAAAAATACAGGGGTTCGGTAAGTTAGTTACTTGGTGGCTAGCTGTGTTAGCTACAAATCCTGCCGTCTAACTTTAGAGAGTTGAATACAGCATGCCGAAAGCCTAGCTAGCTTGCTACTGGTGAGAGGTGTTGCATGTGTCCTGAACCGGCTTTAGATTGTGTAGCTACGGTCTTAGCTAGCTAACAAACATGCATGTGCATGATAAAATAATTGTTGCAGTTACGTACTTTGTTAAATAAAATACTAACCACACCTAATCCCTGCCTGAATTCGTCTTAATTCTTTGCGCCCACTGATTGTATACGTGGCAGTCATTCTACTGCAACTCACAATCAGCAAGCTAACTGAAACTCTCATAAGTTATAAAAATGTGCCAGACAACTGATTTAATATGCTTTTTACGGATATGCAGTTCAATTTAAGGTTGATGCATTTTCTGGTTTGCCTTGGAAGTAACGTAAGTTTACGGCAACCTAAAATATATATGAATATTAGTAGTATATGTAGCCCGTTTTTGGCCTTTGAAATGTATTCTTTATTCCTTAACTTGAAAGCATATCAACTTTTTTGTTTTTACATCAATTCTATATTTTCATTGTAGAGTTCTTTCAATTAGTAATATATTTGCAAAAAGTAGTCACCTTCATATGTCGATTAGACTTTAACATTAACTAGCATAGGCAATTTCTAGAATAAAAAAAAAAATGAAACTACCTGTAGTTTCGTAGTTTTGGCCACTAGAGGTCAAGATTGAACAATACTACGTATATCGTTTTCATATCTTTCGACTTTGCCTCTAAGATATCTGGTGGCCTCGTGATTTAAAATTCAAATGCTTAAAGTTATCTTGAATAAATTAACTCAGATTCTTACAATCTATAAGAATTAATATATGAAATGATATAAATTGTTTCCAACTTTGCATGCCTGGACATGTGTACATCTTTCACATACATAAACCACATATATAACCTTCTGATTTGGCGAGAAAGGTCACTTAACACAAATCTATGCAGCTATGCGTAAACAGTCTTGTGGTTATATAAATGGTTATATTTTAATTTGTTTAATATAATTTGGAACAATTCACACAATGAATCTGATAAGGACAATGATGTGAGCTGTTATTTGAACTGTGAACATCCTATGATAACACAAATTGGTGATTTGAAATGCTGGACTTGATATTTCGGGTGGGCATTTGCATGGTGAAACTGTACTGTTATGTGGCACGTATAAAAAGGTACAGTATGCAGATGTTCTGTGCAGTTCAAAATTAGTTTCACCCACACAGGTATAACATTTTGAAGAGCCTTTTCGTTTTCTGTAAAAATATTTTGACCTGGCAAATTAATAAGAAATTTAGCTCAATATAACTAGTTTATCATGCTGATTACAGCTCCAAAATAAACTGAAATCTTAATGCAAAAACTAATTTAATATAATTATAGGCCAGGGGAAGTGTTTTTATGCAACAATTTGCACATCTTTACTATCTTGATTGAAAGTGTGGCCCTCACTCATTTTAGTACCAACTACAGTGACCGTTAACCATCCACACCTTATACTGCAGCAGTTTATACACACTGCAGTAGTGTCAGTATACATGCTACATACTCTGGGGGGGTCATCCAGTAGGAACAGCGGAATGTTGATTTGCCTGCCTGGTGGTTTTCTATGATACACAAGCAGGTTCATTTTGCTTGAGCTTTATCAATTTATTTTGTTTGTATCGCAAAGTTGTTGACAATTACAGTATGTGTGCCGGACATCTGTGTTATGTTCTTCCTTTGGTGGACAGATTCAACTAGGAAATATGAATGCAAAAACATCCCTCCCAACCTGCACTGCTACACCTACTGGGTCTGCTGAATAACAGATTTCCCTTGCTAATGCTCCACAATGTTTGTGGACATAGATGATTGTCAAGGTTTTACTTGAGTGTTTGGAAAGTACATTTTTCAAATGATAAATGTAACAGCCTTGAAGAACATGACGCGTGCACCATTAGGTAAATGGAAACCTAGTTGGAAACAACATGCCTTTCCACAATTGCCAGTGAGTCACTGAAATAGCGGAAGGATGACAAATGCTCTGGTTGTAGCTATGACATTGACCTCAATATAATGGTTATGACTTGCAATCACAATATGGTTACAAGCAAATAGATGCTCATCAGAGAATTTGCCAAAACACTGCATGAAAATGTTCACTAGAAAATAGCAGGGAAGCTGTCAGGAATATCTGAAAAATTAATTTCATCCCTCATGCATAGTTACCTATTTGTGACATCACATCAACTGTAATTTGAGACTCATTTCAAGTAGGTGTTTATGTAGCTGTTAGATTAATGAGGAGAAGGAGGTGCACTTTCATGTTTCAACAGGTGCACACAAAACAGGATTTTAATTGATTAGAGGTTATCAGCTTCAGAGTACTGAAACAGCTGTTGCTGAGATATCAGACTATACAGTTCGGCTTGTACTGTATCTTGTATGAGAGGAATGTAAATAAATCATTATACTTTTAAATGATGGTAAGTATAATTTTTTGTCACTTGACCTAACAAACAACCATTTTGTTTACCATGGAAAGTATGATACATTTTAGCAATACCCTAGATCAGTGGTATATAATTCTGGTTATGAAGGTCCCATATATTATATATTTATATTTATATATTTTTATAACCTCACCTCTGCAATGCATCAGTGTCCAGTACTGTAGTTCAATCTAAAGCTCTTCTCTGCTGTGTGTATCATGATGCTCAGGCCTACATACATTATCTCCTAGGCTCATTCTCTGGGATTTCTCCCTCCTTGTGTGCAGGTTTCCCTGGTGGTGAATGTGGCCAGTGAATGTGGCTTCACTGAGGAGCATTACACTGACCTTCAGCAGCTGCAGCGAGACTTTGGGCCCTACCACTTCAACGTGCTGGCCTTCCCCTGCAACCAGTTCGGCCAGCAGGAGCCAGGCAGCGACAAGGAGATTGACAGCTTTGTACGGCGGGTCTATGGCGTTTCCTTTCCTCTCTTCAGCAAGATTGCTGTTGTCGGAAGCGGGGCCAACAATGTTTACAAGTACTTGGTTGGTGAGTGAAAGTGAGGTAGACGAACATTGAGAAAAATGCACAAGAATGTTGACACCAAGGGATGTTGATTGCTGTGGCTTGCAAGATCTCTCATACTTTCATAATAATATGCCTTTTTCGCATATACTGTGTCTACGTTGTATAGGATGACTGACAGTTCAGTTAGGGATCAAGAGATTGCTCACACATTATGTTTACATCAGGTGTCAAATGTAAAGGCAGCAAAATCTCAAATACAAAGACTGATATGGAAGACAAGAAGAGAAATATAAACCTTCACTTCTGTAGGGGAGGGTTTAGCTGTATATTGCTTTCCAAGTTTATGGGGTATTGCAGATAAAGTGATGATTAAAACTGGTGTTAAACATAGCTCATAACTATGTCTTACTATATTAGATAAACTGCATAGGATTGTTGGAATGTTTTGCTGTATTGTTAAAAATGAGCTGATTAAGTGGGAGATTAATTGTATAATCTCACCCTCGAAATCAGGGTCGTGTTACTGAATATTTTGAAAAGTGAAATACTGCCTCTCTCTTTACCAGAGTCATCTGGGAAGGAGCCCGACTGGAATTTCTGGAAGTACCTCATTGATGTTAATGGGAAAGTGGTGAATGCTTGGGGGCCAACTGTCTCTGTCAAAGAGATTCGACCCCTAATCGCTGATATGATCCGGCAGATCATCCTGAAGAAGAAAGAAGAACTTTAGTCCGGAGCATCTGGAAGTCCCCCACTAGGGATACACCATGAAAACAAAAGCCACTAAAATTCACAGCAGGACACCATCAGACAGAAAAGGTACAGTTTTTTAAAAACGTGTCTGATCAGGACCCACACATTTAAGTTTGTTTACAGCACAAAGGCATGATCTTAGCATCTGTCAACATACAATATTCAACTTTTTTTCAATGCTGACAACAAAATACAAGTCTGAGCTATGTATGGGTATCACAGTTCTGGTAGGCCGCATCTGGAACCAGAACAGCTTTCTTCTTGCACTGTGGTTTTTTTTTCACGAATGAAAGTAATTTGGTGCTAAGTGAGGTCAGAGGCCAGAGAGTCTAGCTTGTGTTCCTGAAAGGACCTGGAGTATGATTCCAAGGACACCATGTGAAGTGTTGTTTGCCTGTTTTATAGTGGATGTTTCTGATAAAGTCTTCCTTTTACATTGAAATAAAAGTTTTTAGAGAAGACAAATGCTAACCACTGATTTTCATGGATTTCATGGTTTTGGGGAGAGTAATAAAGAGACCTCTGTCAAAGCATCCATGGGCATTGATTTATTCCTGTTCATGTTTTCTCTTTCTTGTTCAGTATTGGATCAATAAAATGAGTTTCAAAACTATAGATATTTGATCCTGACCACTCCAAAACATCGGATGCCTGCTACTGACAAATGTTTGCTCTAATATTACAATGTCTCATAACATTTTGTTGCCACATGTATACATATTTGTCTAGACTGTCCTCCATGAATATCTAGGAAAATGAATACCTGTCAAAGGGTTTGGTAACAATACCCCATTTTATTACAGATCTTCTACCAATAGCTACCATTTTACATCATTTTAAGATGCAGAAAAACAGAAGTAGGTAAATGCATTCTTAAATCATTGTGGAGTATTGAGACAAAGAACATACTGTTCATTTTTAAGCAAATACATTGGTCAAAATGCATTTACTTAATGCTTAGATTTGAGCATGATCCCACTAAAAGAACAATGTTTTTTTCAAATGCACATTTATTACATTTTCAACTGATAGCCAAAACAACATCAACAACATCACCTTAAAATGTCATTAAATGAGAAAGTGAGGTATACATTGCTATATGAATTGAGCTACACAAGTTAATTCAAAATGAAATGGTATGACAAAATACATCAGAGGAACCTTGCTGATTGTATTTAAGTTTGCTACTAACTCACAATACAGTTTCATATAACACAGCTTATGTGAGTTTTCTTTTTTACTTCCTCCCAGGATGAAGAGCTCCATTGTGATTATGACTTTCATTATCATGAGACGTAATTATGATTTTGAATGCAGAAAATTGGCCATTTTCATATGTGAATGAATGCACCACTGGGGAATTTGATAACAATGTTCACATTGTTCCTTAAAAAAACTAAACTGCCAATTATAAGACTCCAGTTAATATGAGAAAATAATGTATATGTGTTCGGAACTGGTTACTGGAGGGCACAAGAACATATTCTGTTAGCGTAATGCATCAACCTACAATGTGATTAAATTTAACAGCTGTTCATTTTTGGCTTTGACCATGAATTTTAAGTGAATTTTTACACACAATTTTAAGTGAACTTGCACAAAAATAATTATCCAGTGGACAGATAATGCTATGTAATTATTTAAATGAATACTTTGCTTTTATTTATTATTTTGCTGTAAGGTTGCTATGGATTTATAATAATAATCATATACCCCAAACTCAGCAAAACTATGTAATCAGTGGTATTTGTCCATTCCTTAAACTAGTAACAAACAACAAAAACATCATCAATATTAATAATGTACTATTGGTGAGAAAATAAAAGTGAACAAAATAAAAACAATGTTTTTTGTCTGGCTGTTCAGAAAGTAAGAAAGAATTTGAGATTCTTAACATCGAGACACATACATTCTTCCTTTACTAGTTCTGTTCACACACCCAGTTTTTCCTTAGCTGACAAATTGTACCAGAAGAGCCTCACATTTGGCTCCACCTCACCTACAGCTGGCAGTAAGTGGAAAAGGCCTTCTTAGCATGGTCACTGTGTGGAAATGAGAAATGAGCTAAGCTGGATAGGTACAGGAAGGGTAAGGGTGTCCTGTTTAAGGAGAGAGAGCAAAATGGAAGGGATATCACATAAGCACAACATTATACAACTTCTTTCAACTTTGTATAGAGCTCAAAAGGTCATATAACACCATACCACCATACAAAAAACAGGTATTTACCCGCATTCCCCTGCATGTCATTGTCCCATGCTTAGCATGGGGGCTTATGCCATTAGCATACATAACAATACTCCTAATGGCAGGCAATGATGCTTGGGAGGAAAACACATTAGCCTACAGATGTACATAACTGCTACACTCAAGCTTTCCCCTCAAAGAAAAAAATACATTTATATCTCGCCATACTGAGATGCGGAGCACTTGCCAATATTAATATTAATTTGGTAATATTCATTATTTTAGATGCCGAAACCTAAAAAGAACAGCCACACAACGGGCTTGAGTGTTGGCATTCATTGTGTACTAAAATGAGTGAGAACGAATGAATTTTCAGTTAATCCACTGGCATCTACCTACCTCCCACTGCTGCAGTCACTGTATGCCAATGTTGTGGTAAATGCACTAAACACAAACATACCCACTGTGCTGACAGCATCACTAGAAACACTAAAATTCACAGCAATCTATTTTTTCAGAGTGTGGGTATAAGATTGGAAGTTTGAAAACCATTCACTTTACTCTTCACTCTATATATCCCCATAAGCTCAACAAGACAGTGAATTCAGGGTTATTAATGTAACATCGTATTGCTGTGCCTCTCTGCATGTTTGTGTTTACCTGTGTGAAGGATCTGTCATGACCCTACATGGCTTCCAGGGCTTAAAACCCAGATGCCAAGAGCAGTGAAGGAAAATGCCAGTTTTATACCTGTCATATGTTGTGTAATATGACTGAAGTGCAAAAAGGGATATTAAAATGCATACATCAGAAGTCCCTCCCTCTTCAAAAATGAAATGACCCAGATGTGAATAGATAATAAAAAAATTAAGAGAATAAATGAGAACCTCCTAGTGTTCTTTGACTATAATCTTGAAAATAATCCAAACGTGACTGATGATTATTAAATGTTTATGTAGCCCATGCCCATGCACTAAAAAAATCTTTCCTTGATATTCCAACTGATAAAATCATTTCTTACAGGAAAATAAAATCATTTCAAGAGCTCTTTCAGAGTTGTACTTTAGAATAAAGGCATCAACCTTGAGGCTGTAGAAGTGCACTCTTACTGAAATATACAAAAAAAAACAAAATTCTGCTGGCCTCCAATGCTTGTTTGTGTGTTCTCTCTCTCGAGAAAAAAATATTGCTTTTAAACAATTTATTTCTACAAAAATAACAAAAAAAATCCTCAGTGCCCCTCATAATACAGTTCTAATTTGCTCTGACAAGACTAGAACATATTTGTCAGAGCACAATTTAGTTTACCTTTTAGATAAACTTAGTGGGGGAAATACTGTGAGGGTAAAACTGGAACAATCTGGAATCATGTTCTACAGAACATTCGGTAAGTACATGTGCTTTTAGGAGCTTATGTTCAATAACTCTTCCTCCTATTCTCTCATTTGGTAAGGAGTTGCTCTTGTGTGAAAACTGAACATTGTGGAAGAGGACAATGTTTCATACAAGGAAAAAGCTATACAATGTACGCATTGTTGTTCATTCAGTCCACAGTCAGCTGTACTAATCTTCACACAGTTTTAGCATTATCGGGCATTTTGAGTATCTGAGCATTTTTGAGCATATTTGAGTATTTGTTTCCCCTTAGAAATTATAAATATTCTTTATTTCACAAGTGGAAGACAGATACTGAAACATATACGCACCCCAATTAGTTCTACAATGTAATACATTCCAAAATTTTTTATATTCACAGTGGAGTGAAGTATGTTCTTGGCACATATTCTGTAATTTCTGTGTTGGTGGAGTCTTCCTTAATTCAAGCCTTCGCTGCTGACAAGTGGGCCAGTTAATCTGAACAGCCCTGAGTTCAACTTGTAGTTATTCAATGATTAAAAAACCCAGGTACTTGCTGTGTTCTCTAAATTAAATGGGACACTGTATCTCCTATGTAGTCTCATCTGTAGTTACAGTGATGATTGAAGCATTAATTATTTATTTATTGGTTGATTAGATATTTTGGAAAGACATTGAAACTCAATCTTTTATTTTTTCCACTATTATTTTTGCATTTTAAATCTTTGTTTCTAATGTATTTAAAAAATCTGCATACATTTCATACATGTCTCATTACTTGCACATGTGAAGTCATTTACAAAAACACTTAAAACACTGGCTGAACGAATGAGAAGTTAAGTGTAGAGGAGGGCAAAGTGCAGAGGCTTCCACAGTAAAATTGATACCTGGTGGTGGCGATGGAGGAATAGGGCGGCAGCATAGCATAGTGATAAGGAGGAGGATTCATAACTGAAAGGGGCAGTGCTGTTGTGCCCTTGGGCAAGGTATGTAACCCAGAGTTGCCTCAGTTAATATCCAGCTGTATAAATGGGTAATGTAAAAAACTGCAACCTATCTAAGTCGCTCTGGATAAGTCAACCTGCTAAATGCCAACAATATAATGAATGCCAGAGAGCAGGAGGAGGGAGAAAGAGAAACATTGATGTTGAACAACAACAAGATGGGGGGCACAGAGATTTGAAGGGGAGCAGTCGCATGTGAAGGCAGTGGGGCGGCAGTGTAGCATAGTGGTTAAGGAGCAGGACTCGTAACCGAAAGGTTGCCGGTCCGATCCCCGCTGGGACACTGCTGCTGTACTCTTGGGCAAGGTACTTAACCCGCAGTTGCCTCAGTAAATATCCGGCTGCATAAATGGATAACATTGTAAAGAACTATAACCTATGTAAGTCGCTTTGGATAAAAGCGTCTGCCAAATGAATAAAAATGTAAAATGTAAGGCAAGGTGCGGTTTGCCTGCTTTGTGAGTGGGAGAAAAAGGGACCAAAGAGACAATAAAAGAGTGGAGGAGGGGAAGCAAACCATCAGAGTGAGTACAGCTGGAGAGGTGGGTGTTGAAATTCCCCAGCAGTAGCATACTGATGCATCATCTGCTAGAAAGGCAGAGCGGACACAATCCATCTCATCAGGGAAATTGCCAGGTGGACTGGGAGGATAAGAGGCAAGAACAATTGAAGAGCTTTGGGCACAGGGAGGATAGAGTAACTAGATCAAAGAACACCTGGGAGCCTCTTTCATCAATCTTTCCATAAATGTAACATTAAATGTATGCATTCCCAAAATATTGATTTTGTGTGCTCTCAAAATTGTTGAAAAATATCTGTTATGAATGTGGCACATGAGTGTTGTGTATAACCCTATATAAGTTGCAAATCCTGATATTGTGTGCATGTGAAAACTTTACATAACAGTGCCTTGTGCTCAGATTCATGTATGCCTGTCAGAAAGGGGGAAGCATGCTGAAGGGAAAAACAGACTTTTTGTTAGGGAAATCAAGATCGTTGTGTTTATTTTTATTATTATTTTATTATTGTGATGTGTGACATTTTGAGGACACGTACCTTGGAAAAGGTGAAAAAAAATGATCCAATCTGAAGCTCGAAACTAAAAGGCATATAATACAATCCAAACAGCCCTGGTGGTAGACAATGACCTTTGGTCAACACAAGATTTCCAGCATCACTGGTGTCACTCTTGGGGGTGAACCTGACAATGCTCCAAATCAAAGCCTCCACCTGTTTTAAACTGATGGTGAGTAATTTAGTTATTTTCATTCAATAAATTAATTGTGCAACAATATGAAAAAGAAACTACAGTTTTCTTCTAGAAAATGCACATATAAAGATTATTTTCTATGTTAATTTCTATTTGCTCAGAGCCTGTATGTCTCATATGTCGATTATCCAGGATGGGGCTGGGACCATGACAGCCACATTTTTCTGGTAAAAGGAAGATGCAATCTGCCAATCAAAAAAACTTGCCTTCCTTACCATAGTCTTGTTAAGACTAATGAAAGATGCAGCTTAAATGTTCCATAGTCCACATTCTCTAAAATTTCCAAAGGAAAAAAGAGCATAGTGAAGAAAGTGAAGAAAGGAGACAGGAAATGAATTCAAACCAGTAAAGCAGCTATGATGTCAAACTGTTGTTTAGTGATCAAACAATGATTCGCATTGAAGCCTACACTGCAGCAGTTTTCACAGAGACACAAAATGATTTTATATGCTTGTGACCATGTGGTTTTTGATTGGCATTTCTTTTCGTTGGTAAAACAGTATTATTTTGTATAGTTGCATGTGCTTTATAGGAAGTAAATGTACCTCGCTGTGAAAAGTGGTAGGCTCTGATTGGAGGTAATCTGAGAGACGTATAAAAGCCTCATTTTGTATGTTTTCCTTTTCATTTTTTACAACCTCGCGCTAGTGTTTTTGGACTTGTGTGTTTCCCTGACATCCCCCCATTGGCTGTGCATGTCCCACTCATGGCAATGCTTGAAAGAATTTAATTGAGGACATATCTTTACACTAGTTAATAGATGATAGTATGAAGCGCTGCACAAATACATTTGTGCTTGCATTTGAGGAATTAAGCTAAGGACATTTTTCAAGTAAATAAGAATAAAAAAATGCAATTTAAACTGCATTCACTTGTATTTTAAACTAATGTGAATGTTGTTTCATTTGTAATTCGTCATTTAAGAATCAACCTCTTGAAATATTTCAATCAACCAGTAAAGCTGTGATTCTAATTGATGAGTACTATAATATGCAATAAACATGCAAAGATGAATGCTTATAAAGTGCAATAAAATTAATTTCTAAGTGGGATCAGATGAAAATTCTGCATGTTATTTAAGTCATTAAGTGCTTCCTCTTTGTAATGACTCTTTCCACAAAATAAGAAGTGGTCTCAGGCAAATGCATTTAGCTACACTTTGGAGCCAGGGACAGGGCAATAAGGAAAAGACGGGCAGACATTTATTAAAGGTAAAGGTCAGATACATACTTGAAAAGGAGACACTGATTACACAAATCAAACCCCTGGACTTCCCTGATTAAAATGTTCTTTCATGTATAAGGCTTGCTGAAATACAATGATCCATCTGGCTTACTCACCATCATGCTTATCCAGATATGAGGTATTTCTCAGAAGTGGGAAAGGCAACGATTTCTGTGCAACTGGTCGCAAGACAGTCTTTCTAGCTCCGCAGTGGATAAACTATATTCATTCCTGTCTGCTGGTCAGAGCACAATAACGTTTTATTCCAATTCAACCAATCACCTGAATAGCCTTATCATTTGGCTTAACCGTTTTCAATCCTCACTGGGGCTTTATGATACTAAACTGTTTTCAGTTCACTTTCAGGAACACCATCCTACTGATCCTCATCTTCATTTCCATCCTCTGCTGTCACCTGGTCACTGCAGTGGTTTTGATGTACCACAATACTTACTACACTTCAGCTGTACTTCTGTTCTTTTCCGATGGTGGTGTGTGGAACAGGTAAACTCTTTATGACTAGTTTTGTTTTTTTTTTTGTGAGAAGTTGCCTCAGACCATAGCACAACCTGTAATGTAGCTCCTTTCATCTGAATTCAATTTCTCAATCAGTGTGTGGTCCCTGCACTCCATTGAGGTTTTGCACTTGTCTGCTTTCTTCCGATGTTGAAGACTGTCAAGTCCATTGACAATTCCATGCTGCCATCTCGGCAGGGTGTTTATGCAGTGTACTTTCTCTGTGAACCGTACTGGGTATTGACGCTGGAACAGTTCAATTCAGCAAGACGTGCATCTCAGTTTGAGCTAGCTTAGTTTCAAACGCTGAATATGACATCTGAGATGATTTTCTTTCAAGGCTGACCATTGACCTTCAATGGAGGAGTGCCACTGTTCACAGGTGGCCTGTTTTTAACTATATAGATTTTGTTTTCAGTGTTGAATTTCCAGACAGTAAAATCTATTTAATGTATGATTAATGTAATCTATTGATTGAAATGAGATTCATGATATAGATTAGCAGAGAGGTATAAGGCTCAGCATGGACACATGGATCTTTGGCCTTGAGCCAGCCTCTTCAACTATGTTTTCATGGAGGCCAGGCATTTACTACATTCCACTTACAAAACCATATATGAGGAAGTAGCGTGTGTATGTGTATAAATATTGCAAACAAAATCTTACAATATGCAAAAATTGTTTAGCATGGTGGATATAATTTCTTCATATTTCCTTGTTTCTTATGTGTGATGTATGGCCAATTTATATTATGTAAATGGTTATTTCACAAATAAATAAGTACTGAAATTGTATCTCAGGCCCACATTTAGTAACAACTAGGAAATGTAAGTACCCAAGGTTAACATTAGCAGCGGTTATTGAAGTTGTGTTCACAATTCAGATAGGATTAGAATAATTATCTTAGGAATCATGGCATATCTTTGTACTGTATGTTTAATTAGTATACACAAATATGCCCTCAAAAAAAAAATCATGTACCTGTATATTCTAACATGTGCACCCACCTACTCATAGGGACAAATAGGTTATATTATATTGCATACTATATTCAAAATAATAAACTGTAAATTCTGTAAATTTGACATTCTGAAAGCTCTTTTTAATCATGTTAAGCACTTGTTGCAGGAGTAGTAGAAACAAAATTTATTGAATTGATTTCAGGTCATTAATAACAATTATTGTTAAAATATGTTCCCTGCATAGACATGGTGAAGATCTCACATCAACAATATAGTTGATAATGTGTGTTTTTCACCTGGGGTCTTCATATTTACATTACCTTGGATAGTTGATGTTGTCTTTAGTGAGAGCAGAAGGCTGTAGTTTACTTTCTGTGTTTATATGTCTAATTTGTATAGAGCCAGATGTGAGGTTGTCACCCATCTTTCCCTGTATTCAGGTCCAGCCTCTATTAAAAAATGCTCTCTTGGAATTTGCCCATGAATAATGGTATATAAAAACCATGGCTGATGCCATTGCCATTGGTGAATAGTGAGGTATTTATATCAATCTATATGGGGATGATGCGCCATCCCACAACGCATTTTCTACTTATTTTAGTGTAGTATGCAAAAAGCCAAAATATCAATCATGTTGAAAACAAGACACTAAACCTGCACTCATAAACAGGTCTACAGAATGTCTTAGAAGTGCATATTTGTGTTCTCCTGGTGTATGTTCTTAAATCTTGTTTGAATCATTTTTTTTTCTGGTGGTGAGTGAAAGCCTAGTCTTATGTTTTCAAATAACACTGTAGGCTTTTTCATGACCTTTCAGTCTGTGGGCTCAGCTATTTTCATGAAATTAGCTACCTCTCTGCTGTTAATGGTGGAATTTGAATAAATTGAACATTTTCTGCTAAAAAAAATAAATTTAGGCCCTTCCATCTGATCTTAACTAAAAGCACATGAAGAATGGTTATCATACATCTTTCACCACAGCTGACAGGCTATTACAAATATTTACTGAATTTATTACTTGATCTTGGTCAATTATTAATATATTTAAAGAACTAGATTCTTGTCGTGCATTTACTGCTTGAAGTATTTAACGATTATTCCTCCATATATGAATATAATTTAAAAAGGACATAACATGTAGACATCATGATGAAGTAACAGTTCTAGTTTGTGCAAGTATATTGTTGTTTGTCAGTGTGAGAAGGTGAAGTCACAATATTGAGGTTACATTACCCTTGCTGCATATCAGATCAATACTGCACTTCAGAACTGAACTTCTATCACTGAGAAACCATACACAAACTAATGCAACGTGAATGGATATATTTTGGTATTTACATGCCATAGTGTGTGTTTGTTTGTGTGTGTGTGTGTGTGTGTGTGTGTGTGCTTAATGACCAGAATACTGCTCTTATGAAACATAAATACACAAATTTAGGTTTGTGTTGTTTGCAACAGGATTGTCACAACTTTTTTTTTTTTTTAAATCTGTCAGTGTGCCTAGGATGTGAACTTGTACCAGGTTTGATTTTACCTTTTATTTACATTTGAACTGCTTCACCGATATGCCATTATTGTTAAGAGATACATTCATAAAAAAAGATACAATCTTTCTCTGTACCAAAAATAGTATTTCTGCCAAAAGCAATATATTCTTCAAATGCATATTATTTCCTACGTTAATTTGATAGTGAAGAGACTGATTCAGATTCTAATTCTTAAAATACAAGACCTATGACAACAGATGACAGAACAGAATTTGACTAATTAAATTCAACCTGAAGTGCTAACATTATTAGTGAACCGTGATTTAATATCCCGAAAACTATCAAATGTAGAAGTTTATTAGTAAAATGTATGGTTTTATGCTTGATGTCATGTGAGCTGGACCATGTATATTTCAGTCTTGAATGTGGGGTTAGAACAGGTCTATTGTGCTTTGATTTCTCTTTCCTCAAATTTTTTGAAAAGTCCATTTTTGTACTGGATTATCCAAATTATTGAGGAGAACATTGTTCTTCAACGTGGTTCAGGCAGCAATTGAAGGTACTATATTTATTGTGATTCCTCATTTGAAAGCTACTTAACCAATGTTAACATTACTTCTGAGATCATACTCTCTTCACATAGAGAGCTAACACCTAAAACAAATATTTTTGCCCAAAAAACATGTGTTCACTGTGTAAAAGTGTGGAACTGTACCCAATTAGAGTAAATTCTCAATTAGAGAGTACTTTCAGATCCTAATAATGAATAGACAGCTGGATTTTTAAAATAACAAAAAAAAATAGTCTTCTGTAAATACTTTCACAAAATCAATGAAGAACACATACATTAGTGTCATAATATTGCCAGAGATTGCCACTGGGTTTCTTTAAGAGATTTTATTCAGATTAGGAAAAAGTAATTTTGCCAAATAAGAACCACATTGGATGTGCATTGACATTCTTTATTCTGGATAGCTTCATTTAATTGGAAATCTGAAGTAGTTCAGATTCACTATGCATGAATTCTGTTCTTTGGGTATAAATAAATTCAAGGTTTCATGATGTTTTAACAGTCCACATTTGGGCTGTTAACATGTGACCCTTTTCTCAGAAGTGAAGTTCATATACTTCCCCAAGCACTTCACAGTAGGAAATTATTTAAATAAAACATTAAATTAGATGTTTTTATATTTAAACGTTCATGAAGTATTAAGGTCAGATAAAGCAAACATTTCAACTTGTAAACATCATGCTGTGAACAGCAGGCCAAATGTACCCACAGCAATGTTAAATACATTTTTACTATTATATTTCTAACCATTTTTGTGCATGCACACAAGGGAATCTGAGCTGCCCATCACATAACAATTAGACCTTGAAAATGTTGTGCTTCTCACAATATTGGCTTGTGCCAGTGAGAGAAGAAGGGCACTTAAATGTTGCTTTGGCACTTGCAAACCATTTACATTTATGTGCAACCCCCAGCAAAGCTCACAGAACAAAGTCAGTGAACACACAGTTTTATTCACAATCTGTATTTGCGTAGAGGTAGTGGAAATGGACATGAAGTCAGTCTGCATGCTTAAAGCTGTGCGCCCTTGCTTCTGGAGTTGACTGGCCTGGACTCAGAGTGGACTGTTCACGTGATGAGACAGCGAGAGGAACCAATGAGCATCCATCTGGAGAAGAGCCTTTGAAGCTTAGCTAGTCTTGTTGGGAACCTCTAGGAGGGCCCCTCCACATTGATTGTGGTAACTGTTGCCATGAAGCACCTCTGAAAGAGTCGGTCCGGGTCAGGGGGCTGGTTATCACAGTCCAGTTTGCGGCTAAAGAAATGCCTGCGGAGGCCTTGTGGTCCTGTGGGGGCGTTGGATTGACTCGGTCCTTCTAGCACACTCAGATCAGAACCTGGAATAAACAGCACATTCGAGGGCACAACATGAGGCTCTCTGGTATTGCAGCTGCATCTGCAATTGATTTTTTACCTTCAGGCTCAGAGATCGTTCATACTCGCTTTTCTTATACTTTCCAGAATCTAAACTTTGTTGCTTTGTACTTTCCTATGGAGGTCCTAGATTCTCATTACAAGAGATATCTGAACAGACAGATAGCTGCCAGGACCTGTTCTATGTGTTTTCCCCTGTCTGTTGTCCCCTGAGTGTGTCTTTGTTGTTGTTGTTGTCTTGCATGTCTTGCATGTGCTTTTGTTTACAGACGCCATGTGCTCCATCATCCTGCCGCCTGTCCTGTCGGTCTGCCCTCCTGCCACACCTGCCACCTGAAGCTCATTCTGCTCACCTGTTTCCTGTTTTGCCATTATTAGTCTGTATATTTAAGCCTCCCTGGTTTCCCAGTTCCTTGTCAGACTGGCTCAGTGTATTTGCCTCTTTCGGTCCGGCCTTTGTAAATTTGTATCGGTGTGCCTTTTGGATCTCCCCTTTGCCTGCTGATTTGGATTATTCTCTGCCTGTTTGTTGTTTACCATCCTGCCTGTTTTTGACTTTCATTCCTGCCTGCACCCATTGTTCCTGTCTGCCTATCTGTTCCCCTGTTGATGAACTCTGCTTGTATTAGAATTCTGATTTTGCCTCTGATTTTTGGATTGATTGAGTGTGTTCTGAGCCGTTTTGGCTTTTTGACCTTGGATTGTTTTGCAGCCTCGATTTTGGCCCCGAACTGTCAATAATTGCAGAATTTTCACTAGTGCGGTCAGCGTCTGGATCCTTCTTTCATATTCTTGACAGAGCTCATTTGTATGGCCATACACATAGCTGAACCTTATGGCAAATAACAGATGGGCTCTGATTCTCCTATGAGCATCAAATATATAGATTTTGGCATTTATGAATGCAAGTAGTCCTTTAGTAGCCACATTCAATGGATTTTGTCACAGGTTCATTATCCATATGTGCATGTTATGTCTATATGATTCACACATATGAACAATTATACAGTTGCTCCAGATTACACATACCACATACACAAAGTTACCTGTTTGCAGGGCTTTGCAAGCCTGGCTGTTTTCAGTCACCTGAATCTAATTATCAACTAAAATTTTGTTGATTTATTTGTTTCAAAGCTAAGGGGGAATTTATTTTTTCACAGTGGATCATTGGAGACTTTTTCTATTCTATTAAATGAATTAAATAATGATTTTAGAAACTATGTTTTGTGTTTTCTCAGGTGTCCCTTGTCTAATAATACATTTTATTTGGTGATATGAAACCATTCAGTAAGATAGACATGCAATAAAAGGGGAAAATACTTGTTCACACCACTGTATGTTTATGTTTAGAAAAAGCAGTTGGCCTACTTTTTGCACACTTGAGAAGTAGTGCAAGATTATATTGCCAAAACAATGTTCTGAATTTTCTATTGAATTTTGTAGCCCTGTGTAACCATTATAGCTCTACGGATGTAGCTGTTTTGCTGCTTTATTTGAATTAGCTCTTGTAACAATATCTGACATGTAGCTACATGGAAGACCAAAGTGCTATCTAGTTTTAAACTTAACAATCGCATGTTTTGACTTCTTATCAAAGCTGGGGAACATCAAAAGGACAGCTCTTGTCAGGGGAGGTGCATTGGTTATTTCATTACTGCCAGTCTGTTTTCTAAGAGTGAAGGGTTTATAAAGTTGTATCCCCTTATATAGAGAACACCAATCTGATGTGATATTGCATGTTCATTTCAAATGAAAAATTGTTTCTGTATTGATTCTTCAGTGTAGGATTGTTACATGCCCTGATGCTTTTTGCGAGTCTTCATTGAGTGAAGATGAATAATGTGTAATTTCCCAAAGTAATGACAGCTACAGTTCCACTACAGTTCAGAGCTACTGAACGGAAATTTTCTCCATTCCAGACCAGTTGTTCTCAGACCTCAAGAGAGTTTAAACATCCTGTCTGATGGAACAGGGCATTATGGCTCACTGCATTGACTGTAACTACAGTTACTTCCCTGTACCATCTAACCAAGATGTTTTGGAATTCAGCTGTAGTGTGATAGTATGAAAGAACACATTAATTCATTCCACACAGGCAGTAGAACATATTCTAGCACCTGTAACCTTGATGCAGTAACACAGGGCTATAAAGGGGTCATAGTGACCTTGAGCTCTTGTTTATTCACTGATGCGACTGCAGAGGACATAAAAGCAAGGACATAAAAGATTATGCTTACACCGACAAACCGCTGAACATCAGAAAATACATCCATAAGAAGTAGATCTACAGCCCCTTGAAGATCCTTATGAGTCATTTTGTACAGTTTCCAAACTGAACCACTTTCATACACTTCAGATTTGAAAGAATAGAAATCCAAATGGGAAGTCATAAACAGCTCCATTGTGACTCATGTTTTTGCAGAATCAAATATAAGCATTGGTACTGAGAAAGTCTCACCTTGATAAACTGTTTCAATTGAGCTCATTATGAGCCAGGAATGCCCACTTTACATAACATGACAATAATGAAACTGTACAAAGTTTATTCTTCAAGAGTATCAAAAAAGTTTCGCATCCAATAACTGTATATATAACTTTGTTCCCATCATATTATAGTCCATCACAGCATCTGATATGATAATTCAATATAAAAGCCTATCTTTCATAGCACAGTGAAGCTGTGTATTTGTGTGGATTGTTCAATGACTCTTAGTGAGACAGCTGATCAGAAACCCATAAGCACCCTGAACAGCAACACCCACAATATATCCTGAAAACCTAAAACAATGGTCTCAGCATCAAGAAAAACTGAAATTCACAAAGACTGTAATTTTGTATTTAGTCATGATTTTAAGTCACCATTACAAAAGGGCACCTGCACAATACATACGTTACCAATAACTATTTTTCACACAAGTCACCCTGTGCAAATACAGTGAGCTGAGGGTCTGGGCACCAGTTGGAGAATGGAGGCAGCTTCAGTAACATAATCCAAGCAACCTACAGGTGCCTGACAATTCACAGGGTGCCTGAGAGTGGCGAGATGAGCAACCATTGCCCACATACCCACACCTACCCCTAGCAGCACAAAGTCAATTTGTTCTGCCGCTGTGTTCTCCTGGTCATCATTTACTGATGGTACAGTTGGGACTGAACCCAGGCCACAGAGCTCATCAAGTGCTTACAGCAAGCGCCTAACCTTCTCAGCTACTCAGGAGCCCTGACCATTCACTCTTTATAGGGTGAAGGTAAGACTTGAGTGGAACATTTGCTACGATGAAAGAATTCATCACATGATTTGGTAAAGACGTGTCCTTGTCTTTCAGCCATCCATTGTCTACTTTCCTTCTCAGCTATCTTCCAAGTCAACATCATCCTTTTGAAGCCTTAATTCAAGTACAATTAAGGGCTTTTTATGAAGACCACAAAACATTCTGTACTCACAGTCTTGCAACAGGAGGAGAAGTTCAAGGAATGAGAGGTTGGAGTAGAGGGAATGTCCCCTCCTTACTATGGATAAACTATGTACTGTTATGTGATTTGTTGTAGTTGTCATAATGTGTTGATGTAATGCTTATAGTTATCTTAAGTCGGGGTCAGGTTGATTCATGGAAGTTGTGTCATGGGCATGAATAATACCAGTGTAAGATTTATTTTTACATTTGTTGTAGGAATTACTGTTGCATTAAATATTGTGCATCGTGTGTCAGATCTGTGCATGTGTGCCTTGCTGCACGTAGTTACAGACATGGTAGTTCGTCTCATGTTTGCATGTGTGTCTGCCAGTTCCTTCTTTGAGTAAAAGAGCTGAACACATTCTGAAGCCTGCTGCATCCGTACTCTACCCACATTCTCTCACATAATAGATTGTTAAAATCACCTGTCTTCACCCCCGTACACCAGTATTTATGGTTACATATCACATAGCAGAACAGCCTAATCAAAGGCCTGTGGGTTGGGGAGGCCTGATTGGCACAGCTCAACTATAAGACACAATCTCACTCATACACTAACTCACGTACAGTGCACTGAAGGACTGGAGATGAATCAATAAATTGTTTCTTTGGGCCAGGAATCATCATATTGATTCAAGAGAAGTACAGGTTGTGAACTGTGCATCAGTAAACACTCACAAGGTACCACTCATCCGTCTAGTCTTTACATATTTTCCCTTCGACGGGATTGCCATGGACCTGGTCAGCCCTCTCATCAACAATGCTAGCAGACACCAGTACATAATAGTTACGGATTTTGCATGGTACCCTGAAGCAGCCTCCATGCATAAGCTAGCCACAAAGATCTCCAAAGAATTTGATGTTCAGCAGGGTGATGACAGCAAAGGTAATCCAGACACATCGAGGTCTTTTACATCTTCCATAATGCTAAGACTTGTGTAAATTGTTGAAATCAGAACAGAGACCAGCCTCAGTTTATCATCAAGAGATGGACTTGAAACCCTGAATTATGCTATAACACAGTACATCAATGACATTATAGGCCACACCTCATTGGTGTGATGGACAGCAGAAAATAAAGAACCAAATACTGAGTGACCTGTTCTTTTCCATTGCTTCAATACTGTGATTTCACTGTTGTCCATAGGCAGCATCCAAGCATGGCAACCAAGGTACCTTGTTCAGGTGGGACACTCTCAAAAGAAGTGGTGGTGTAAAAACAATGTGTTCTGTCTATAGGCAACTGTTTTTCGTCTCAGAACTGTAGCTGCATCCAAAAAGTTTAATATAGTATTCAGCATTTAACAATTTCACAACTTCACAGAAAAATTCTTAGGTCATTTATTTGTACTCAGAGTGGTACTCTGCAGTGCATTTCAACCAGTCAGGTCTTCTTCTAGTCTATGATACAGAATAGAGCTTTGTTTCCCGTGGGAGAAGTTGTTCCCTCAAAATAAGTCACATAACTTCTAGCATTGGTATTCAGTCATAATATAAGGGCATGTCACTGACTTGGCTGTAACTCCTACTATACAAAATGTTCCGGAATAAAGTAAAACTGACAGTAGATATGCATAAGCACGTCTAGATAGAGATTTTTAATGGGGTCACATTTGCTTCCAGTCACCAGTGTTTCCACATACCTGGCGCCCGCAGTGGTAGGCCGTTGTCCAGGCGACTTGGTTTGGTGGCTATGAACAGATAACAGAGGACACAAATGGTAATGATGAAAGCCAGCAGAACCACAGCGGCAATGGACAGGCCCACCAGTGCCCCCACACTGTCAGAGAGATAAAGACAGACAGAGAGAGAGAGAGTCCTGTCAGGTGCTGACAAGTGGATAGAGAGACCAGTGATATGCAGCACAGTTAACAGATTTAACCTGGTCTGCAACTTGAACTCAGGGAACTCACAGGTAAACAGAATTTTAATGCAGTGCCTTCTTCAACAGCCTTTTATTCTGACAGACAGTTTTGCAGAAGTCCAGTGTAGGTATTTGTGCTGACACAAGCAGTTTTATAAATGCTGAGTTTTCTTGAAATATTCTACAGTAAAAGGAACCATTAGTACACCAGAGTCATTCAATTATGTTTTGAAAGATTATAATTAACAAATAGAATGTGCTCCAGAAAATAAAACTACCGTGGCTGCTTTGTTCGACAATCACATGGCTCTACAATTAAAACCTTCAGTTTTAAGACTTAAATCATTATGCCATTAAATAAATCAGTTCAGGCTCTGTATTTTAATTTCATTAATTGCTTAAATAATTTGAGTGTGGGTTATGTGGGTATATCTTTTGACTTCTAAATCAACCTGCCAGACGTTATTAGAGATTCATGTTTTTTTTTAAAGGGACCATGCAATGCAAAACAAGCTTTGGGCTAAAATCCAGCAAATGAAAGGTCATTGTTATACCTTTCAAAAATCATTTGCATATTAGACTGTTATTCAGTGTTTCTATGCCTTCATATGATTAGTTATTGCTTGGAAGATTTGCTTGGCTAGCTTCAGCCTTAAGACCCTGAGATGAGACTACTACACTGCACTGACCACAATACCCCAGCTGCTTCCAGTAATACCATGATTTGTCAGTCTCCTTCCAAGAGGTTAACTGAAGCGGCTGCATTGTCAAATCAACACTGTTTCATTTATTTTTCTGAAGAAATAGATTCTCTTTTTCTATTTAAAATTTAAATGAAGAGAGTAACATGGCAGCTCTGTCTGACTTACAATAAATGTAATAGTTAATGGTAAAAATGAAACACAATTCAACTGAAGCTGGACACAGAAGCAAGAACACAGTCTCTGTATGTATAGGAACAATCAGTGCAGATATGTGATTGATGTACTGGATTAATTTCATTTCACTGGTGTACACTTACAATAGGGCCTTATCGAGAGCAAGTTACATACTATTTACACATCCGGATATTTTGCTTACACACCTCAAGACAGGGCCAGGCTTTAGAGTATATCAGTGGTATTGCAAGCTGTTTTAAAATTTAACCGCCAGTGGCCAAAAGTTAACTGAAGACACCGTCACTGTCATCTCACTAGTGGCATTTTTGTTCCAACTGGTGACGATTTTGTGTTTACTGATTACTTTACTGTTCTTTCTCTAAGCATTTTATTCGATCTGATGATATTTGTGTTTACTTGTGACAATTTTTCCCTTAGTAGTGACGTTAATTTTCTTAATAATGTTCTCGTACAAGTAACGTACATTTTCTTTAGTGGCAACACCATTCTCACAACGGACGTTTTTTTTTCTTTACACTATGTTCTCAGGCGTCTCCTGTATGGTTATATTATAATGTTACTGTGAGAAAATTCACTATAGCCTTCTTGAAGTGTCTTATTTTACAACCGAGAACGTCACATCACATTACAGAGGGAAAGCGTATAAGCTGCATCCTGCCATGCAAAATTAATCATAAATTAATGCATTGCAATTAACTACTTTAGACGTATCTACCGAGAATGTTATATAACAGCATGTGTCTTTATGGATAAAGTTCCTGCTTTCTATGTTGCAAGAACATATTTTAACCACGCACGTCATTGCAGCCGACATAAAACATGACATGGTCAAAACATGTTCAGGTGCTGTTCATGCTGTTGTCTCGGGTAAAAGTAAAATCTTCGTCCCGTCTGCCATATACTCCTGGAGTGTTTTTTAAAATACATCCAAATGAATATGTTGATGCAGACATTTGAATGAAAATACTGCTGTAGTTCCTCCTTTGCCCATTCGCCGAACAAGTCTTTCACAAAACCGCATGCTTCATTTTAACCAACTTAAACCAAGACCCTCATCAAAAACTTTATTCGATTTTAAATCATGCGAATAGGTCCAAATAGGACTTTCATATTTATCAGCGCAGTGTAAAAATAACGCATGTTGCATATCGCAAAGGAAATGAGAACACAAATTAATTGCACAATGCACAAAAAAATCACATAAATGTCATGAACAAATTCAGCATTGAAATTCCGCACCGCAGTCAAGGCGAATGAATGATAGTGTTGAGAGGTAGACAATGGTCATACATATATAAATTAATCTTACCTCAGCCACCACATGTACCCATATTCATAAGGGAAGAAGCTATTGGGGTCATCACAGCAGTATTTGATATCGTTAAACCCACAACAGAAAACCGCTTTGGCATCGCTGTCCGGTTTAGGACATGTAAACCCATTTACAAACACTTTGTCTGCACTGTAGTAGCTCGTGCAATCCGCGCTCATGTTGACCATCAAAATCACACCACAGTCTGAAACTGGTCGTAGTGAAGGCGCAAACCGTGTTCAGATCATGTTAATATTTACTGCAGTAGAAATTCCCACAGCGTGTTTTGACGTTTCACGATTTCAGGGTTACTTCTCAGCTACTCCATTTGTCCCACTAATTGCAATAATGACCACCACCTGTAGCCAGATGAATGATCAAGTAAGCACACGAGTATTGCTTCTCAAAGTATAGCTATTCCTGTCTTCAGTAGCGCAGCTATGCTTCTGTGGCTGTAGGGTATTGCACTCCTCTTTAAATGCTAGGGAACGACTATTCCGGAGCGGATCGTCAGTAGTTGCCCCCCCCCCCCCCCCCCCCCCAATCCATCTCTCTCTCTCTCTGTATCTCTCTCCGAAATGGTATAAATGCACTTGAGTGAAACTAAAGACGTGCGCATGTGAACCATTGAAATGCACACAGAAAAGCTTTGATAACATCAACGATCTCGCAACAGTTGAAAATCTATAGAGATGAGAACGGTGAAAATCGCCAGTGAGTTCATGAAAGTGGGCAAAATGTATGGGCTCTATGGGAACCATAGAACGAAGAATGATGAGATTTGTTGATGCAAGGCTTGACCATACACACATAGGCGTCATTTACGATGGGGACGTTGGGGACATGTCCCCACCACTTTTTGTCATGGCCCATTTCGTCCCCACCACTTTAAAAAGGTGTGAACACGTCGAACCCGTCGTTGTCCCCAGCACTTTTCAAAACAAACTGACGCCCATGCATACACACATATTTTATACATTTACATTTATTCATTTGGCAGACGCTTTTATCCAAAGCGACTTACAAAGGTTACAGTTCTTTACAATGTTATCCATTTAAACAGCTGGATATTTACTGAGGCAACTGTGGGTTAAGTACCTTGCCCAAGGGTACAGCAGCAGTGTCCCATTTGTCGCATTTATCTGAATTAATCATAGACTCCCTTCCTATCATTACACTGAAAATACAATTGTAGTTAAGCATAAAATACCATGTTTCAACGTCTGACAGCACAGTGTTCTACAGTTGATGTCACGTGCACTCCTCTAAAGAATGATTCCACGTTCTAGAAGTGTGTTTTATAGTTATTACTTCAGAGATCATGAGGAAAAATGAAAGCATGCTACGAAACAAGAAAGTGGCATTGCGATTATGGCACAGTCGCGCAAGCTGGGGAGATAACATTTAGGTGCGTGAAGTGCAGCGATTGCGCGGCCGACAGCTAAGAGTGTGCTCTGAAAAACCCATTTCGTTTTCAGTCATCACCACAAACTAATGAACATAATCCATCGTTCAGTGCACGTAATCACTCACTGCCTGTCATTAATAGTATTAATGTGTTCATAAAAAATTCACCCGACGTATTTAGCTGCTCCTTGATCTGATGGCATACTGAGACCGATTTGGGCGCTATCCAAGGTTCTGATCTTCCTCCGGCCATACTTCAATCGATTTCAATTTACTGAGTGTTGTGACATGCGCCAGTTCCGCGGTCAGCATTACAGGTGTAATTGCTCTGAGGACATGCGTTAATCAGATGTCTCTTGAAAATAAACCGTCAATCGTTTTTGTACTAGTTGACTTGTGACGTTAAATCCTCCTCTGTTATCAGTATACTACAATGCTACGGAGGTACTAGGTTGTTTTTTTCCTGTGTAGGGAAGTTTAACACTCCTTCACCAACATGCTTGAGGCATGCTTGGTGCTCAGGTAGTTTCAAGCTATTCTCATCGGAGACAATACTGGAAGCATGAAATGGATGGCAAAGATATTACAGCGTCGATCTGATCCTCTGTGTCTCCGATTATGCCGTATTTAAAAAGCAGAATGCAAATATGTTTTGTAATTGATATTTGTTTCCAATTTTGTCAAAGGAACGTTTTGCTTTACCAAATAGATAGATAGTTCTTCGATTTCCCCCCTTTCATATCCTTTCTTTAATTTCGTATTGGCCAAGAAAATAAAATCAGGATTTGCAACCCCATAGTCACTAATCCTGCACAGCTGTTTGTATTTAACTAAAAATTTATGTAGCTTCAGTTCCAGATGATTTTCTACAAAAAAAAAAAAAAAAATTACTTGATTGTTTTGTATATCTCAAACAGAAAATTTGTACTGTTTGGATTTCAAAACTGTCATCTAAGGAAGATTAGAAATGTAAATAAATAAAAGTAAATGGAGGAAAGACACAAAAATTAATACCAAAATGAAAAATTAAAATGGTCATTTTGGCCAAAGATAACACTGGGCTCAAAACCAGGCCATAGGGTTCAGTTCTTTACGTGGTTTAATGTGTTCACACATGGTGATGCTAACAACAGCACAGAAAATAAACTTGTGAATTATTAGTCTGAAGTCAGCCTTAGCAACACATGTAATCTTTCTGTGACTAATGGATTAAAAAACACTATTTGCATCAAAGAACCTTTCAAGCCTTTTATTCCATTCAGCTATTTTCTGCACTTGAATCTCTGACCTCTTTTCACCATTTGCCATTTGCCACTTTACCATATACCATCCATCCGGACACATCTTGCTCAAGTTAATATAATTATACAATGGTGGGGTGAGAGAAAAGTTCACTCTCCAAATAATTAAGGTTTTTCTATTTCCACTCTGCTTACTTCCTGTGCACTTCCTGCTGCTGACATTCTCATCGCCATGCTGTGAAAAATCAGCCTTAATCAGCCTCATGCCATAAAACCAGGTTAGCAGTTAACACCAAAACTCCACTTAAAAAAAAAAGGAGGCTTGGACAATGAAGCCCTTGCCGTTTTATGTCAGCAACATGTAAGAACATTTATTTTAATGTTGAGAGAAAACTAATCTTACGGAATGTTAAGTGACTGGATGGCTGAGTGAGTGAATAAGAAATACAGCTAGTAATAGATTAATACAAACCAAAATGGTATCACCTTAGATGGAACTGAACTGCACTTAAGTCAATGTGGTAAATACACATATGCAGTGTGCTTCATCCACATCCTTACCAAAAGTAACTAATATGCGTGCATGCACCAAAATGACAGTTATGCTGCACTAAAAACTAAACATTTCATTAAACCAAGCTTTTTTTTTTTTTTTTTTTTTTTGCTTTATCCTAATATGTAACCCTGTTTTGGAATTGCCAATTGTATTAGGCTCAGCTGCTGCATGCACACAGGAGCATTGAAGGGAGACAATGAAATCTTCAAAACACTCATATGCAGTCAACTGTCATTTTTTTGCTCTACAAGACTCAAAGCACACTTCACTGCAGTGGACACTGGAGGATATGCACTGCTCCTGATCTGAGCAGGTCATAGGCACCTGACAAATCACAGGGTACCTGCAAGCTGTGAGATGAGGAAACCCTGGCCAGCTTACCCCTATCCTCAGGTGAGCAAAGCCAATTTGTTCTGCGACTGTGTTGACAAATTACGTGGCTGGTTTTTAACCTGGGCTGTAAGGACCTGGTCGTGCTCATAGAGAATTGTTTGCCACCTGAGACACTCCGGACCCAAGCTTAACATGCAATGATTTTTTGTTGTGGTGTAAACTCCAAACTTAATTAGATAAAGATGTCAGGGCACAGGCAAGGACTCAGGCGCGGACCACGAGAGCTCCAGATTCCAAGTGGCGTTATTAAGGACACAGGGCAGAATCGTAACAACAAAACAGGCAGGGTAGAAACCAGGCGGGCAGTCTGAACGCAGTCAGGAATCAAAGCCAGGGACAGGCAGTGTCAAACCAGGTACTCAGGTAGATCAGGTGAACAAGGCAGGGCAGCAGGCAGGAGCAAGGTCAAAGCGCAGGCAGGGTCAATTCAGGGACCAGCGATCAAGCAGAAACCACAGTGGGAACAAGACAGGTACAAACACACTGCAACAAACTGGCAATGAGACAGAGACAAGCAGGGTAGATATAGGGCTGGGCTGATGAGATGATGGGAAGCAGGTGTGCAGGCAGGCAGGTGGAGATGATCAGGTGGGCGGAGACAGGGCGGAGAGCGGGGCAGGGCTAGAACACAAGGACAACAAAAGCACATGGACAGGGAAAAACAAAAACACTACAGCTAGGGGGTGGGAGCACTGACAAAAGAGTTTGGTTCAAATAATTCTTATCAACCGCTACCAGAAATTATGTTAGCTTTGAAAGCTGGCAGTCATTTTGTCAATATTCGTTTCTAGGACGCAAGAGATTTTTGGCAAAAAGACCTCTTAGAAGTGTAGTACTAACAAATTACGGCTCCGGTGACTTTTCTTTTTAATATTCCAAAGTTGTTTTCTTTTTATATAATTGGGCCCCACTAAAATCCTCTAAAAGGACTACAGACTTCGTTTATGTCTATCATTTTATCCAGTAAGACTAATATATTCTTGCAAAACTCAATGATTTAAAATCTCCCCCTCCCCCCATATATACACACACACATATATACTGCATATACATTTACATGATCAACCTGTGAAATGACATCACAATATAATCGTTTTCAAATGAAAGGCAATGACAAATCTGAAAAACTGGAACTGTTAGGGTTTATTTACCAAAAACATATGAAAAAAGAGAATCGATTACCTGTAACTACCAAATTTCATAGTTTGTCTTGAACAAATTCAAGACAACTTAAACTATGACTATCTTATCAAACTGACCTTGAAAATCCCTCAAGGTTTTGAAGTATGCTGATACATTGCCATCTGCCTTGACTTGCACTGAATTTAATTGCTTGATGAATAATCTGAATTGCTCCAAGGATTCCTCTCATTTCTCAGATGAAAAACATTTCCATTTCCTTGAGCATCCAATATGTTTGTTTGCTTGTTGTTGTTTTCTTAGGGTAATGATTTGTGGCGATGACAATAACAAAAGTAAAGCAATAACCATCAGTGAAATATGGTTCTCAGGACCTGGCAGCAAAAGGCAAATACTTGATGCTTGTTCCAACCTGAGTAGCTCACCCCAGTGTGTGTGTGTGTGTGTGCACATGATTACATATGTAATATGTAGTATTATATATATTGGTTTGTATTGCATTGTATCACAATAAGTCAAAGTGCCAGTTAAACAAAAAAAGAGGTAATGGTTGTGCCAAGTGCTAATGACCTCCAAGCATGATAAAGAAATAGTTTCCATATGATGTAACCTTGATTCACTACATTGAAACATGAACTGCCTACAGTCTATACACATAATTGCCCCCCCCCCCAAGAAAAGTGTATGTCTCTGTGGCTCCTAAATCATTCTGACTCATTGTTGAGGCCCCAGCAATACCTAGATTGTGGCCAACTAGCTACAGCTACAAAAGTAAAGAAAACATGGCATTTTTTTCTAGCTGGCATGACTTTCCACCAAAGACATTCTTTCTACAGATATTTGAAAGGAAAGGATATTTGTAAGGCACTGTCTTCACCCTAGTGATTTCAGCAGTTCAAAGCTGTCTCTTTTTCAAGGCTTCGTTCATTTAGATGCAGAAAAAAATAAATGCATTCCTCCATTTACAGAGTAAACATTATTGTTGCCATAAATTAATCTATTAAAATGATTTAACTACATAATCTATCAAAGTTTGTACTCTCTCACTTTTTGTCTGTTGTAAGAATAAAGGACAGAAGAGGAAAACGGAGGGCTGGTATAATAGATAATATACTTACACAAAAAATAGATAGACGACCTTGCTGTAGTTTGCCAATAGACATGTCCAAACATCTGTGATTCTGTGAATGAGGTGGAGTAGGAACACCAACCAGTGGCAAACAGAGAATGCCACCAATCACAATATCATGTTTCTTACACCCTGTCCATAAACTACAAGACGCAGGACACGCCGGAAAATATTTCAATCAGTGTTTATCTACTAAATAAAACCAGGAGGGACCAGAAAGGCTACAAGAGCATCCACATAACTGGGCAGATCCTTGAAACAGGATAGCAACTTCATTTGCTGGTGGAATCTGCAGACAAAAAAATTCATAATAATTAACCAAGCTGCCTGAAGGGTTCACACCATGTGCAGCATTCCGATTGCGTTCCCCCAAAGAAGTGCACTTTTATACAGACCCGCCGATAAGGCTGCAAGCAGCAGCCGCGCTAATTAATGAGGAGGTGCTACTGCTGCTGTGCATGTGAGCATAGGTGATGCTGTTCACGGTCCCGCAACACTCCTGATCTGTTGAGGCGCTCAGGGTGCTAAAATGAGAGCAGCTGGAGCATCTTAGATAAGGATGCAGCCACTCGTACTTATACTGAACGGCACTTGTGGTCTGAAGTGTGTTTCAAGACTCGTGCCTGCGGTCTGTACACTCCTCTAGATTAGGTGAAACTCTGCTCAGCCAGTTTGTCATAACCAGTTGATTCCATTAAATTTCAGGAGGTGAAAATCGGATTAGAAGGTACATGAATAGTGTCAAGTTTTTTAATGCTCCTTATCTGAAGCAGAGAAATAAAACAGAAGTCAAGTGTAGATCCTTGAAATGGGAGGATAAATGTGGTCCCTTCGTTTGCTGGTTGAATTTACACTTAAAAAGTGATTATTATTACAGCTGCCCATCTTATTAATTACCAGGAGCCAAAAATTGGTTTCAGTCTTACACATGAAGAACTCTAGAGTATAGCCTGCCTTTTGATGAGCTGATGAACTCCTTGTACATGTCTGTTCATAAATCCTGCATGGCTAGTGTCATAAGCTAGGGGAGGCAAAATACACTGGCAACTAGCTTGCCAGCTGTTTTCTGCTGTTTTCTATCAATAGTGCCATTGATATATTTCACATCCCATTTTGAGCACTAAATATTAATGTTGAAGAATTTAGGTACATTTCAATTTCAATGCACCTTTGTCCCTCCAGGGGAACGAGGACTGCATTCCTGAAGAACCACTGCAGCAAATGGGGTTCTTGGAGAGGTGAGGAGTATACTTACCAGAAATAGGAAAAGAACCCAGGTATCCCAGTCCACAGCCAGAGTGACATAACTGATCATTTCACCAGGTCTGCTAGGGAGGCTGTAATACAGAATACCCATCCCAGTGCTCTTCCTCTACTCAATTAAACCACATTTCTCATATTTCATACCAAAACAGTACACCAGGACTAGCCTCATCTCATGTCTTTTTATTAAGTCTTTGGCTCTTGGAAATTTGTGATGTTGGCCAAGGTGACACCAATCAATATCATGTAGACATGACATTCTGATGCATTTGCACAAGAAATGCTGAAGTGAGTCCTGTGATACAACCACCCACAGCAAACAGCCATCTTACTGAGAAAGCCAATGTTATTGGAGAATTTCACACATCTCTTACTGACTTCAGGTCAGCCACTTATGGGTGTCTGGTGAAGATGTGACTAGTTTGACAAACCTGGTAGCGCTTTGCAACTGGCAGTTTTAATAATTTTGATCAATATTCTGTTTTGCAAAATATTTGATTGCTTTGTGACACAGTGGACTTAGGATCTTGTTTTTTGATTGCAAACACAAACTCCACCAGATTGCTGATGCCTTCCATGGTGAATACAAAATGTGTCTCTCTCATATTGATTGTAGAATTTGTCCTTGTTGGTTTGTTCAATTGCTTGTTTTTAGTTTTAAAAAATCTCATTAAAAATGTGAACCCATATAATCAGGATTGCTTTACATTCAGGTCAATGTGATAATATCTGCATATGAAGTTTACAACGTTTCACAGTGGGAAATTGTAATGTCAAGGAGAATAATAGTCGATTTTTACAAGCTCACTCAGTGACACTTCATGAGCTGGCAACAGAGAAGGCAGACATTTTACCTACAAATTGATGAGAAGAAATTGATCACCTGTTTTGTAATGTAATGTAATGTTTTCGTTTGTTTTGATTAACAGACAAGCACTTAATTAGTATATTAATCTTTACCAGTCAGCAATTAATCTGTATATATATCCACTGATTATTTCTGTATCTGTGTGGATACATTTACTCTTCCCTCACCATGCCAGCAACTGAGGCATGTTAATGATGTAAATGTCCTCTCACACCTAAAATCCTGCCTGCCCTCCACTCTTGATCCGCATCAGTTTGCCTACCGCCCCAGCAGGTCAACAGAGGACACCATCAGTACGGCTCTCCACTCTGCCCTGACCCATCTGGAGAACAGCAACTCCTATGTTAGGATGCTATTCATTGACTTTAGTTCAGCATTCAATACTGTCATTCCTAACAAGCTGATCTCCAAGCTCACCAACCACAGCATCAGCACATCACTCTGCAATTGGACCCTGGACTTCCTCACTAATAGACCACAGTCTGTTAGGCTTGACATCCACATGTCCTCCACCCTCACATTGAGCACAGCTCTGTATGCTGAGCCCTCTCCTCTACTCCCTCTTCACCCCTGGCTGCATACTTGTGGGACTACCAGTGGACCAAGAGAAGTCACACACATCTCCCTATTCACATTAATAGGGTCGTGGTGGAGCGTGTTTCCAACTTCAAGCTCCTGGGTGTCCAAATCTCCAAGGAAATTTCTTGGGCACTCAACACCGCCAACCTGGTCAAGAAGGTGCAACACTTCTACCTCCTGAGGAGACTGTGGAAGGCTAATCTCTCCCCCCAGATCCAGGTGAAGTTCTACTGCAGTACCATTGAGAGCATTCTGGGGAACTGCATCTCAGTGTGGTACGGTAACTGCACAGTCTCCAACTGGAAGGCCCTCCAGAGGGTGGTGAAAACCACCCAGCACATCACCGGTGTCCAGCTGCCAACCATTGAGGACATCCAGTGCAAGCGCTGTCTGCGGACAGTAAGAGGCATCATCAAAGACACCTCTCACCCCAACCACAAACTGTTGACCCCCCTTCCACCTGGGAAGTGCTACAGGAGCCTCCGCTGCCTTACCAGCAGACTCAGGAACAGCTTCTTTCCCCGCTGAACTCTGTTCTGGGACGCTTACCACCCCCCCGACTGCTCCTTGCACATGCAATTTACATTGTTTTTTTGCACATTGCACAACACAGCACCTTCTCCCCTTGCACATTTTTATTTCACACAGTAGTGTCACTATACTGAACAGTGTCACTATACTGAATCATTGCCTGTTATTGCACTGCAGCTGTTCTCTCTGCGTTAAGTTTTTACTGCTCCTACCTCACTATACTATATATGCTATACCTCATATCTTGTACTTTGTACATTCCAGTTACATATTCCATATTCCATATACCATTGCTGTTTATTTATACTAGTTATTTATATGTGCTTTTTGCTCGTCTGGTTAGATGCTAACTGTATTTCATTGGCTCTGTACCTGTACTCTGCACAATGACAATAAAGTTGAATCTAATCTAATCTAAAAATGCGGGCTTCTTCTGAATGGAGTTTTCTGCCTAGCCATTATGACACTTCATCCACACACCGTGTGCGATATGCAATTACAGGGCAATTTACTTTGTGGCACAAGTAAAAGAATGCTGCTGCACGAGACAGAGAGAGGGAATTACCAGCAATTGGGCATGAATTATTCAGGATAGTGGTGCCCTTGGTAATAATGTCGAACAAATAGGAAACAGAGTGAGAGCAATGATCAGTTTAAAGCTGATATTTTTGCCTCTTGTATTACAAGTTCACAGGCCATCACTCTTCCAACCAGTCCATTTGCATAGGATCCAATTGTATACTATAATACCAGCTCCTCTCACTGCAACAGCCTCTGCACTTGCAAAGGAACACTGACAAATGCAAACTTCAGATTCACACTCACGCACAGCCAACCGTTATTTTTCACACTGTAAGGCACACACAGCACTATAGTAATTTGGACTCTCATTGGAGGATAGGTGCTATTCCACTGATATCATCCAAGCTGATAAATCACAGGGTGCCTGAGAGCAATGAGATGAGCAACCCATGTCAACATTGTTCTGCTGCTGTGAGCTCCAAGCCATCATTGACTGATGACGCGGTCAGGATCAAACCTGGGCTTCAGAGCACAGGGTGAACATCATAACCACTAAGCTACTTGGGAGCCCCATAATTTGGCACTGTTTACTTCCATTCACCTGTTTAACTTAGCACAAAGATCCCCCCGGCACCCTCCCCCTGCTCGACAGAAAGACTCCAATTTTTCTCGCAAAATTTTTTCAAAAAATTATGCATAAAGTTTGGTCAAGTGGGCAATCATGGTGGGTTCAGAATATGAAGTAGCTAAATGTTATTGTCAATTTACATAGCAGCGTCAATACATGTATGCATCCACACGAAAAAATACTGTTAAGTATTGTCAAATTATTTTCTCCTTTCATTGGACTGACTGACCTCCACTTGGTTTCTCTTTGATTTCTCTGCTTTTGATGTGTAAAAAAAAGGCAGATAAACAAGAAGTAGTGATTACATCAGTAACAATCATTAGAAAATGTCAGGGTTTGATAATACATTTGTATTACTTTATGTACCACTACACTCTTTTTCAGTCACTCTGGAGGGCATAGGCGTCATTTATGCTGGGGACGCTGGGGACATGTCCCCACCATTTTTTGTCATGGCCCATTTCATCCCCACCACTTTTTGAAAGCCTTTAGTTAGTAGGGAACATGTCGAATCTGTCGTTGTCCCCAGCACTTTTCAAAACAAATGCCCATACTGGAGGGATCTTGGCTGTACAGATATAGGCACCCCTTTCACATCCTACTGCAGTCACCTTGGTCAGGTAAGAGGTTCAGAAGTTCCTTTCCTCACAAGGAACAAATTTGCCTCAAGGAAATTTGGCACCCAAGATTTTTAAGATGCCTTTTATCATCTCATAATATGGCTTCCATGAAACAATCAAAATTACACAGATACTTAAAGTTTGTTAATCTTCGAAAATGTGTTCTTCTGTTATGAAACTTATAATAATAAGTGGAGAAATAAATTGGAGACCCTCAAGGGTCATATATGCAAAGTCATCATCAGTGTGTCAAATTATCAACTGGGGACAATTCCCTGACAGTACCCTGACAATTTGAACATGACTCATGTAATCATGGTTCCAGCAGCCATTAGAAAGCTGGCCATGTTTCAGTTCTTTGTAAAAGGCTCACAAAGCTTTTTCTCATGAATGATGCATGCATGCCTGGACCTTGGGTGGCTCCATAGGTTTCCTCATTAGAAGTTGTAAGGTAGATACAGTGCTGGCCAAAAGTATTGGCACCCCTGCAATTCTGTCAGATAATGCTCAATTTCTCCCAGAAAATGATTGCAATTACAAATGTTTTGGTAGTAATATCTTCATTTAATTTGCTTGCAATAAAAAAACACAAAAGAGAAAGAAAAAAAAGTCAAATCAAGTATCAATTTACACAAAACTCCAAAAATGGGCCGGACAAAAGTATTGGCACCCTTTGAAAAATCATGTGATGCTTCTCTAATTTGTGTAATTAACAGCACCTGTTACTTACCTGTGACACATAACAGGTGGTGGCAATCACTAAATCACACTTGCAGCCAGTTAAAATGGATTAAAGTTGACTCAACCTCTGTCCTGTGTCCTTGTGTGTACCACATTGAGTATGGAGAAAAGAAAGAAGACCAAAGAACTGTCTGAGGACTTGAGAAGCAAAATTGTGAGGAAGCATGGGCAATCTCAAGGCTACAAGTCCATCTCCAAAGACCTGAATGACCGTGCGCAGTGTCATCAATAGGTTTAAAGCCCATGGCACTGTGGCTAACCTCCCTAGATGTGGACGGAAAAGAAAAATTGACGAGAGATTTCAACGAAAGATTGTGCGGATGGTGGATAAAGAACCTCGACTAACATCCAGACAAGTTCAAGCTGTCCTGCAGTCCGAGGGTACAACAGTGTCAACCCGTACTATCCGTCGGTGTCTGAATGAAAAGGGACTCTATGGTAGGATACCCAGGAAGACTCCACTTCTGACCCAGAGACATAAAAAAGCCAGGCTGGAGTTTGCTAAAACTTACCTGAGAAAGCCAAAAACATTTTGGAAGAATGTTCTCTGGTCAGATGAGACAAAAGTAGAGCTTTTTGGGAAAAGGCATCAACATAGAGTTTACAGGAAAAAAAACGAGGCCTTCAAAGAAAAGAACACGGTCCCCACAGTCAAACATGGCGGAGGTTCCCTGATGTTTTGGGGTTGCTTTGCTGCCTCTGGCACTGGACTGCTTGACCGTGTGCATGGCATTATGAAGTCTGAAGACTACCAACAAATTTTGCAGCGTAATGTAGGGCCCAGTGTGAGAAAGCTGGGTCTCCCTCAGAGGTCATGGGTCTTCCAGCAGGACAATGACCCAAAGCACACTTCAAAAAGCACTAGAAAATGGTTTGAGGGAAAGCACTGGAGACTTCTAAAGTGGCCAGCAATGAGTCCAGACCTGAATCCCATAGAACACTTGTGGAGAGATCTGAAAATGGCAGTTTGGAGAAGGCACCCTTCAAATCTCAGGGAGCTGGAGCAGTTTGCCAAAGAAGAATGGTCTAAAATTCCAGCAGAGCATTGTAAGAAACTCATTGATGGATACCGGAAGCGGTTGTTCGCAGTTATTTTGTCCAAAGGTTGTGCTACCAAGTATTAGGCTGAGGGTGCCAATACTTTTGTCCGGCCCATTTTTGGAGTTTTGTGTAAAATGATAATTGATTTAATTTTTTTTTCATTGTCTTTTGTGTTTTTTCATTGCAAGCAAAATAAATGAAGATATTACTACCAAAACATTTGTAATTGCAATCATTTTCTGGGAGAAATTGAGCATTATCTGACAGAATTGCAGGGGTGCCAATACTTTTGGCCAGCACTGTAATACGGCTTCACAATTCAATAAAATTAATTTGTAAAAACTGTAAATCCTATAGGTTTTTTTTCCTGTTCCACAGCTCTGCACAGTACTACACAAGCTGAAAGTGTGTGTTCACTTGCCAAATGCCAGTATTTCAAATATTTTGGTAGCCAATCAAATTATGCCATTTACTTAATAAGCAATACACAAGTGAGGACATGTTAGTCGCCAGTCATGCTTGAATTGCAGCATGTTTTTGTTTCATGTGCATATGAAAAGCTATCAAACCATTTCCAGTGTGCCCCTTGTGACATTAAGAAATAATTTTGTTCAAGGTAGGCAATTGCTTGGGCTTGGCCTCCAGGATTACTGCTTGCAGCTACTATATTTATTATTAGCAGTTGTAGTATCAGCAGTAGTACAAGTATAGCGCACTTCATTTGTGAGTGTTACTGGTACCAGAATCACTCACTGAAAACATAATAGGGTTGTTATGAGACTATAACATGATATTCAATCCAGTACAATGGTGCATAATCTGAGTTAGAATTTGATTACTTGTGAGTAATGTGCACAGTAACACTTCATAATTAGCCTGAGTCATTTTATTTACAGTAGTTAAGAACTGTATTTAAAATATGGTCCATTTAAATGTGTTTTCTTCTATGTTTGAAGAATTTAGGACATTTAGGACATTTCTCAATGAAATAACATAAAAAAACATTCAGTTTATCCATTCATTTGTAATTCCACTCTGATGACTCAATTGCTGATAAGAATCGAATCACCCTGTACAAATCAACTGTGCACCAGTTATGATTCATCAGAAAAAAAAAATTAAAAATCAACTCCTGTTTTCGAGGTTTAAAAAATCCTGGAAAATTTCCCATTCCTGCTCAATCCATAAATTGTATTGTATTGTATTAAGATTAGGTGCGTTATTTGTTATGACCCATAATTTCCCTAATTTCATAACAATTGAACCAATGTTACATGACATTTGCTCAATTACATCTTTATTCACAAGTACTCCAAATTTATTTGTTTATGGTGGCCATATTGTTTCTATCGACTATTTCTTCACAATTTAGATATATCTTAGTCCACAGATTGCACATATTAAACTTCAATAGACCTTATTGTTCATGAGGAGTGGATATTTGAACCTTTCACAGTTATTTGAAGATGAGCCATGAATCTTCATGAAATAATGTGACTTATGCCACTTATCATCACCTCAGTCATGCTGCAGACTGAGCAGCACTGAGACTACAGTGCATACTGTACCTGCAAAATGCAGTATCTTTCCCCTCTAACCTTGGCCTGCACTCCTCCACCACTGACCCTCTGTCTGACCTTCCCTCTGTAGCTACATGCTTGCTTACCTCTCCGGTAAAGCCCACAGATAAAACACTACAGTTAAATTAAGAATGGAATGGAATACAAATCATAAATATAAAGTGGTGAGTTAGAATAGATGGCAGTTCTGATGAACCTTAGCTATCCTTCAGCATCACAAACATGAATCTGAACACATTACCGGTCATCGGACACATAACTGAGAATCGTTTTCAGACTTAAAATCTGTTCCACCTATAATTAATGTTGAACAGATTGTTATTTTGATACCCCTCAAAAGTCCTTAGCACCAGGAAAAGAAATTTGCCAAGTGAATGTCTGCATACAGTACATGTAAATGAATTGGAAATAAATCTTTAATATTTAATTATGTTTTAAGTTAAATAAAGCATTAACATTATATTCTCCAGGAATATTTTGTTCTTTTATAAGCATTGACAACTTTCACAAATTTCTTCTTGCGTGACATGACCATGTTGTTTCAATGAACAATAATTGACAATTCAGTCATCCATGTCTACTGCTCTGATAAAGTTCTGGATGACTGAAACATAACCCATTGTTCAATAATGAACACTGTTATTTATGCAAATAGTGTGGGAGTTATTTTCAATCGATTCCATTTTTTCTGTTATGCACATACAGTAGATTTTTCAGGTGTGCTAATTTGTTCATTATTATTAATATGCAGATCATGCGGTAAAACACATCACGGTAAAAATGCAGTGAAAAACCCACTATGTGTGGATACTACAGTCTACACCCGAGCCCTGGATAGCACAGCAGAAAGTAGAAGCAGTCTATTTTCCTCATAAACTACATACCTTCTGAGGTGATATGTATGAGATTTTATACTTTTTATTTTAAGAAGAGAACAGAATTGTAATTAATTATCATTGACCTGTTTAATGTAAGTGAATAAAGCATTATGAATCCATGCATCACTCATGCACATGCAATGTTTGTACCCTTCCGTAAGAAAATACTAATCATAATAATATAATTTAAATATTTAGACTTGCATGATTGTAATTCTTGTCATGATGGCATCCTCCTGTGTTGTGAAATGATTGATAGACACTCTGTAGTTTTTCCTTGATCAGCAAATGCATAGAGAGTTCATTTATATCAATCATTCAGATGAATCCATTTGGCATGTATCCTTTCTCTTTTTCTTTCAGTATGTTTCATCAATATATATTTTCATCAATACTACAGAAGGACAGGCAGATCATCATGAATTATTATTATCATCCTTATGAAATATACAGAAAGAAACAGTGTTGATTTTTTCCGCCAAAAAAATCTATTCCCGGCAAGCCTCTTGTGAAGCTGTCTTCTATTCATGAGGTGGTGTACAATGGCAGCACCTTTCAGGAACTTCTGCAGCCTGCATTTAATTTCTCTGGAGTCTGTCAGGTGGTTTAAAAGGAAAAGCAACTTCAATTTAATTCCGAAAGAGCTGTCCTAATGATGAGAGCACCAATCCAGATCAACCTTATTCTTTTCTGAAAATGCACACACCAATATTGCTGAGTGAAAGTCATGGATTATCCCTCTATTGTCACTTCTCCCTAAATGATTTATTTGAGACTGAACTGAAGGCTTTTGGCCACCTCCAATTTCTCAGTGGATCTGGCCTCCTGCCAAATCATGAAGCTTTCCCTCTCATTCGGAAAAGCCACCCAGTGCATTTGACATCCTTCTACGAAACAGTAAGAAATAGCATCCTGGGTTTCCCCTCAATGCATCACCATGTGAATCTGTTAACCAAGTGCATTCCTGATGCAAAAAGGCTGTTTGAAAGATTATTTCCTGTTGACTCAAAGCCATTACCTAGGGCACTCTAAATTGTAAAAAGATTTGGGGGAAAAAAAAGAAAAAAAAAAACTCTTTCTCCTCAGCACTTAAAATCAATGTGTCAGAGAAAAAATTAAGTTCATATGCAGTTATTTCCCTGCTTGATGTGATATGTTTTGGTCTGGAGCACACTGGAATTCTTTAGTTTGGAATTGGTAATAAACAATTGGATGACTAGATAGTATAACTTGCATGTAAAGACTGTATTCTGCATGTAAAGCAGATTTATGCTTATCACAGATTCAGCCTATGAAGACCCTTCCATACTATGCGTGAATATTAATGTGGATCTCTTGTGCATTAAAGCACACAATTCCCTGGGAGAGGTCAAGAAAGACCAATGGCTGTATTTTATTTGAAAAAATTGGCCTTGGACGGCTGAGCTGCTTTTATATATATATATCCACCAGGGGGAGTTTTGAGTTAGCAAAATTCAGAGGCTGTTAATTTAGTGCCCTTCTTAAATTAGTTCTTAAATGTCAGCTGGGAGCAGCTCGGAAGGAGTGCCTACAATTACATAATGTTAATGAGATGTGCATAACTGAAAAATAAAAAAATATTGTTCTCCTGTATTTATTTTGTATATAATGGACTAAATTATTTCAAAGCTACTGTGTGCTCATGTGTGCAACTGCAGAAGAAATGTTATTACAGATGGTCTGATCCTCATGAGGTAAATGAACAAAAGCATTTATAGCTATATTATGTTCGTTTTTTATTCATTTAAGAATGTAAACATTGATCAGCCACCTCTCCTTTGACTATACACCATACCAGTTAGATTATTCTTTTCCTCTTTGGTTCTTTCTCCTCTGTCAGCTTGTCCCCATATCTTTCTTTATTTCCAATCTGGTGAAAATTGTTCATTTTAATGTTATTTTTGGATACTATTTGTGCATTCCTTTACAAAATGAATGAAGAGAAAGAAAAATAACTGCAGAATTTTAAACAAATTTGAGGTTTGGGGATGAGTAAAGCTCTCATGAAAACTCAAAAGGTCCTACCTTGTGATGATTTTAAATGCAAAACCAACTATATCAATCACTCAGATAGGTGTATTATATGGCTACAATAGAAATAATCTAGATATTCTGTGGGAGGGTATTCATAAAAAGAGGTGATTTCCATGCACAGTACTCTTCCATATGCATGTGAGTAATTGTGGTGTTTGTTAAATGCGTTTTGTACATGTGAATAACAGGTACACAAAATAGACATTAACATTATTAATGAATGATGCATGCTGGACTCTAGAGGTTTGCCTAATCCCAGATAATCCCTGCTTGATGAATCCAGAATGAGGAGATATATTGGCCAAAGAGAGGGATTAGCGATGATGGGAAATGGGGATGCATGTGATGTAAGGGAAGACGTACACACACACACACACACACACACACACACACAAGCACACATAAACACACATGCACACACAGCTTTCATTCATGAAACCACAGGCAGAAAAAAAAACAAGATTAACTGCAAGATGTCCTTAGCTTCCTGCACTGTATTAGACGTCTCTTGGGCTTTAGTGGTAAACGTCTAGTTTATTGTTTCAGGATGCCTGTGGGAATTTTGCCTCTGAGAAGCTTATAACATAAAAAGAGTGAATCAATACACAGATCACAACACATTACACAATGTTGAAAAAATATTCCCTGTAAAATGTCCTTTCAGAAGAGGCCAAATTGATGAAGAATGTGAATAGCTCCAGACATCAGTGGTAGGTGAAGGTTAAATTATACATCTTCCATTTCATATATTTTTCTCCTGTGATTTTTCCACTAATATTCAAGTTAATGTTCAAGAAAGAATAGCAGGGCATGAGGGGCATGCTTTCATGCTTTCATCAACCAAAGGTCACAATTGTTCATTTGTTTTGTGATCCTTGTCTGATATTTGGCTGTGGTTCTCTGAGACCGCTCTCTTACTGTAACTATCGGTGAAAGGAGGGGACGGGTTAAAAACGTGGGACTGACCATGAGAATGCTTATAGCACATTTCATATTTCAAATTTCCAGCTGAATCTTGTTATACAGAGGTAAATGTTTTCTTAGTTTTACAGCCCTACTTGTCTCCTTGGTCCATTTTCAATTCTACACACACACACAGATTAAAGGGGAGTGAGTTCAAATATGAAAATAACACACGGACGTTCGGTGTCCCCTTTTACTGATGGACACAGAAAGGGTGTCTCTTTTTCATAGCCGACAAAGTGACCTGATTTTTCTTAAAGTTTGGGGTCTTCAATAGATTAATGGTCCTCTCTGAACAGAAAGTACACCACAGTCATGAAGCTCAATAAAAAAATGGTGTCCCACTGTGTTGCATGGATGTAGTACATGGCCGACAGCGTGACTGCTGTGTAAAAGAAACATATTACATTAAGCTCCCCGCAGGACATTAAACCTGAACTTTTAAATCGATGGTCTCTAAATATAGATTATTACTCTTCAAAGGTCAGGATTATGGATTCCCTACAAAAGTTTTTGAAAATCTGCTGTGTGGCTATCATGAATTGAAGTTCTTAAATTCCCATTGCAATAATAGAATGTAAGGATAGCTACGGAATACAGTCTGTCACAGTATCCAAGGCTATGTGATTTTTAGGTGTTTTTCAGAAATGATGCACCTGGCAATATCTTAGGTGGTGATCTTGTATTAAATGATACCTAGATACCAAACACAAATACCCTTCAAAGGGAAATAGCCTGTAATTTATTTTCTGCTGCCGTCATTCCGACTGTACAACCATTTGTATTTTCCACTAATCCTTTGGAAGCTTTCATGGGCTTGACAGTCATTTAGGCATACGCAGCAGGAATAATTACAAACGGTAAAGCCCCAGCACACGTAATGTGCATGCAAATGTAGCAAGGTACGCCACTGCTGAGACCTGCTACATTTTCTGTGTACAGATCATGTGAATCAAGACTTTTCACCAACCAGGTATTCAGTAATTGTAAGTCTAACATCAATAGCGTTCTGAGTTTTAGGCTTGAGCTGTCCTACAGCAAAAAAAAAAAACATCTAAATAAAACAACAAAGGACAGCTACAGTCACAGATTTTCTCATAAGCACTTCTACTGCATATTACTTTCAAAGTGTAAAATGTGTTTCAAAACATCATTAAGTCTTTTTTGTGTGTTGAGCATGCATTTTATAGCTGTTCACTAATTCTTATCTAGTATTTCGGATATGATGAACTGGCTTTTTAAACTGCTCAAAAATGTCATGCTTGAATTTTATTAGGTATAGAATGTAAAAGTGTTACACACACAAGGCTATCACACACAAACAAAATACAGTATATAAATCAATAATTATTAAATGGTAACTACTATTTAAATTTCTGCAAGAATTTGGGGCATACAAAGGTGTTCTGCACATACAGAGAGCAAATGTAAGATGTTAACAAAACAGGAGTCAGTGGAAAGAGCCTGTAACTCTTTTTCATCTAGCAGCGCACTGACGTCATCGAAGCAACTCTTAGGCCGCTGACAAATTACAAGGTGGCTGACAGCCTCAAGGCAAGCCTTGGGACAAGGAAACCCTGGCTGACATACCAACTGATATCTCCAGCAGAACAAAACCCATTTATTCCAATGCTGTGGGCTCCTGGTCATTGTCAGCAGATGAGACAGCCAGATTCAAACCCAGGCCACCGGCTCAGCACCAGAAGAAAATAGGGGTGCAATTGCAATCCACGGGGGTGCACAAAAAGTCATAAATACTATGTAGACATTGGGATATAGGGAGACAACTGGGAGGTGCACTGAGGTCCGTCTGGGGGTGAATGCACCCCTAAGCATCCCATAGCACCGCGCCTGCTAGGCCATAGGGCTCAGCTTAACAAGACAAGTGCTTTGCCAACTGAAGCATTCAAAAGCTGCAATTAAAATTTTGGATCAAACACTTGGAAACAGCATGAGTGCCAACTTTTAATTTATGGAGTTATGTCTTGAGAAATGTAACTATTGTGTCCAATAAAAGATACAATAAGTGAGTGTCTTTATGAATGATGACTGTACATGCAACCCCCTCAACCCCTGCAATGGATAAGATTTAAAAGTGGCTTCTTATGTTTGGAAGTAGGAACAGCCTACTTTGATTGACAGCCAGTCCAGTGGGAAACTGAGGTGTCAACATCAATGGCAGCCTTGTATTATCTGACTTTGTATGTGACAGAAGCTTCTTTTTGTGGGTAACAGCATTACAGTCCATTTTCTTTGAGCCATAGAAAATATACAACAGCACATACTACAAAAGTAAATGGCAAAAACTTAAGTAGGAAAAAAGAATAAAAATTAAATAGCTAAATGTTATGAAGTTAACAATGTTAAGCAGCGTTACTGAAAAAGTAGTCTGCTTTCCTATTGCCGCTGATTTTAATGAATGCCATGCACTGCTCACAACTAATCAGCAATTAGTCTGTATAAGAAGGAAAACAATTCAAGCTAAACACTTGCAGGGATAGTTGTTTTATTTTTGCATGTCATCGTAAAGATACAGCTGTTGAGAGAGTACAAATCTCTGCCTATACATGATACAGCTGACAGCTGTCCCATAATGCCCTGCTGCAGCAGAGACTGTTCCCACATTGCATCCCCATGAATGAACAATGTCAGAAGAATCAGGGGGCTGGTTTCACCAGCTGTAGCGCTCCTCTTCCTACAGTCAACTGCATTTGCCAACGCCTGCGTCCATCATGGCATCGACTTAATTTAATGCACTGGCACTTTTCCCCTCCTCGTCACTCTGTCCGTTCTCCTTTTTCGTTTGAAGCAATCCTCTGTCCAATTGTACCGAGATCTTTAATCCAGCCTCAGACCCCTTTAATACAGTGTCTCCTAATAGGATTGGCGGTGTTAACCCCTCGGACAATACCGCCAGCTGTCACGGGCCCCCTATTGGTGAAGCTGCTGAACTGGGGGTGGCCTGTTCTGGGCGGGGCAAAAGAGATGCCTGGAAAGTGTGATGATCTCTTTAGTCCTGTACAGACACAGCAAGCCGTGCAGTTCAAAAGCCAAAAGTGCTTTATGTAGAGGGAATCTCAGATTGCCTTTCATCATTTCTGCTTCTCCTCACCCCCTTTGTGTTTATCTCTGTTCGCACTCCCTTTCTCTTTCCTCCATTTGGAATCTCCACTCAATATATGGGGTGCTGATTTGGTCCAGACCGGGGTTCCGTGATGGCTGTGGCGCTGGATGCGGTTTGGGTCCGGGTGAAGAATGTGTGCAAACAGAACGGGCTCCTGATTCTTTCCGTGCTCGCTGTCGTCATAGGATGCCTTCTGGGCTTTTTCCTGCGGACGCGGGGTCTCTCTGAGCAGGTCAGTCCATCCAACCTTTCCAGACAGGTCCTCCTCTCCCACACCCTCTCCCTCTCCCAATCTGTGGTCATCCCTTTGGACGGTACATTCCTTGCCTTGTTGAGTGCCATGGTTTTTTTCTCTCCATTACTTCTTCTGCTTGAGACATCATTGCCGCTGTCACTTTGCGTAAGAGATTACTTTAGAGGGTCAGCACTGAGCGTACATCCTAGAAAAATGCATTCTGCTTCTCTGCTCATGTGTTCGCTGGCTGTCGATGGCAGAGCTGAGGCTTTATACTTATGGTTGAAAGCAGGTCCCGTTTTGTCTTGAAGGAGACAACATTCAAAACAGCTGATGCTTCAAAGCCCTCAATCAAAATATGAGTGTGAGGTGTGCGTAGAAGGCAAGCTGTGATGTTTGCAGAGACTGAGCTCTGAGACTCTATGACCGGGACTCACAACAGAGAGCGGTGTGCACTCTGTTCTGTAGATCTATGCACACCAAGCAAAGCACACTTCCGCAAAGGATTTCTTTTGGTTTCAAATGTTTGCTTGGCCAAACCTCCGTCATATTTTAGAATATTTCTAAAAATAAAGAGCAGTCCTTTACCCTGTCTGCCTGGGATTACCATTCAATCACACAAATGCTCTTAGTAATTGTATATTAACCAGGAGTGGTGCTTAGCCCTACGCCTTTAAAATACACTGAAAGTGAAAGGCGTACATTTCTAAATGAAATGGAATGACCTTTTTCTTTTATTTTTTGAATGGGGCTGGGGGAGGGGTGGCACTGGAAAACAAGACCAGGACATGGTCAAGGATTTTTTTATACATGTATTTCCATATAAGAGAAGAGGATTCTTCCTCACAGACCTATGTATGTGATAGAGAGATTTACACAGTGTATAAAGAATTCACCTCACCAATTCAGTAAACATCATCCAGCTTTTACAGCAGCTAATTTTTTGTATCATCTAGTGCAGGGCTATTTTAGCTGCCAATAGGACTATTCTGGGCCTGCACTGGATCACATTTTCAGTGTAATTGCAATGGCCACATGCATTGTGGGCAACCTTGGTGGTTTAGTATCCTGAAGTGCTAAATGAGAGCAAAGTGGATTCATCCATTAGGGCACATCTTTACTGTTGTATGAGCCTCTTTTTAAAGACTAAAATGTCATAGATAGCAAAACGTGAGTGCAGTTTTGAAAATTTAAGATGAAAGCAAGTAAAAATCACCATTATCTAATTTCTTCTCAGATGCCACCCCATTAATGTGACGGCATGTGCACAAATGTATTACCAGCTACTTCACGAATGAATACAGCATGTCTCAGACCGTTAAGTTATTTTTAGGTTAAATGGCTTGTGAAATGTTAAAAGTCTGGTTTACAGCACAGTTATTTCATCTACATTCTGTATTGAACAACCCTGGTCCTTGATAGCAGCAGACCTGCCTGTCACAGGGCATGATTCAATATGTGGATGGATAGGATTTATACTAATAACAGTTGATTTCAGATTTCACATCCAGACACAGACTCACACTTTGTTACAGCTTTGTTACTTTGTTACAACCTGAGAGACTTAAATCAGAAACCTTTTAATGATCCTGAGCACATGGAAATTTAGTCCATAAAGGCAGGGAACTTTGATCTGGGAGAGAAGTTCAGACAAGATCGTTCAACTGATCATTATCTTCATTGAACCAGCTGAGCGTCTCTCTCAGAGAATGGTGGTGATTGTAAAGAGAGATCAAAAACCTGTTGGATTGCAGGCTCTCAGAACAGTCATTGAGTGGCTCTGCCTCACACCCTCTCACTTCATTAGCAAACTCTCGGAATTACTGACAGATGATTATTCCTGAAAGATGTCAGGCATTTCAGAAACCTAAAACTTTGAAGAAATTTAATTATTGTGAAATGAAAAAAAATGAAACAACAAATTCTGATTTATTTCATTGTCATGAAGGAAAAGTGAAGCCTCATCAAACAGATAAGCTGACAGACAACGTGCAAGGTGTAATGCATTTTCGATTACATCTTTGATAATTTGAACCAATTAAAGTCATTTTATTGGTTCAGTTCAGTCAATCCTTGATGTTGCATGATAGCTCAGTTTAGGCCTCACAGACTCACAATCAACTTTATTGAGCCTCCAGTCCATGAAAGAACAGAACTCATATATTGATCGCAACTCCTGGCTGAAATGGGCTGAAATTAAATGGAAACCTGCAACCCTTAACAGTAAGCCTGTGCATGATATTAGCTAGTGATTCTTTGTACATGAGAACAACAGGTAGAGAGACTGGTACAGTCCTAGTCATCTAAAAGTTGTGAGGAGAACTTCTGTCATACTATAGTGAGGGTGGCTTACAGTAGCTTGCCAGGCAACCAGGCAGAAAGGCATCTTTTCCAGACTCTAAACATCTTGCTTTACACAACTAAAGCTGTTTGAACAGTTTGAACCACAATTACACTGAACCATTTTACTCACCACTAAAACAAGTGGTTTTAGAACCAATAAAACTGGAACCTTTCTTTGCTCTTTTGGGGTACTGTGATTTCGTACATAAGGAAATCCACTTGAGGAAGGCATTTAGCCTGAAATTGTTCTGAGAAGATAACAACTGTAGGAGTGAATATGTGTTAAATGAAGTGTGCAAGTCACAATTGCATGGGATAGGAAAGTAAATTCATAATAATTAATAACAGTGTAAGTTTGATTGTGTATACATACTGTATATTACATATTGAATCTTAACCAATATGCATTAGTAGGAACAATTGCTGTTGGAGGTATGGCCTTTCAGGGGCGATTTTAAACCAAAACCCCAACTCTGTGATTATCAGCAATCCCATGACTCTTCACTTAAAGCAGAATTCCACAGTCCAGCGTTTTCAGTCTAGCCATCTAATGATCCCCTGCAGCAGATTTTTGCAGCTAATTTTCTAATATTATTTCCAGGTGTATTTTGTTGCATTTGATCCCTTTTGTAAATACTGAAATCTTTACCTAAGTACTCAACTTTTTAGACCACACTCCTTCTACTCCAGCATTGAATCTATCACCTGTTGCCTGAAGTAGTGCTTCCAAAAAAGCACGTCCGTGTGTTGTGGCAATGTATGTATTCTTTTCATCACATGTGGTACTTCATGTCTCTAAAGCAGTTATATTATGGCCTTTCTCTGTGATTCAAAAGTGCAGTTTGCCATCTTCAGATGATCGTACACAGTTTTTCAATAAACGTAATCAATTTTTTAAACAGTGCTGATGAATATCAATAACATAACAATCCAATAAAAGTAGAAATCCAAAATTCTACTTTAACAACTCTATTCACTTTCTCCAGTTTTTTTTTCCATGATAGTGGGTACAGAGACACAAATGCACAAGTGTGAATGATAGTGGGTACAGAGACACAAATGCACAAGTGTGAAGTGTTTGGATATGGATTTACAAAAGCTATACTATGTAACATATGGCATAGCTTACTTCCCAAGGTAATTTTACAAGGTGGGTTAATGGTGTGCAAGTCAAACCATAGCCATATGTGTTTGTCATTCTGAAAAATTCAGTAAAATTCAGTAAGATTCATTCAGAAAAATTACTAATAATAATTCCAGCACAGCAATGATCTCTGTATTTATTCCACTAGGTGGCAGGATCTAGGCACCACCATCTGTAGACATTTAAAGCTGACAGGGAAAGTTTGGCTAAAGTTGTTATTCTTGGTTTGCTTCAAGGGCTCACCAGCAGATTTGAAGAATTTACTTTTGAATTTGGAAGTGCCCATAATCCTTGAATGATGGGTACAGGAGACTGTGCTTAAAGTGAATAAGCAGCCTGGGAAGTTGTGGCATTTAATTTCATTTCTGTTAGGTACCAAGAAATTTTTCAGTGAGTGTATGTGAGGTGAGTTCAGATGCAGTGGTCTGGTTTGAAGAGTGCATGCTACAAAACACAAATGTCACAGATGTTTGCACTCAGAGGTATGGCATAAATTATTGGGTCAATGTAGTGTTGGAATATACTCATCTGCTTTTGAGGTACACACACATACAAGATAATGGAATAGCTGCTTACCCAGGCATTACCTACTGCTGCTGTTTTCCTCCACTGATCTGTGTGAACTAATTTCATGTAACAGCATGATATCCACTGCTTCAGGCAAAGATTTTCATTTCCCACTTGTGTGGAAACATATCCCACAATGCTGAGCATTCAATTTATTTAAAGTCAGGATTACACAGAAAGCGCAGAAATTAATTTATACTTATGGGACTGCATGAGGTTTACATCTCAGAGTGTCTCCATGTTTTAGCTGTACATTTTGGTTTTGGCCACAGACATACTGTAGTTATTTTTTGCCTCAATCTACCATTGATCTACAATCTTCCATTGCTTGTTTATGAATTCAAAGAAAACAAACATTCGGTAATAATTTCAAGATCAATGGCTTCTCCAATCCAGTTTTGACATGTGTCAAAAGTAAAGAGCAAAGAGATACCGGAATAGGTAAAGGATTTCAAAGAATATAAAATTCTAGCAGTACCAGATTTTTGGTTGTTAGTTGTAATGCTTTCTGGCCATTGCCTGAGAGGACAAGATGCAAGTATGTTTTTTGCATTACTAAAATACATACTTCACATTTCCAAAAAAGAAAGTAATAGTAGTACAGCTGTTGCTGCTCATTCTAAATAACAACTCATTTCCATAAATGCAGCCAACTCACAGGTTTTGAACAGAAGACATCTGCACTGCCTTGAGCTATTGTACAAGTGTGTTGCCTTAAATCTCCCAAATTATTTGAACAAGCTGTTCACTGACTTAGAAAGATTACTCAAAAGGACACATGAGTATCTGAAAATACTCATTTTACTTTAAATTCCATGACGTGTACATGAAAATGAGTTTTTTTTTTTGTTTGTTTGTTTTAATGCATTGAGTGAGTGAAATGGTCTGCCAGTCTACCTTAAATCCATTGGTAATTGGACTTCTTTAGTCCAAGCTCTTTTAATTCAGTTTGGATCTGCAATTGTGAACTGTCACAGTGCAAATATTAACTGTTTTTTTAATCTATTTTTCGTTTGGTTTATCCTGTTAAAATTATAATTAAACACGTAATGCCCCAACTGTTTACCTTGAAACATCAAAAAAAGACCCAGAGAGCAAAATGTGGGCTTAAGCAACGATTTAATCAGCTGCGTGGAAGTATACCACTGCAGCTGGCACAAGCAATGAAAAGAATATATTTTCAAATACATCTTTAAAACAGCAGCCACCACCATAGTAATCAATCAAATGTAAGGAAGGAAAATTAGGGCAGATGGTAAGGGGTCATGTAAAGTTTATCAGTGTTTCTTGGGAGCACACAAGGCAGCCACAGGCCATTCATAATTGCATAGCTCCCCTGTGTTGAGGGAGTGAGAATATGCGGGGCACATATTGTGAGAGGAAGCTGGAGGTGCAGATGTTGATGGGGCTGGAGGGAGGAGGGGGGTAACTGGACAGCAAAGCAGAGCAGAGCAGAAACAGCTGGATTACAACAGTGTCACGCTGGCAGCAGAGGGGCGGAGACCAGTGTGCTGTTTAGAGCAACGCTCAGACCTCCATCACGCCGGTTCATTGGCTCACGGACCGAGTCGTCTACATTGTTTCCTGTTTGCCGTGCAACACCCCTCGCTCACATCCCACCAGAACCATCCGCATCAAGATGCCTGCCCGATCTTTTTTTAGAATGACATATTTGTAAGCTGTTTCTTTCATTTCCATGGAATTCCCCTGCACTGTCTTTAACTTATCATGGAAGGTTTACCTACCTTTCTGCAACACCTTATTTGGTTATTGCACATCTCATTGCTCTTGATTGTTTTGGCTCCAGTCCTATTGTTTGTGTAATATGCATGCTGTTCTTTGAAAGGGGCCACGTTAAATTATTTATCCTGAATGAATAAACTAGTCATTATTTTAAGGTTTTTCCATAACTAATGATTTCAAGGGCTTTGTTTAAAAATAACAAACACAGAAATGTTAAGTATTCTAAAAGATAACACAATTACCTCTTCAGTAGCTCTATCACTTTCCAGCTATCAGACTACACCATGATTCATTGAACTACAATTTTGAACACTTTGGAGGGTTTTTGCCCTGAAAAATAAGACCTACTTATAACTGTTAGAATTCCCACTCTAATACTATAGTTTAGATTAAGAGAGGCACTTCTGTCTTAGGGTACATCAACTAGTTTCCATGGAAACGACTTACATCTCTCCATTAGATGCATTAAGCAACCAAGAATGGTACTGTTCACAGTTACAATTTTGGCGGCAGTAATTCATGCATATAGTTATTGTTCCTGGCTTAATTTAGGATATACATTTCAAACAATAAAAAAGCATGCTTGTCTGCTTGCATCATTGTCTACCTAGCTGTGAAATGTAGCACAAAACACTCAATTATAGTTTTCTTACAGACTAAGATTCAGATCTCTGACTACCCCACACTCCAATGCACTTATGCACAACAGAAGATTTAATTTACAGTTTGCACACTATAGCTATATGTTGCAGTTTAAATTAGATAATTCAAAAGACGTTGCAGAGACACTGCACCACATTAATTGCCCTACCAACAACTACAGTACATGCATTTTACATATGTAAGGTGAATACAGCGACCAGATAAAACATCACTCAGTAGAAGTTACTGAGTCAAAAATGATGTATCACTGACATCCAAAGGTTTGAGCAAGCCAAAGAGGTACTCATCAGGCCAGGATGGTCTCAGGCTCACTTTGCTTTTGAATTACCTTTTTGAAGTACCTTCCAGCACTTTCTAATCTGACCCCTGTTCTCTTCCGGCAATCATCAACTTAGGTAGCCATCATATCATCAGCCATCAGTCTGAAGTGCATACCAAGATCTGTCCCATATTTGGTTTTGATACATTTTTTTATCCTCGCAGATTTTTCGTCATTGCACACTTTTCACACATAACATCTCTAAGGCCTCTATGTATGCTTCACACTTCCCTTCCTTTTTGACACATGAGATCTGTCAATAGAGCTTTCTTCAGAGCCATGTTTTTGATAAATTTTCTCAGCAGTCACCACTTGCAGTTGATTTTCCAAATTACAGGTTGCTGCACTTTTTCTAATCAGCAATGAACAATTGCAAGAGCTTCAACTCAAATTAACTCAAAGACTTGCTTCACTGAAAGTATCAGATATGTGCTGAAACGCTGATAGCAAAGTCTGTTAATTACTGCTCAGTTTGGCCCATATAGGCACATCTGATCTGATTTCCCCGTCAGGCCAACAATTTTATAGCCTAAACACTATAGAAGAGAGTCTTGTTAGGCACTGTTAAAGATACAGTACCTATTTATAGCAAGAGGATATCCAAGTAACCACATATTCAAGTCAAACAGTGGTATGCACCAACAAAGGTGCTACCCACGGCACATGAAGTTTTTATGAGGAAACTGCGGAGATGCTGAAGTGCACATTTTGCAGAAAGAGGTGCTCCACTGAAAAGAAATCTATTTTGATAACTAACAATTCATTTTTTGCAATAAGGACTTCAATATTTGACCACATTGCCTGGTGAAGCTGTGTAGATGAGGTAGTTAACAACTGATATGTTATATCATAGTGTATAAGCCCAGTCAATTGTTTAGTGAAACAAGTAACTTGAGCAAGATAATATTTTCTTTTATGGACAAAAAACAATGGTAGAAAAGAACACCAATTTTCACTGTCTCATGCTGAATGAGAAGGGAAAAACAAATGAATCATGTTTCAGATACTTAACTCTATTATATCATTAACTGAAGTACATGCTGTCTTTATTGCTGCATTTGAAAGTATTTGTAGGCAAGCTGAATTCAATCATTACAGTGTTTTGGGTGTTGTGGTAATGATACACATTCGTTTTCTTCAGTGGCAGTCTTCTTATACTGCAGTTGTATTTAATGATGAATACTGCACTGTTTTAGAAAATGAACCTTTCTCAGCACACTCAAAGGCAGTAATAAATTCTTTACTTGAAGCCTAATGACACTTTCATAATAATTAGAGTGAAAAACAGAGAGACAAAACAATACAAAATGTCTGAACTGTAAGGAAATTAAAATAACAAAATGGAAATTCAAAACTAATAAACCTTTGAAGTTTATCAGTGTGTAAATGGTATTCCAAAGAATCATCAGTTGAGGGGGACTCCTTAGTGTGTAAATTGATACAGTAGCTTGCAAAGATGACTGAAACTTGGCCCTTAGTTTAGGGTGATAATGCTGGCCTAAAATGATCTCAAGGGTTTGCAGCAAACTAAAACAGCACTACATAGGCTACATAATTCCATTGTTAAGCCACACAGGACTACAACATACTAAGCTGGTGCACATTTGAAACATTTAAATGTACAAAATTTAAACATACAAAAATACAAAAAAACATAGATTATGTTTTGTATGATTTTTTTTTATGATTGTTGTACAATTGTCTTCATTACCATATATGTTTTAATTCAAGGGTGTAGGTTTGCATATGGATGGTAGGGACATGTCCCTACCAATATTTGAGGGAACTCATTCGCATTATCTTTGGAGTGAAGTCATATTAGATAATTCTGATGTGCCCTTGGTTGTTGTGTCCCTACCAATGTTGAGACCAATCCTACGCCCTTGTTTTAATTTACATTTTGGATTACTTTCAAACAACCATGCCATCTTAGAGAATTTCTCAGTGCCGCATACTGCCACTTCACCTTTTGTGAAATACTCTTGTCATTGCATTTGAGGTTCACTGACAACAATTATTAGAAATGTATTTCAAAGAGAAATGCAGAAGGTACTGTCTCCATATTGAAATGCAAAGATTCAGTGATAGATGTGTCAAGAAAGCTGTGAACTATCGTGGGAGTAGAAAGTGACATATGAGTCAGGCAATAAGGTGGCTGGGACTTCATCCCGGAAAGAGACAGACCTGATGGGTTGCAGTGACTTATCAGCCTTTAGCTTGCTAGTTAGAATATTAAATGTGTGTGAGTTCATCAACAGGGCTGATGTAATTGTCACAATAATACTGCTCATTTGAAGTGCCTCGCTTGCTTTGAAATGAGTGCTCCATGTTTGCCCCATCAACTTGATGGTTGGCAGTGACTTCCACATAAAATGCCAGCTCTAGCTGCCACTCGTGCTATATTCACTTCCTCTGAAATGCTCACTAGTGGTTTGCTAGTTTTGATCCTGCTCTTAAACTGCAATCTAAAGCCTCCCCTCCCTAATGCAGTATAGAAAAGCTCTTTAGCTATCATTATATTTTTCTCCCATGTATTCTCTCTCTCTCTCCCTCTCTCTCTCTCTCTCCCTCTCCCTCTCTCTCTCTCTCTATCTCCCTCCCTCTCTATCTCACTCTCAGCTCTTGCTCTTCCTCTTCATCTTTCTATTTGTGTTTCTTTGAGTCAACATCATCACAAAGGAAATTCAAATCTGACTCTGTGTCAGACGTGGCCAATGCCAAATACATTTCTCTTCCTCTCCTCCCGGGCGGCTCTGCAGCTTGGTTTCAGCTCGGCCTCAGCATGAGGCTGGCCTTATCTACAGCTGAGGATGGCACACAAACACAGGAACATTACAGGGGAATTACTTGTGAGATTTCAGTGGTACTACTCCGACCAACTACATTCAGCAGATTACAGTAGGGACATCATGAATGCTGTCTTTACCACATCCCCTTATATGTTTTCAATGCCCAACATAGCTGTGGGTATATCAGTCATTCCTGCTCGGAAAATATTAGTCAAAGGATATTTTAATTAAACAAACCCGGAGTAGGACATGGAAAGAAATGCCAATTAGATCTTTATAGCAGTTTGTTATATACTGAAAATCTAACTGAGTAAGACTGCATGTTCATTTGTTCAGATGAGGGGGTTGTACATTGCAAGCAGTGCTGTGTTTGAGAGTGTTTTGTATTTGGGGTGACAACTTTGCTTGAGTATTAATACAAATTCAAGGCACTAGTCTAATAAGTCCATATCCGATTTCAGTATTAAAGTGAAAATCACCATCTTCTGAAATGTAATAAATCACTACTTCAACTGCATCACCATTTTTATAGAGCTATAGCCAGGAATCACAATATCAATATTAGGGTCATTATTCAACAGTGTGAAAAACATAGTTCCTTCAGGCACCCCAAGGCATTGTCATTTAGGGACATGGGTGTGCATTCATTATTATTGTATTTGTTACTCTAGACAAGAACACAGACAAGAAATGTTTGCAGAACTTGGGATGTGTGATGGATTACAGCCTATTGGCTCTAGTGGCAAATACCTCCTGCATTTATACCAACAGCTTAAAGAAAAGAAGCTTTCTCAAAGTTTTGACAAACAGCCAACACCACACTAGCAGGATGGAGATCAGGGGCTGGTAGGTTCTGGACAGGGGCCAGTTTAAGGACACAGACAAAGCACTTTATAGAGGAGGCCTACATGGCAAGGCTAACTGATCCTCGATCCTGTGATTGACTTTAATCTGCCGAGCCAGCCTTTTGTATTTAAGTCATTAAAACCACATTTTCTCTTAATTTCCTGTTTTTTGTATTGTTTTTTTTTTTTTTTTTTTGCATTTTGATGACATGCGCAAAGACAACTGAAAGACAAAACACAAAACAAAAAATCTGTGTCAAACCTGCAAAACAATGAGGAGTGTCACTGTAATTGATTGGTTCATTTAATCTATTGTGCTGTGAAAAGAGGATACTACTTTCTCCGAACCTGGTATTATAATATATCATCAGCCACAGCATCCATAAAGAACCATATGCACAGAGAATACAGATAATGTAACTGAAAAGCAGAACAACCTTAAACCCCTAAAAGCTCTTTTCTAAAAATCCATGTATATTGTGCATGCTATACCTTGGAGAATTTAGGTAAAACATAAATGCTAGCAGCTAACTTCCCTTGAAGTTGTTAACACTAAAAATTACACGGACAATAATATATTATTCAAATGTATGAATTACTGATATTGCACTTATTGTGCGCGCTAACCAAAGTATGACGCAATCGTCTTAGGCAGCTTGCTGAACGTGATTTGGATGCTGGAGGAAACGATCAAAAGCCCTGTGAAAAGGATAATGACATTGTCTGATAGTAAATTCGATTCGATTTAGATAACCTACAGTTGCTAGCAAGCAAACATTAAGTTACTTGCCAGTAAGGCTACCCTTTTAGCTACCTATAGCTCAGTGTGACAGGTAGTGAGAGAGCAATCTGTGAATCTCATGTTACCGTTGTAATCTAACTGTTACTGATGCTAGCCAGCTAGCTCATATGAAAAAAAACCTTACCACGTAACTTTTAATCAGATCTAGTTGCTTAAACACACACAAGTCGTTCACTGCTGACTGGAGGATCGACCTTTACCTTGGTGGCATGCTAGGTAAATGGAACTTCCTCACATATGAACAGTTAAGTTCGATCGCACAACATATAGTTATCGGTTGCAGTCTTCCTTCGGTGTGTTAGGCCGACTAAAAAGTTATTCTGCATAGCATCATCTATTGGTATGGAGTGTGGATTGGAGTATATTGCCTACCAATAATCTGTCTAGGTTACAGAATGATGTTAATTCCATTATGAATGTACACACACACTCATTCACCTACTCATAACAGCACCAGATGCATTAGATGGGCTCTTTTTGCTGTCTGCAGGTGTATTGACTCTGGCCTGAGTCTTCAGGAAAATAAACAAGGCAGAGCCTTTCCACCTTCTACAATGTGTTATGCAGCAGGATCTTTCCACTTCTTTAGCCAGAACTAATTATCCCAATATTTCTTTACTCTCTGTGATTGCCGAGGAAAGGGGGTCATGTGCATGGTAGGAGTCCCTGGTATTGCAAAATCCCAACAGCATAATTTGTTTTGTAACATTAGCTCATGTTGTAAGTCAAAAATCAGCACCAGCAAAAAACTGGATGAATGTGGTGTTCAAATGAGTGTTTTGGAATTTAGCTGCATACAGCGAAGCTAACTAAGAATTATAGAGGGCCTCTTTGTTCCTTTATACTATACCATATTCCTCTTCATATTATACTCCAAACTTAGTGAATAAAATGATACATTCACAAGAAAGCCAAGTGAGCCAACATTGATTTTACAAGCTATTACCAGTCTCCACTTCGTTTCAGCAAGGTTCCCAAAGCAATTACAGTGCTCTGAGCAGTTCCCATTCTTTTGTATGTCAGAGGAGGGGAAACATATTTATTCAGCTGCTTCAATGTTTTGTCACACTGCTAGCTTATCTCATTTACAATGCCAACACATTTATTTTCAGCATGACAGTACAGAATGTCCTTTGTAAAGTGCATGGGATTTCCACAGTCATAAATATATACACAGGTTTTCCCACTCTGTGTTAATTGAATAACATAAAGAAAGAAACAAAAAGAAAAGCACAACTACTTTATCACCATTAAAACTGTGCTTTTTTACACTTCAGCTTTCATAAGTAAACACCCATTCCCTACTCCAATCTATTCCTAGATCTCTCTCTGGCCTCAAAATGCTGTACTGGGCAAGGGTGATCTTGGGAAATAAAAGGTCAACTGAGAAAAGCATAGACTCCATTATTGTGATTTGATATGCGTACTAGATGTGGGGTCAATCTATAATAAACCCATCACCAGCACAGCTGAGGTTTGCATTCAATTACGATTTGGGCTCAAGTTCGTGATTTTAATCCTCTCTGTTAGCGAGTACGCAGAATCACAGAGAGAGAGAGTGAGAGATGTCTGGCACTCTAACAATTCACCATGTCCTCCAGAAACCTGTTTCTGTTATCATTCCATGTTTCAGTTTCTCATCACCTTCTAATGGCCTCATGTCTTTGTTTCTGTCTTTTCTGTAGGAGGTAAAATATTTCCAGTTCCCTGGAGAGCTACTTATGAGGATGCTAAAAATGCTCATTCTACCACTCGTTGTGTCCAGGTAAGGCCATTATTGACTGTGGTATTGAAACCTCTGCTTCATTATTATTAATTCCAGCTCCTCTCATACTCCAAATGTAAGCATTAATTAGAATACATTGAGTAGACTGATTTTTCTTACGATATCTTAGAAAAGTGCCTTTCTTTAGTAATAAGATAATTATGTACTATCAATGGGAGATATGCAAAACAGGAGAGTTGGGGCTTTTATTTTTATGTAGGGTGTTGAAGTTCTCCGATTTACTTTTCAAGGGTGAGTGGTGACATTGGATGAATAACGTGTATATTGATGAACCTTCATTTGATGAGCCTCGAGGCAGGATATTCAGCATTGTCTACGAGATAGTATTTCAGGTTTGCAAAGTATGGTTCATAAGAGCTGAGCTGTAGTATGATACAACTTGTGGTATTGTGTCATTCCCATAAGCTGTCACATGCACAATGGATAAAATTCTTAATACGTCAGATAAACACCTGTGTCATTGCCACAGTTCAATAGCTCCTTGTTTTCTCATTGTGCCTTCGTGTCATTCTTCTTTCATGGGTGCTTGTTCGTTGTTCTGGTTCTAGAGGGAAAAGCCTGCTAAATACTACGCAAGCTCACTACTTCATTGATCTTAATTGTCATCATTAGAATATAATGAATGGAAACAGTTCCCTAACTTTTACTATGTGCACTTGGAATCTATCTTCATCTTAGGCTGCTAATTGGCTAGATAACAAAGTACCTATACTTGAACAAGTACATCTAGTGTGTCCTCAATGTGGTGTTAGCAATGCTCACACCTGACATAGCATTAACAGAACATGAGAGTTATCTCTCTAGGAAATAATGTTCCACTAAGCAGGAAGTGCTTCATACAGCTCACTTACATTGTTGTGGATTTAATAATCCAAAGCATCTCAGAGGTGCTCCACCGTGTTCATCTTGGTTGCATATGGTTACTGGTCCATGTTGTTCCATGCAAGAAAGGTCTTACAAAAGTAGGTCATATGTAGAATGTATAAATATTTTGTGTAAAGTAAGTAAATGTGTGGGGCAAGGAGTTTGTTGCTGTAGAATTTTACAGGCAAAGAGTCATCAGTATACAGTTAACTAACTATACATATTAATTGTCTCCAGTCTTTGCCTGTTAAAGCCCATACAATCATAATTCTGATTGTACTTCTGATTGTAATTCTGGTTCTACTCATGAAATGTAGCATGGATTTTACACATGTCATTTTACACATTGTCATTTAACATAATGTTGCATCAATTTGCGCAATTTGCATTTGCAGCTTTCTGTTGGAATGTCTGTGTGCATAGACAGGATGTACTGGCCAAAGCTATCATTCAGCCTGTCATTCAGCACCAAGCCAACATGTGCACTGTAGGCCACTATTTTATTTTATGGGCTCTGGCTATGGTGATGTCCCTGTGGCCAAATGACAATGATCAGATGATCTGCACAACCCAAGAACAGAGAACTGGGTGATGTCAACATGAAATTCTACATCAGATACAATGCTTTGGAATGGTGTTTATCTATGAAAGACAGCTTTGAAAATCAAATAAATAATATGTAAGTAATGAAATGAGTAAATAAGTAAATATAATACATCTAATAATACAAATTCTATAATAATAATGATAAATGTAGGTATGTAATATTTACACATCTATGTATATATAGACCTCATGTCTTGCATTTATTTTTCCTGTGTAGCACTACATCTTTAAATTGCATTTTCAGAGTAATACCATATTACTTTTTACTTTCACACTGCAAAAATGCAAACTGTCAATCTGTGCCCCAAACTTTTACCAAGTTAGCTTGCTAACGTCTTTTTTACATTTTTAAACTATTTCACAAAGGTGACTTGACCTTTGTGATATTTTGCATTTAAATGTCTGTTTTTGCTCACTGTATAAGTTCAAAAAGTAATTTACTGAAGGTGTAAGCAGCTATAGCTACCTTTCAAGCAAAGCGGATGAGTCAGCTACAGTATTTTAACTTTAAGTAATCTTTTATTCTGTTCAGTTTCAGTTCAGCTGCTGTTAGAGGACTAACATCTCAAAGCTACTTCTACATTATCATTATGTGGGTAAGACATGTAGTGATTTTTGGTAAAAGGGATGAACATCTCTGCTATCTAAATATCATGGGGAATTCTATATGATTTTTCCTCAAATTCCAAGAATGGGATTTTGAAATTCATAAACAACATGAATTGTTTCCTGTCTGTTACATATAATATATAATACATATAATATATAATATATAATGTTTAATTTTAATGCTCATCAGTATTTGAAACATATTATTACAGTCCTGTTCAGAGGATTTCTTCATTGTAATCGTGAGTGGGAAATAATAATGTTTATTATTATTATTATTATTATTATTATTATTATTATTGTTGTTGTTGTTGTTGTTGCTATTATTATTATTATTGCTATTATTATTATTAACATAAAGTATGGCATTTTGCAAAACATTGACTTGATCTCACACTTGTTATCAATCTGTATTACCTCATGGGAATATTTTCCTGACCTATTTTCCTGAGTGCACCAGAAAACTGTTTCCTGAAAAGACAATTACAGTCTATTTGGTGTTAAGTACAAATACTGATTCATGGATACGTGAAAGCTTCAGGGCAAAAAAACTCAAGAGCAGGCTTCAAAACCTAAAGAAGTACTTCAGTAGAATTGCCATTTAAATTATTTGAGCTACAGGGTAAATATGTTTTTCCATTATGGTTATCGTTAGCATTAATGTTGTGTGTGCTATTAAGGTACTGTCACTTGGAAGTGACCCAGTCACTTTTAGGCTCGAAAACGCATTCAGACAGCTGAATTACGCTGTACATGGCTCTGTAATACTGAAAATGCAAACTAAACCCATAACCCTTAAACATGTACAGTAAGTAAGGATACATACCAGAAAAGTAAAATGCAATGGATTATGACAAAACAATGAGGGCTGATTACCTGCCATTTCCTAAATATTTCAACTCTGTTTTGGGGTTGATATCTGTTTTAGAACTGAAATCCCTTGTGAGGCACATGTATCATCCTCTCTGACACCTTTAAAGACACATTTGTAGGTCTATGTACACAATTTATTTCCCCTGTTTTCCAAATGCTTTAAATCTCCCTTTGGGGTAGTTTTTCCCTCACACATAAACCCTGAAGCATCTAAAACTCATGTGTGCCGTGTGGTGCAGGTCATTGCCATGTGCGAATCAGGCATGTAAGCCGAAATACGACATTAAGATTACATTTCCCCTTTAAGAGTTGAAACCTAAATTTGAATGTTTTTTTGCAGTGTTTGTTATTCAGGATTCTGTTCTTCTTCTGCGAGCAGGACTGTGTGACAGCAGATTCTGTGAGCTTTAAGCTTGTTAAGCTGGAACTCCGTGCTTCATCATAAATTGATTTTGTTCTTGTTTAAGCATTTTTCTCCTCGTACTGCATTTATCCCCCATCCATAGGCACGCATGTATACGCTGCTAGATTTTCAGTTTGTGATGTGTTTTTGTTGCCATGTTCTGATCTTGAGAGAAGGTGAGCAGAGGAGGGAAACCTGGTGGTTAAATGTACTAATGCCCTTTCAGTTATAGAAAAATACCCTGTCCTTTTTAGAGCACGCTGTACTGCATTAAGGCTAACTCTTCATCCCTGCATGAATCACATTTTCACTATTACCCATAAATAACAGTTTCCAGGAAATGGGATCAATAGAAAAATGGTAAGTCTGGCAACCACATTGTCATTTGGCAAAAATTACTCATGAGATACGTTGACGGTTGGACAAAAGAAAAGACGGAATGCAAGGCTGCTGTGAAACCCTGTTGGCAACAAAGCAGTGGTGGAATACAATGTCTGCTTCAGAGAAAAATATCTCAACAACACCTTAGTTGCGATCCAAAACTTTCAAAGGTTAGAGAGTGACTACTGAAAACCTAAGACTCCTGTTGTACAGGAACTGATGACAAAAGATTGATATAGTGCAAATAAAAGAAGGTCATCTCAAAGCTAAGGCTGATTGTAATGCCAATCTTTTTAAATGGTTTGCAAATTTTACAGTATAAATCAATTTGGTGTCAATGTGTTCAGTCTGACACACATAGAAGAACATGTAATCATGGGCCAGGGTGGACAGTAGTTTTTAATTATATGCATATATATATATATATGCACAAGACTTAATCCTTTTGTTCAGACATTTACATCAGCCCTATGGGTATTAATTTGCCTGCCACTGAGGTCACAAAACATTTACCATGTTATAGGTAATATTAACATATTACAACTGAAGTTCAGAACAGAGATTTTTAGACAATCTCAAATAACCAAACCTTGGCAAACCAGCCCCATCCATGACTATAAAAATCCGACTTTCCTTGTGAGCTGTTCACAGTATCCCTCCGACTCCAGTCTCCCCCCTTTTCTTTTCCCCATTTATGATGTCCAAATGGAAGGTCAACAACCTTTCCCTGTGGCCATGTGCGATCCCTTCAATGGACTCTAAGTCAAATAAATACCCATATCAATTGCAGCCTTCATGCGTTGGTTGTATGGACATTCATATCTACTGAATTGATATTGTTGAAGAGATAGTAAGAATTTTTCCCTGCATGGCACAGTCAGGCTCTCAAAGGGATCGTGTTAGGAGAACAGTATTATACCATGTATGTACTTTCTTGTGCAATGTCCTTCTGTAAAGAAGAGGCAGTGAATGTTAGAATCTAACTAACTTTGTGGTATTTTCTAACCGAACTCTTAACTGAACAGAGCAGCTTACTTTTTAAATATATCACAGGTCCGTTATGCGTATGATTGTGGTGCATTCACAGCCACCTCACTTTCATTAGGTACTGATAGCAACTTGAAGATTATGCTCTTTTCCTTTTTCTATGCACTCAACTGCTATTAAATGTGTTCCTCAAGGTGATCATGTCTTTCACAACAGAATGCTGACCTTCACATCACTCCAAAGCCTTGATCTTGAAAGCCATATGTGCAATCAGCATATTAACCTATAAAAGGTAAAGATTGCTTTAAACAAACTTTCCTGCATGAGAAAGGGCTTTTCATACCAGAGATGCATGACCATAATACTAAAAGTATATGGTTGTGACAGTACACTATACTATACCACAGGTCATAATAAAAATATTATTATTATTATTAGTAGTAGTAGTAGTAGTAATAATAATAATACTTATAATTATAACAGCATGGTTGTTGTTGAACTACACCTCCTTAGGTCTTTAGAGCATAGGGAACTCCACTAATACCCAAGTAGTTCTCAAATTATCAGGGTGTTTTTTCTGTGGGTTGCGAAGGGCATAATGTAGAGCAGAGAATCCAGGACAGCAACCCATACATATTTCATGTGCTTATTCAGACAATTCCACACAAGTTTACATCATACATCAGCTTAGCATGCTTGTTAGTGAATAGATTACCTTTGAGTAATTTACATTTATTCATTTGGCAGATGCTTTTATCCAAAGCAACTTACGTAGGTTATAGTTGTTTTACAATGTTATCCATTTATACAGCTGGATATTTACTGAGGCAACTGTGGGTTAGGTACCTTGCCCAAGGGTACAGTAGCAGTGTCCCAGCGGGGATTGAACCGGCAACCTTTCGGTTACGAGTTGTGCTCCTTAACCACTATGCTACACATAATTAATTATTAAATGCTAAGCACTAAGTGTGTATATTCATATTCATGTACATTAGCAATTGGTCACAATGGTATTCCAAATGCCTGTTCAGGGAACACTAGAAGAGGCAGACAAAATTAATCACTGCTTGCTTGGCTTTTGGCATCTATTCAGATTAAAATGCAATTATGAGGTAAGAGGTTGTGTATACTTTTTCATTTTAAAATATGCTTCAGAGAAATAGTAACCAAATATAAGATAAAGACTATTTTTTCATAATTTATTTGTTTAGAATTTTTTACATAGTTGTTTTTAGTGTTGTGTAAACTGTTACATAAATAATTTTATATTGTGGCTTTGTTTGTTGGTCATATGTTTACTTCCAGGGCAGTCCGTGTGATTTAGATTTTTATTCAACATATTCATAGGTCTACAATATAAACTCAATTCTATTTTATACTTATAATGATGACTGTAGAAAATACTGCTTCTACTACTGTTGCAGTTAACTTCCACTACTATTACTGTTACTACTATACTACAGCTGCTTACAATAATAATAATAATAACAGTGGAAATTAATGCATTTCATAGCTCTGAAATAATTACACAGTCTTGAGCGCACATCTGTTTAGATGTCTCTGTCAGTTTGCTTTCTTTCTTTGAGTTCTTTTTAAAAAGTGTTATCTCATGTTTGTACGTATGATGGAACATTGCATGTGCACCAAGGACAACCTGTAGTGAGCCACCATTTCTCCTTCCATCTCAGTTTATGCACAGAAAGTGCCACTGTGTTTAGTAACTAACTTTTGATGCTTTACTGAACTCAGCAGTGAATATTAAAGACTCTGCAAACATCTGGTGAATCTGTGCATGAGTGAATTTCTCGTCCTGTTTTTCAGAAATTTAACTAAATTTGTTATCCTTTGCCTGCTGGGCTTTCTAATATACTGATTTAACCTGCGACACCATGGATGATTATGTGGATTGTGTGCTTATTTTATGCTCATTTTATTTTATCCAATCATATATCATCTCTCATTTTTCATGGCATAACAACCAATTTCTCATCTCATTGTCTGTCCACACTTCATGCATATTCATGTGTTTGACTTATTATTTCTCTTAAGTTTATTATTTTGTCATGTTTTTCCTGGATTGCTTTTGAATCAAGCCGATTGCTTTGTGTGGTGATGCAGGCAGGATTTTATTGTTTTCTTAAGGAAGAACCTTTGTTGTGAAGGCTTGAAACCATATCAAATGGGAATGGTTGCAAACATGAGTAACAATATTGTATGTCTGCAAAGGTTTTAAAGCAATCTATTGCATAGACAGCTCAGAGATATGGCATCTCAGCTGATTATTTGTTCAGCAGTTTACATGATGTTCAAATCTGCATGACAACAAGGCTATTTAGGGCATTTCCTGACTTACATGCTTGTTCGCAATCAAATTCAGATTTGACTCCGTATGCAAGCTGTTGAGCTGCGGTCTTTTGACTAAATCTGACATTTCCAGGCCTGTTTACATGTTTCAGAAATGTTTATCAATCATAAAACACCTGGTTTGAAATTTCTCAAATGACAGTATGAAAAGCAACATCACTTTCCTCATTTGCAGATCAACAGCAAAAGAAAGACACCCGATGATTAGACTTTTTGTGTGTATTTCCTCGCAATGTGATAAATTATGGTAACCCAGTTGTAGCCTACTTCCTTACAGTGCAATGGCTATTACCTGCTCAGCTTTCTACAGAGTTCTGCATAAGGTGAAATGGAGCTTTTAACTGTATAAGTCTGGAAGACTGAATGCTTTGCTAGGCCTCTGCTACTTGAATGGCCTTGTTGGCTTTTGTAAAGGAGTATCTTCTGAATCAATACAGGAGAGCTCATCATTAGGATTCATTAGCAATCATTAGGATTTTGAGGAATAAAGATATTTTTGTTTCTTCAGCATTCTATCCAGTTCATTTCTACTTGTCTCTCCCTCTGTGGGTTGCCCTTGTGCTAAAGCAATCAGTATGTTGACCTGTCACTCTGTAATGCACACAGGATTTGTGCGAATGAGAATGAGTCTGAATAAAATGCATTTTCAGTTCATCAAGTGTGAATGATATTTTACTGAGTGTCATTTTAACATTTCTTTTAAAACATTATTTTTTGTAATAAATTGATAAATGTATCAGAACAATGCAGTATAATTTTTTTTTTTTTTTACTTTAAAGTCAGACCTCTGAAAGCTTCTTGTTTTTGGGCTCTCTTAAAATGTGATTTTGATCCTTATTGCAAGCATAGAATTATTCCATGTAAAGAAAGGCAAATCAGATTGCACATCAGCTTTCAACTGTATACTGGGAGAAAATTACCTTTTTTTTACTTGCAATAGCACCAGCTCTGAGCTGTTTATTGCTGGGTGCCACTTTCTGCAATCATAAAATCAAAAGCGCCCAAATGTTTTAGATGCTGTAGACTGTTGACTAATTAAAGTTGCATCTAGATTAAATCAAGCCATTATTGGAAACAGCAAATGACCAGGACTCATCTACTGGCAGTAGCACAAGTCAACAAGACAGGCTTTTTTCATGTTTTCTGAGAATGGCTTTATTACAGTCAAATGTGGCATATTTATTTGTCAGAGTGTATGAATGTGCATTTCATTGCATTGGGTCCAATGTGATGAGCATAGGGCATGCCAGTTGCAATTTTTACACATCAATAAATTTTCCCAGGTTTTGCTCATTCAGCTGCACATGTGCGTGCAAGCTGCCTGCCACAACTTTTGACTTCTGGCCACACCTAGAAACAGCCAATATAGCTGCAAAAAAAAAAACAGGTTTTGCACAAACCACACAACATGGTTTGATCATTCTCAAATTTGTCTTGTGTACCAATGCGTTGTTGCTATGTTACTCCCATCATAACCATAAAACACTTTTTTTCCACACATCAGTAACTTTTAATTTCAGTCTCTCCTTCATCTCACATTTCTTCCAATCATCAGGCATCCGCTGCAGATGTGTGCAAACTGCTATTTATGACTCCTCATTCCATGCCCAATATGGTCAATGCTACTGTTCAGATACACATCATTTTTAGCACATTTGTTGCACAAATCTGAGCAGCCTTCTCTCATGAGCACTTCAGCTTGAAATCCTTGTGGCTACCTGCAGTATCTAGTTATATGTTATATGAGACATAAACCTTTCCACTTATATGTTAGGATGTGAATGTTTTTTTGATTGTTAAGTGGTTTATGTTTATGATACTATTTTAATAGGCCAATTTAACAGGGAATATTTCAGCATTTAGAGTTAGCCTCACAGTTTACAAATCAATACCAAGGTTCTTTTTCATTTATGGTGGCAACTGGTTTTTAGACGACTATGATGAACTAAAGATATTTTGACTTTTTGTCTATGACACTAGTGGTAGGATTCTTGACACTAATTATTACTACGTATTATTGACAGAAATTTCTAATTTTCTTTTCAGACAGTATATAATGTGAGTGACTCCCATCAAATTGTGGCTGTATTTGGTCATAGAATCACATGTGATCTCTTTATTTTGGCCACTGAAGCAGTAAACCAACATTCAGATCTGCAGTATTATTTTTCCTTTGCTTCTCTGTAGCATGGCTGCAAAAGAAAGATCTATCTTTGATTACTGGCTGCGAGCCACAGGCATACATTTTCACTTTGAAAAACTATTTGACATCCTGCCAGTCTGAAACACAGCTTTGAGGTGAAAGTTATGAAAGTAACATGCTTAGCACTCCTCATTAGCCATTGCCTTTTGGGTGTTATGGCATACAACACAGCATACATATTAAGTATTCTGGTGCAAAGTGGTGTGTTTTTGTATATGGTGGGGCAAATGTTCTCTGTTGGACAGCAAAAACATGGAAGCTGAAGTATAAATACACAATTGTCATCATTACTTGTATTGGTGGTAGTGTTAATATACAGTAGTTATCTGGTTCTACTATATAATTAATATGCATGATAATTATACTTTTACTGCAGAGAATCTTAAGATGAAATAAAGTGATCTGTTCTGTGACCTGTTCTGTGCCCAGCTTTGATTAAGACTGACATGGTATTTGATAATACAGTGAGTGAGTTGATAATACAGTCGTCCTACATTCTATCTGTGTCTGAAAATATATTACACAAGGGTGGCAAAACTCCAAGAATGTCTTAAAACAGGTACAGTGTTCTCTTCTGGACCACCTGGAAACACAATCACATTACGAAAAGCATAGGGACTTGACATAAATAAAAAAATGAATATTTCATTTTTTCCTGTAATATTTTTTCGACACCGCTTCTCGCTTCCTTTGAAGACTTTGTTCCATGTGGTATGTTATTCAAGATGGTCTATGAATGTTTTTAATTAGAAACACACTTTTGAAGGGGAATCAAATGGGTCACAAGATAAAAAGAAATCGTATAAGTAAATATCACAGCTTGGAACACACAGATCCTGGTCTACTGAAAATGTCTCAGTAAAATGAATTTACTTTATTGTTCCCTAAAGTTATAATTTATATTGATAGAGCACATATCTTTGAGACTTGAAATAGAGTAAGAGCTTTCTGTTTGTTTCAGTGCATTTAGTTGAACACTGTTGAAATTAATTGAACTTTCTCTTGGCATTAGGAATAAACCAGAATCACTATCTGTTATCGCTTCAGTTTGATTTAGTTGTGAGTTTTTTTAGTTTTTAGTTTTTCCTCCTCTGAGATTGCATGGTGTTTTTGTGACATAGGTGCTTCTGTGATGAGAACAGATCAGCAATTGGAGAAAAGCCTGGGAGGTAAGCATTGATGGTATCTGGCTGCTGCCAGGGTCTTGCTTAGATGTTTACTTTGATGAAGACTCTTGTAGCCTAATGCATAATGCAATCAATACACCTACGAGTACAGCATTTGTGTTGCTTAAGTTTGTCCACGTTTTGCTGTGGCCAATCATGTTCAAAAGTACAATCATGCTGTGAGCCCAACAGAGATGTTACTGTCAGAGATGAAACAGCAGCATGTATGTAACACTGAAAATCATGATTGCACTGCAATTTCCAACACATTCATGAGCTCTTCAACAAAATCATGTCGATCTTTGATTTAATGAAAGTGAAAGCCTTTCAAATAATCAAAATTCTCCTCCAAAGCAGTTGTCAAGGTGCAATCTGCAGACTTGTTGATAACTCTGAGTGACTGACATGTTGCAGTTTGTGTTCATATAACATGTACTAGACGTGATAACTCAATCAAAAGTAAAAATAAATAAATAAATAAATAAATAAACTGTGGGGGTTATTATTGTAGGAGGGGGTCCAGAAATGCAATTAAGGTGCATAGCCAAGTTGTTAGACCAGAGATAGTCTCACTCAGCTCAAATTTGGACTGGAAAAGCCTTTTCTGCCCACTCACATGGCTCATACACTGAACTGACTACTGCTTTGTGAATGCATTTATAATCTGAAATCAATAATGGCAAACATAACTAAAACCAAGACCAGAAAAAAATATCTCCTTCCTCTTGCATTTTCTTCTCTGTGTATCTTTTTGATTGTTTGCTTGTCCTATTCAGTTGGTGTTTCTCACATGAAAATGTCAGCCCTGTAGAATTGTTTGTGAATGTCACACTCCCTGCGCTAAGAGGCAGATCTATGGTATTAGTCAGGTTGGTCTTTTTGATATTGCTGCTGTGAATGCTAAAAAAAAATAGTTGACAGTCCCATCACATTATGTCACCTTTTGATTTTTTGTGTTAAAAAAAGTTAAAGTTAATGAAAAAAGTGTAAAAAAATTAAAGTTAAGTGAAAGAAACAGAAAAAGTGTGTTCCTCTCAGGGTTTGTTGAATTCTCCTCAGATAAAGAAGCTCATGTGACACAGCCAAATAAGTCACAGAATTCGGAGGTTTGCATAGGTTAAAGGAGCTTGGTGTGTCTCTTGACTGAGTTTTGAATCCGTCACAGCTTGCAGGTCAGTTACAACTGCGAGATGAACTCAGCTTTTGCAGGGGTGTGATTCCTCCTCTGAGAATAGTACAGGCCTTTCCACTCAGTGACACATCCCAGCCCCCATCTCTGCACAGGGCCTCTGGCTCTGTCTCCCTGAGTGCACACGTGGTCAATACCGTGACATCTGCTGCTTGTTTGTGTGTGAGTGTGTGCATGTGTGTTAGTGTGTGTCTGTGCATATGGGTGAGTGTGTGTGTCCTGTGTGTGTGTGCACTCATGTGGTTGTGTGTGGGTACAGACGTGTGCGTGCGCGTGTGTGTGTGTGTGGGGGGGGGGGGGGGGGGGGGTCTGTGTGTGAGTGTGTAGGTTGCATGTGCATATGTGTATCTTTGCACAGTTGGGCACATTGCGTGTATATGTGCATATGTGTTATGTGCTTGTGTGTATGTATTTGGATGCAGGTATGTGTACTGTACAGTGTGTGCGTGTGTGTGTGTGTGTGTGTGTGTGTGTGTGTGTGTGTGTATGTGTGCGTGTGCACGAGTGCGTGTCTGCTTGTGTGTGTATTGGTAGATCAGACTGTAATCCCTCAAAGCTGCCAGAGCCAGTGCATTCATCCAGGAGAAGCTGGCTGGCAGTGACCCAGAGCTCCCGGGAGCAGAGCTACATTCTTAGGCACTGAGGAGCCACTCTGGGTCACTGCCACAGGGACACGCTTCTCTGCATGACTGACCTTGTGCCTTGGGGATAAATCAATTGTCCACTTGCAAAGTGGACGTCCTGAGAGATTGGCTGTTTCTCCAGCGTGATTATAGTGCTCATGTCTTCACAAAATGGTGTAGCATGCTCTGTGACAGTGTGGCATAGCAACAGGTTCATGACTATCCTAGAAACTATGCCCTCACATCTGGCTTTCCTGATTCCTGTAGAATTCTATTCTATTTGTGATTGAAGGGCTAGGTGATCTGTATGTCACGAAATTATTAACAAGAATCACAGAGAAAATGTCATTGTTCTTGTTTTTTAGCTTTTTTGTGGCAATACATCTCTGAAGCATTTCTTGGCGTAACTTCTTGAGTCAAATATATATCTGTCAATTGTAGCTTGACGTATGCCACTGACTTAGTTTTTTCGATGTAGAAATGTAATGGCAATATCTATGGGTTTACAAGCAACAGAGAAGAAATGATCTCTGTGTTGTTGTGAATGGAGTTCGCGAGCATGGTACTGCTTTCATCATCCAAAGAGTCTTAAGTGTATTGCGAGATAAGTGTTGAGTCGCTGAATGAGGTTGTAACCTAATGAGTGGTTATGACAGAGTGACCATATGCTGATTCCAGCCAGAAGAGGCATGAGTTTCTTGGTGTTGACCCAGGAACATTTCAGTTGGGTGAAAGCCAGATTAAACAGGGAGCTGGCATTTTCTTAATGAATCCCACCACACACAACAAATCCCAGGGCTGCATCCCAACTGGGAGTGAAGGATTACCCATGTGGCTTCCTGTGTTTGAGCTGCATATGTGGCTAACTGGAGGATTAGCCCTCATGGTTGTGGGTACATCCTCCTAATTCACTTGTTTTGTCTCTTACATAATCAATTCTCTCTTTCATCAAGCCCCTGTCATGTGTGAATAGAAAGAAGAATAGGGTACGCAAATAGGTGGATGGATGAGGAAACATGCTTTTAGAAAATTAAATTATTATCCTGGATATGACTGGTATATATTGGAATACTGAGTAAAAACATTTGAGTCTTGTTTTTGAAAGATGGAGCATATTTTACAGCCAATGATACCTAATGAGTCAGGTTCCAGACATCACTCAGCATTCCTAACCTTTTCAGATAACTTTTTTTCCAGTAGGTTTTAAAGCTTCAGCACATTTTTCAGACATGACTGTGGCCCTCAGTGTCTCTGAGAGACTGTTAGGCTAGGAGTAGAATTATTTAACAAGCAAAGCCTTACAAAACATCACTACACACATTCGTTGCTGCTGAACTCACTGGTAGGTCAACAGAAAGAACACATACTTTGAACCAAGGTGAATGAAGCATTTCTGCAAAGATTATCAGTTTCTGGACTCTACAGTAGCTCAGTGGTTAACACTCTTGTCTTGAGCTGAAGCCCTATCCCCGCCATCAGCCAGCAACAACTGGAAGCATGCAGTGGCAGAACTAGTTGGCTTCATTCGAACATCCTCGTCTCGTCAATCTCTGGCACGTTCTATTTGTCAGGTGCCTGTGAGTTGCTCGGATGATGTCACCGGAGTAGCACCTGTCCTCCAATGAGCATCTATTTTGCTGTAGTATGCTACATGACTTGCAGTGCAAATAGCCACTGACTGCAAGTGTTGCAGACGATTGCATTCATCTCATCTCAGTATGTGTGCAGAGGTGTCATGGTGGGACAAGTTTAATACACAATGAGAAATTACAAAATAGAGCTGTATAAAGAGAAAAAACTAATTTTTAAAAGATTGTTAAAGTTTCTCTCTGTAAATTACAACAGTATCCTGTACTGTAAAGTACATCACCGCTTGCAAACTATTTATGTGGTGTAACAGTTGCGAAAGAGGCAAATTGATAAAATTAGACATTGTACCATTGCCTGACCAGGCCCCTGTGTTGTCTCCCCCAGTTTGATGTCTGGACTTGCAGCTCTGGACGCCAAGTGCTCAAGCCGGCTGGGCCTCATCACCATCTCCTATTACCTTTGGACGACATTTGTGGCCGTGGTGGTGGGCATCATCATGGTGTCAATCATCCATCCAGGGGGTGCGGCGCAAAAGGAGGATTCAGAGGACAGCAGCAAGCCCATCATGAGCTCTGCAGACGCGCTGCTCGACCTCATCCGGTGAGACTCAAACATTCCAATCCGCAGTCTACACTGGAGAATAGGCATTTTCGACACGTTCTGTCAGTCAGGCAAGACAGAGGCTTTTTTGGCAAGACGGGTAGATGAGCATTGGATTTGACTCTGAAGGCTCTGAAGGAGATGCGCTGGTGCGTGCAAACAGCAGGTCTTTAGCTGTGTTATCAGTAAATTCAAGCCCCTCTGAAGATGCTACAGTTGCCATTACCCAAAAGCTTTGTTTTTCTAATGTGGACATCCACTGTCCCTCTCTTTTGCAAAGAAAGCAGGTACACATCTCTATCTTGAGAAATTCTGTTTATAATTTTGTCGACTTTTTAATTTATCTGGCAAACAATTGACTGCATAATTGTGTAATATGATGCGCAAAACCAAATCTGCCACAATGTTAAAAGGTAATGCCATGGGCAACTGCTCAACCACTCCCACAATGAACTCCCAGAGTTACTGCATGATTATTGAGCTTTACTGTTTGTTTATTCAAAAGGCTGAAGTAACAAAAAACTATATGTGTGCATATGTGATTGTGTATATATGTGGGTACTGGAAACATACTGCCTTTCAACAGCAATATTTGCATCTTTGGTGATAAGATCAATTCATAACAAATCCCTTCCCACAACTGCTTTGACTACTTTTGTGCAGAATATGGAATTTATTTATTTAAATGATGTAAATCTGACATTCAACAATCTTCATTAATTTTGTTCTCAGTAGTAGAGTAGATTACTTCATTGGGTATTTAAAATGATGTTGGATGTTTTCATACTCACATACAATAGAACTGATAGTGATAATAATAAATTTAACACAGATAGTAATGATCATTCACATGGTGTTATAAAGAATAAAAAGAGTGCTATATAATTTACCAAAAGTGTGTGGGTTTATAAATTGCGCAGTATGTTTATACCAACAGTGTCAACACTTAACTTATTATCTATTGACATTGTGTAAAACAGAAGACAAGATATTGCTTGCCACGCCGTGAAACCTAAGCAAATAAGCTGCAGATGTCACCTGGACTGCTTTCCAAAGACAGTGAAAGTCCTTTTGCAACACATAGCCTATGATGGGGGAGAGAGATTGATCATGCATTGATTATTCATACATAAATCATATTTGTCCGCTGAATTCATCATTGTCCTGAAGTGTGCATTGTTATATGTGCATCGGTTCTTGAAGGATTAATATGTGCTTGAATGCGTGAATATTGAATGCTGAAATACCTCAGAGCCCTCTGCATAGCCTCTATGTACAGTAATACAGTAAATGATAGTGCCTGATGATAAAATGAGAGAAAAGTGTTGGCTATAGTTGTACATTTCTGCTGCTGTTTTGTTTTTGGACATTTTTGTCCACTACAAGGGCAAACAAATGTGGTAATATAATTAGTAATAATGAGCAAGGACATATATACATATATACTTCAGACCACCCCAGTTTTGGTCAGGACTATTGAGATGTGTAGAATCTTTACATTCACCCAGTGTGCTGTTTTGCATATGGGGAATCAAATGCAGATAGCAGGGGATGTGTTATCATCATTGCCTCATGTTGTGTTGAATGAGCGGAGCGTTCTCCTTTGAAGCAGATGCACGGCTCACCTCAGACACGGCACAGCGTTCGTTACAAAACCCAGTCATTAACTGAAGAGCTGTGAGAGGCTAGCACATCAGGTGGTATGGGTATTGTTGTTTACTCTAGAGCACAGCTCCTTAATTCTTTTGTGCCTCTTTTCATTGTGTTAGTCATGTCCTGTTTTGAACAGAATCATTCTGCACGCTGTCCTATTTCAAAAAGCCAGATTTACTGTCCTGCATTTAACCAGTTGAAAGCATGGGTTGCATAATAGTCTCTTTTTTGACAAGGGGTTAAGCCATCAGCAGACCCTTTAGATTTTTTTTCCTTGAGCAAAAACAGCAGAAATAACACCTGCAGGTTTGTTTTTCTCTTTCACTGAGGGCTGTTTTGGGTGATGTCCAGGATCATTGCGTTATTTTACTTCATTATGTGGGTGTTGCCGCTGAAATGAGCCATGAGCCATGCAATGAGTCACTGCAATGTTCTTCACCCCTCTCAGACCCTCTGTTTCTCTGGATTTTACACAGGCGAGGGTCTGGCAGAAAACATAATTGTATGTTGCAAAATACAAATTATATTGTAAACATTTGATGCGGTCTTGCAAACCGATGAATCGTTAATGAAGAATGAAAATTTAATTGGTTTTACAGCTCAATTTTCAGAAATAAAAAAATCATTTAAGAGATAATGAAGAGGTAGCAATGGGCCTCAACAGAAATTTTTCATTGATTGCAGACTGTACAGCCAGACCTTTAAAGAGGAACAGATTTTTGCTACTTGCAGCACCTCTCACATCTCCTACTAATGACTTATTCAATAGAAATGACAATTAATATGTCACAGTGCCGCAATGCCATTGCACAGTGCATGTCCTCAGCTAAATTCTTTCAGACATAAAATAATAATTTGCCACACATTAATTATTTCTAAGCATCTCAGGAATGACTGCTGCTGTGCAGACTACAATGAGTGGCAAATTGTATGAACACAGATTTACCCATTGTGACAAGCTCCCCTTCAGTCAGGTGGCCCTCTTTCCCCTTTGCTCTTCATGATGCTCACTCTGTTTTCTTTTATATTCTTAACACCCAGTTTCACAGCTGTCTTTTGTTGGTCTTAAAACTCTAATCAGGCTCACGGAGGTGACCTTTTGTCTTTCTTCTACCTGCCCCATTCAGGCTCACCATGACCTTTTTTCTCAAAATATTTTACCTACTATTTTGTATTTTCTTTTACAAAGTTAGAGATGTGGCAGATGTTACCTCCAATCCTTTTGAAGATTTTTGAAGAACTTTATTGTAGCCCAGTTGTTTCTGTCATTGATCATGCTAACTTTGTCTCATTTACCACCATTATTATTTTGGATAACTCATCATTTTAACTGGGTCACTTCTTGATTAACCAGGCTTATCTTAAATATTCTGAAATAATGGAGTGCAAAGTTATATTCCAAGGCATAGTGAAGTGAGTTACCAAGCCATCAAAAAGAGCAAATGTTTTTATAACATGTAAAACCAAGGATTAATGTTATTTATTGTACAAATACAATAGTTTTCATAAAAGGATGGAAAATTCTTGGTTTCCAATTTTTTTTTTCAATTAAGACCCTGTCAGTGTAGAGCCAGCATTATATTTTACACTCGCTTCAAGTAATTACATGGTGAATTCGGAGTGGAACTAATGCCAAAAATCTAGTGTAGAAAATTAGTTTGTGCTGCATGTGTTCAAAACTTGGCTGCTCTGACATGAAACCTCTCTGCTCTCTCATAGGCTAGAAATCCAGGTGGCATACAATTTAGACCCATAGCTAGCTGGCTGGCTTGCACCCTTTTTTAATACAGAGATTGTATCAGATGGTTAGGAATAAGAAATCAAGATTGGGGATGTTACTACCTTTTAATCTGGCCACCTGTTGTTAGTCGAAGTACGAAATGTTGTTAAGTTGAAAAAGACAGGTAATGTTTTAGAGATGTTTTTATGGCATATTGTGGTTATTATTAATGATAATAAATCTTGGTTAGGAGCGTAGTAAGCTCAGACCTCAGGGTCATTGTGGTTAATTGTGTAGGACACCCCAAAAGAGCCAAATTCTTGTAAACATAGGGTATGCCTCACTAACCCATAACTTAGCAGATGGCATAACTGTTATCCAAACTGGTACATAAAGTAATTGTGAGTACGCTGCATAGTTTTTAAACACTATGCATGACAGTGAATAGTCTCACTATCATTAAAGTACCATTTTTTGTTTCGCCATCTGTTTTCTCAGTTTGAAACATCTCTGTTAGTGTGACACAACATGTAGACAAATTATTCAGTTTTTTATATGTACACAATAACAGGCTTTGTTTACAGAATTGATTGTTTCAAAAATTTCATGAATGAAAAGCATGGTTTTTATGATTAATTTCTTTCTTGTTCATTCCTTTCCGTTCCAGAAACATGTTTCCATCAAACCTGGTTCAAGCAACATTTCAACAAGTGAGTTTATTAAAATGGTAGCAGATATCTTGACCTGATCTGAGGCAACATGTGTTTAAAATGTGTTACATTACTATTAGGAGTGCTGCAGACAGTGGTTGTCATTTAACACAATAATAAGTCATAGTGCAAATTGACTGTGCACCAGTAATCCACCACTATCTAGTTCAAATGGGGTTAGTGGGGATAAGTGAGAAAGTAATTAGTCTAATGCAATATACATGTAATCTCTGCCAAAGGGAATATTAGACTATGCCACCCTCTGTTTACTGAGGGTGGGGGCGGGGTGTCTAAACAATTTGGGGCTTCTCTTTACAAGTTAATGAAAACGTAGCAGTCAGTGATACGGTTAAATTGCTTTCACAATAAAAGTACTTTCATTAAAATAATAAAAATGTTTTATTTTTATGTAATAGAAGACTGACTGTCGAAAGAAAGAGGAAAATAACTACATAGCAGCACAAAATGAGGGCACAAAGCACTTAAGCAGAAAGCAAGGCAGTACAGGGCACATGCAACACTCAGTAGCAGTAACACACATCAAGCAGATGCTCTGTTGAACAGAGGTGAAAAATAACCTCACAAAATGCAACATACTCCATGAAATAGCCATATCATGTCGCTGTGTCTGCCTCATGCCTCAGAAATCCATTGTAAGCCATGGTATAAAAAATCTTTCAAAGCAAGGCTGACGTGTTTGATGGAAAATATCAAATTAAAAAGAAACACTGTATCTATCAGTTGCTTAGAGGCGTAGACGCATTATATGGTCACCTAGTTAACTGGGAAGTATGGCATGAGGAATTTATTATGTAGTAGGATTAACAATAATAAAACACACAGTAAAATGTAATCAGTGCATTACATCTTACAAAATATTGGGCTTTAAGTGGTAAAGTCTTGCTATGTAACAGAAATAGTTCAGTCAGTCAATCAAAATTCCTCTTAGCAAGAATGGCCTTTTAACTAAGGAAGCGCTGCATGGCAGAATAGCTAACATTGGAATATAGAGGGAAAGACAGTGTGTTAGTACTGATAGTGACACCAAGAAGTTTCCTATTTACCTGGCAAACAACTCACCTTATGTAAGATGTGGCTTGTTTTAGGGATTTATAGTCTTTAATTTCAGTGTATTGTGTGGCAGCCACTACAATCAATTAGCAATCCCACCTGATCACTTTGAGACAACCTGTCACTTTCCCAAATCTGTCCGTTTTCTAAAATGCAGCCTCCGTTCCTTTCTTTCCCTCCCAGTATCGGACTAGGAGCATACCCATCATGAAGACCCCTAAACCCACAGTCAGTCAGGCTCTGACAGAGACGACGACGCGGCGGGCCCTCATCTACGGCATTCAGGACGATAACGGAACCGACATTCAGAACTTTTCCCTGGACCTGACGCCACCCCCCGATGTCATCGTCCGCACACTCCCGGGCACCAGCGACGGCATGAATGTGCTGGGAATTGTCATATTCTCTGCCACTATGGGTAAACATTGTGCTATCCCTGGAATCGCTAAACCTGATTTCTGATCAGTCAGTTCCTCTTAGTATGTTGTCCTGGTACAATTGACGTAATGGTCTTTTTGGCTTCACGGTATCTGCCAAATGGACTCGTTACTGGTTCACCACCTGAAGAGCAGAAAAATCGTTCCTTTTTTCTAAACACTAAATAAATTGTCGAATCAAACAACACTTTTTAGTGTAAATCTCCTGCCTGGAGCGGTTCTGCGAAATAGCCCCTTGTGAGTCATTAAACTGCAACAGAACTTATGGTTTATGTCTTCACTCTCAGGAATAATGCTCGGCAGAATGGGCCCTAATGGCAGTGCTCTCGTCAATTTCTGCCAAAGTCTGAATGAAGCTGTCTTGAAGATTGTTGCCATTGTCATCTGGTAATTATTGCTTCTCTTATGGTAACTTTCATAATCCTCTGCGAACTTTGGCGATCGCCTGTACTGCTAAGTGAAGCCCTATTACTCATTAAAATACTATTTTAAAGTAAGAGACTGAATCTTAAAGGTGGACTAGGATCAATTTTTTCACCTGCCCTCCCATCCTAGGTATTTCCCCTTTGGTATTGTATTCCTGGTTGCTGGGAAGATCCTGGAGATGAGTGATCCTTCAGCCATGGGTAAAAAGCTGGGGTTCTACGCTGTCACTGTGGTGATGGGGCTCATACTGCATGGCCTTTTCATCCTGCCCAGCATGTACTTCTTCATCACCAAGAAGAGCCCCATCGTCTACATCCGTGGTATCCTGCAGGCCCTGCTTATTGCACTCGCCACCTCCTCCAGGTAAAAGGCCCTGTCCATCCATCCCGCAGACACACAGCGTCTGAGTCAACATGACCACACTCCTGACTACGAGTGAATAATCTAAGAGTCTGCATGATTGCCTCTGAATTGCAGTGCTTTCTATCCACTATTTTCAGAATTTGGCTTTTGACTGCAGGCACTACTGCTTGTGGTGCAAGAATGTGTTCTTCGGTATGTTCCGAATGTAAAATCTTTTCACATGTAAATGGTGACAATTGCTAAT